>NC_089255.1:16062557-16368152 GCF_963930625.1 Muntiacus reevesi | reverse complement strand
CACAGAAGTACAGAACAGACTTTTGAACTCTGTGGGAGAAGGTGAGGGTGGGATGTTTCGAAAGAACAGCTGCGTATTATCTATGGTGAAACAGATCACCAGCCCAGGTGGGATGCATGAGACAAGTGCTCGGGCCTGGTGCACTGGGAAGACCCAGAGGAATCGGGTGGAGAGGGAGGTGGGAGGGGGGATCGGGATGGGGAATGCATGTAACTCTATGACTGATTCATATCAATGTATGACAAAACCCACTGAAATGTTGTGAAGTAATTAGCCTCCAACTAAAAAAAATAAAAATAAAATGAAAAATAAAAGCCTCTTATTACTCTTATATTTTGAAAAAAACTGATTAACACGCATGTCTTCAGCACTATCTACGTGCCAAGCAGAGGGGATATCTTCAGATACACAGATGTTTTTGTCCTCAGCGTTGCCCTCCCTGCTCAGCCCAGGCTGACACCATAAACCAACAGTCCCCATACCTAGATTTCCCTTCATCTTGTCTACAGATTCAGAGGGCCCTTCTCGTAAGATTAGAAGCTGATGGTAAAATCCTCAGTAGTGGTAGCAGCCCTCAGATTACCCTAAAAGAGCCATGCATGGAGTTGGTAAAAATGGGAGTTATCCTTTGCAATGCCATGTGCATGGATGGAAACCTAGAAGCAAAGTGAGTTCAAGTAGGAAGGAAACTGGTGGAAGACACTGTAGCTGTGCCCCTGCACACAAATGGGAAACCTCGTCATTTCTTCTCCTCGTGTTGGAGCCAAGCTGTGGAGCACAGATGACCTCAACCCCAGCTCTAGCGGGGATCTGACTTCCAAACCGAGGTGCTTCTAAGCCCCTTGCCGTGGGGATTGGTTTGGGGAGCTTAGACTTAAGTCAATCAACTGGAAATCCTAGACTTTTGGAAGTGGCACCCTCTTTCCAGATGTGACAGTCAACATTTTGGATAACTTCTCTAGGTAAGGCTCTGACCCACTGGAACCAATGTAGGCTCAATCCTAACAAACCTGGATCTAAGCAATCAGTTTGTTAGCCCTGCTTAATGTCTTCAATATCCCCACCTCTTTCTCCCTGGCTGTGAAGCGTGTGGTTGCAGTTGCTGCTGGCAACCCTTTTGTGATCACGAGGCAAGACACCCTGAAGATTAGAAGGATACTCAGAGGAGGGCTGAATTAAGAGCACTTGGTCAGACCACGCCAAGATCTATATTCCTTTATTGTTTAATCCTATTTGTATGATGTTTTGATACCTTGTGATGGATGGCTTTTTGTTTGGTGGGTTGGTTGCTTGGTTGGCTGGTTTTTTCATCCTCTCTTCCGTCTCCTTACTTCACACATAGTTAAGTTGAGATCCAGAGCAAGAAAGGGCTTCCTCCAAACTCTTGTAGCACCAGGACCTCAATCTTTGTTTGTCAGAACAGTGTGCTTCTAATAAGCCATAAAACCTCTTCGACCACACTGTCAGCAGCAATAGGGACTCAATAGATGTTTGTTGAATGAATTAATTACTGGCTGTGAATGGGATCAGAGGGAAGTGCTGGCAAGGGCTCAGGATAAAGCAAGGGTTTGGAGGGAGGGAGGGCTGACGTGGAGGGGGACAAGGCGGAGAAACCCCCAAGAGTTTATCCTATTTCAGTCACACGGACACATTTGCAGTACAGAGGGCTTTATTAAACTCCAGGCTTTCTGGATAAATCTCCACTTGCCACTCTGTCCAGAAACAATAAATATCTAAAGCACAGAAAGCTTTTTGAAGTTTATTATAACAATAACTGAGAGGGCTCGACAAAGATTTCAAGTGCCAAATCCAATAAAGGACTGGGCCGATGCAGGGTTCAGAATCCCAGTGGTGCACCCTAATTCCCCTCAGAACAAGAGGATTCAAAAGACTGTCCACACAGCAATTAGTAAGCACAGTCATTCCAACCTATGCATTCACATGCATTTAAGAAGTTCAAGGCCTATTCCTAGTGGTGGAGTATGAAGGATGGGCTGTCAGAGAGCCCTGGGTTCAAGTCGGCCCACTCCTTAGTGGTTTTGTGGCATCGGGCAAGATAACTTAGTCTTCCCAGAACCTCAGTTTTCCTTATGCGTAAAATGGGGGGAGAAAACAACGGGCTCACTATAGTTTATCTTAGGGCCAGATGTTTCAATATTCAAACATGTTTAGACTTTAGAAAAGTTACGGGGCCCATCACAGTATATTATATGATATCCAATGCGTTCTGGGGAACACCCTGTGATCAAACACTTTAATGTACCTATAGGGAAACATATAAACATTTACTGTAAATGGGATGCATGCTCAGTCGCCCAGTCATGTCTGACTGTTTGCAACCCCATGGACTGTAGCCCATCAGGTTCCTCTGTCCATGGGATTCTCCAGGCAATAATACTAGAGAAGTTTGCATGCCCTCCTCCAAAAGGGTATCTTCCCAACCCAGAGATTCAACCCAGGTCTCCTGTGCCTCCTGCATTGGCAGGCAGATTCTTTACCACTGAGCCACCTGGAAAGTCCCGTAAATGGGATAATTAAGACCATAAATAACTTTACATCACCTTAGTCCAGGACTTGCCACCAAGTAAATTATAAAAAACTTTTGGTTCTAAGAGTGTTTGGATTTGGGGAAGAGGAGATAAGGAACGGGAACTGAAACACTGCAGGCTGTCAGATAACAAGTGAGGTCAAGCCCCACGTAGCACCCAGGGGATATGTTTCTATCAGTTAATAACAGGTTAGGCCAGCAGCAGGCTGTTTCAGGCTGACTTCCTCCATCTCCACTCCAGATGTGTTTCCAGAGCTTCCCAGGACTTCCTCGAAACCCAGTTTGAGATCCCTTTGGAGGATCAAGGAGAACAAAGTGCTCATTTGAATAGGTTCAAAAGCTGGTAGCCCCATCTCTGCCTCTCTGAAAGGCCAGCGTCGGCAACTGCTCCCTTGAGCTCCTCCAGGGGACCTCAGAGGCAGATGAGAGATGACTGTAAGCAGGACAGATGGGGAAGTCACTGGCTCTGTGTCTGCCTCCAACTAGGTCCATGGCCATCATGAACCAGAGAGGCAGGAACTCACTTTCTTTCTCCTCCTAACACACACTGGTGATGCTCCTCATGTTGCCCTCCTCACTTTTCCAGGTATCAGTCAGTGGTACCAATGGTGCTGGGAGGAGAGAGAACACTCACTCGAGTCCCAGTTAGTGAAATTATCCATCATTTTAGTTTCTGGCCATCTGATAGGTGGAAAAAGTACCTTCCTGCCCTGCTACCTGAATTTTCACTTTCCGGTTCTCTATGCCAGTTCAGCATCCTTTCCACACGTGTCTGTTGAGTTGCTTTCCCAGGACCCAGCCTCTTGGTTTCCCTGTGGAAGTGCAGCCCCTCTGGGCATACCTATCCGACTGGAGTAGAATAGAATTCTCCCTCCATCGTTTTGCATTCCATGTTCCTCTTCATCTCGCCTCATGATCAGATGACTTGGGTTCACCCCAGTCAGACCCATGGGCAGAGCCAGGACAAGGGAGAGGCAAGTGAGGCACACAGGATGCAAGATTTAAGAAGGCACTTGCCTTACAGGGCCACCTTGCACTTGCCTTCCAGGGCCACCTTGCACTTGCACCGGGGGACAGCGCCTCCTGAAATCCTGCCTTAGGCACCTTAATCCGCCTCATCTAGCCCCAGGCCAGCCTGGAAGACAGGGACAGGGTCGGGTCTCAAGCAGAAACGACCATCCTGTTGTCTAGAAGAATCTGGGTGAGGAAGAAGTGCTAACTGAGCCTGGAGCCCACTCTCCCTCCTTTGGGGCTTTCTGTCCAGTGTACCAGTCCAGTCATTCTCAATAAGCCCTTTCACATCTCTGTAAAGACCTGTGTCAGTCTTCAGGAAACAGAAACTGGTGTAGCTATTTTAAACAAAAAGGGATTGATACTGGAATTTTAAAAAAAATTTAGAAAGGGCTGGAGGAGCAACAGGCTCTTGACTGAGTCCCCCAGGAATGCCATCCTGATACCACAATACTGACTCTCCAGGGAGCTGCTGCCTCTGACCCAGCCAGGAAGGTGGAGAGTCAGGGACTCAGTGTTCAGGAACACAGCCTTAATGCTGCAGCCCAAGGATCAGGAGCCAAAAGCCACAGAGCCATCACCACTGTTCTTCTCCACTCTGACAGGGCTGGAGCGTGAATGCTGAAACAGTGTGGCAAGTGAGCCAGTCCCAGACCTCCTGATCTTGTTTGCCCACAGAGATCAGCTAAAAGCAACAGGAAGGTGACTTTTGCCTCACTTCTGCTTCCAGATCTCAGCTTCCTGGCATCTAATTAGCAGAACTAAAGTCACTAGCGGAAGTCTAGCTGCAAGAGAATCTGAGAGATGTTGCTTTTATCTTTCTGCACTCTGGAGCACAGGAAGGCACCTTTGAAGGAGGTGAGAATGGGTGCTGAGGGCCAGTGAATGATGCCCCAGTGTATTAATAAAAGGCCCTGCAGAGACAAGCCAAGAGAAGTGAGGGGCACAAGACCTAACTGTTAGAATGAAGGATCTGGGGTTCAGCCCGGGCTAACCTGGGCAGGGACCCACACCACAGAGCTCTGCCTTCACCAGGCTGCTCACAGCGCCAAGTGAGGCTGGGTGACACTTGCCAATCCACTTAGCACCCTCAGAATTAGGCAGCCCAGGGCAGAGTGTGACTAAGTCTCACTTCCCTTCCCTGACCCCAGACTCTGAAATCTCAAGAGACTGAAACTGTAAATATATGATCCAGCTCAGGAATTTGCCTCCCTTGAATTTTTATCCTTACTGTTACAACTGTGTTTGGAATCTCCACTTGGTGAATTTGTGTCTGTCTCACATTCTTTGCTTCATTTTCTCTAAGTGCTTTGCTAGTATCTCTGGCACCAAGAGCAGGAAAGAAGTTGGCATCTGCTCTCATCATTTGGTAGAGTGGTCATGGTGTCCTGGCTGTCTCCTGGAGCTCCCTAGCCCCTTTAAAATCCTGATCAGTGTGGCTGCAACCATGAATCCTTGTCTTATGGATCTCCAAGGCCTCCAACCCTCCCTCCCCACTGTCCCTTTGATCCACACAGGCATAGATGCCGCCATGAAGCCCAGCTTCCTCCCCAGCTGCACAAACCAGCTCACCAAAGCAGCAGACAGATGTCCTAATATCCCAGAGTCACAAACAGCCCAGAGTCACACTGTTGTTGTTTTTTTTTTAACTTAGAAAAATGGTATAAAGTAGTATACAGCCCCACTTTGAGTCTTCAAAGACACTTCAACTTCATCTCCTCTGCACACAGTCCTTGTGGGTTCTGCCACTGCACAAAGCACCATCTTAACATCAACTCTATCTTCCTCCCTTCTCACTGGTTTTGGTCTTTCACCAAAATTTTTTTTTTTTTTTTTTGGTCTTCCTATTTTTTTTTTTTTTTCCATACTCCCACAACTCAGGAGCAAGAGTTAAAATTTTTCCATTTTCTCCTGCAGGCTACCTTATTATTTGGGAGTTCAGCTGACAACTTTGCCTTCAGAGCTTCTTTCTCTTTCTCTAGTCCAGTGGCTTATCAAGGACATTTCCCAGACAGTGATCACTGAGTGTGATATTTTGGTGTCAGCATTAGGACAATAAATGTTTTGCCTCATTACGTGTGTGTATAAATTTATGTTGTTATTTAGCAGCTAACTCATGTCTGACTCTCTTGTGACCCCATGGACAGTAGCCTGTAAGGCCCCTCTGTTCATGGGATTTCCCAGGCAAGAATACTGGAGTGGGTTGCCATTTCCTTCTCCAGGGGATCTTCCCCACCCAGGGGTCAAACCTGAGTCTCCTGCATTGGTAGGCGGATTCTTTAGCACTGAGCCACCAGGGAAGCCTGTATACAAATTTATACGTATATATAAATGTTTTACATACAGGTGTAAAATCACGTCTATCTTCAGGACTTCACACACAGACAAAGCAGACTTGAGAGGTTCTTTCAGAGGCAGTGGTTTAAGTGATGTGCTAATGTCCTCATAAGACTCTAAGATGCCTTGCCTGCCCCTCTCCAGCTTCCCTTCTCCCTCACCCCGTTTCTTTCCACAGTTGCAGCTCCCAGTCCAGGGGGTACCACACAACACATTAGGTGTCAATCAACAATTGTCACCGTGTGAAGCTGGCGGGACAGCGGCGCCTGGCTCTGCGCATGTTCTCAGAACACACAGAGCCTGTGTCTCATCTGGGCCGTGGGGGCCAGCCTCCCCCTGGCTATGACCTGTGGCTTCTTCTAGGAGTCAGTCAAGCAGCGGATGTGAAATGAATCAAGCAGATGTGCGTCAACACCACTCTAAAGAAAAGTGCCAGCATTTCATGTCCTTATACACACCTCCCCAACACTCCTGGCCTCGGGTGAACATCTATGCCAGGATCTCCCAACCTCAGCAACACCGACACTTGGGCCAGATAATTTGGGCTGTTCTCTCTTTTATGGGATATTTAGAGGATTCCCTAACCTCTAAACACTTGACACCAACAGCACCTTCACCCCCAATTTGGGACAACCAGAAATGTCTCCAGACATTATCAAATGTCCTTTGGAAAGCAAAATTAGCCCAGGTTGAGAATCTGTGTCTACATAGACACATATTGTGTATACAGAAATGTATATACACATGCAAACAATTAAATATTTATATGTCCTTATTTTAAGTTGGCATCTGGTATAAACTTTTCAATCAGCATATGCACAAAACAGAAATGTGACATGTTTTCTTCCTTTTCTCTTAAAAATTAATGTCATCTGTGATAATAGTGACATTTGTAGTAATTAAATAAATATAATCATCTGATCTTTCTGTAAAGTTGTATTTACCTTAACCAGCAATGAGAAGGGAACTTTTGGATCCTTGATTTATTTCCCATGGTCCTTCCCACCTTAACTCCTGACTCCTTGAACTCGGAGAACCCGGATAGACAAATCCAGGGTTGAGTACCATCTACATGTGTCTCTCTCCAGCCATGACATCTCAGAGAGCCCTCTGAAAACCGTTTAAAGGGGAAACGAAGACACGTTGAGGTCTCGTATATCCCCAATTATGCAAGAGTACTTTCTAAATTAGTCCAAATGCAGTCTGTTAGTCAGGAGCAAAGGCTATGGTGAGGGGCAAATATCATTTTATAAATGCGGAAAGTGAAACTCACGAAGATTGTGATTTCTCTAAACTGTGCAACAATTTAGTGACCTAATAGGGACTGGAAGTTGAGTACCTTGACTCCAAAATTGGTTCTTCCTGGTCCGCTGCAAGAACCTTAGCTCCAGAGAGCTCAAAATATCACTGATGTAACAGTAGGATGAGCGTGACTGCCACAGCCTGTGTGTGCATGTCTACGGGGATCAAACCAGCATCTTTTATGCCTCCTGCTTTGGCAGGTGGGTTCTTTACCACTAGCATCACCTGGGAAGCCCCCACAACCTATGCATGCATACCAAGTCATTTCAGTTGTCTGAGTCTTTGTGACCCCGTGCACTATAGCCTACCAGGCTCCTCTGTCCATTGGATTCTCCAAGTAAGAATCCTGGAGTGGGTTACCATGCCCTCCTCCAGAGAATCTCACCCAGGGATAGAACCCACATCTCTTATGTCTCCTGCATTGGTAGCCAATTTCTTTACCACTAGCACTACCTAGGAAGCCCCCCACAGTCTGTACATTTCATCAGAGGAAGCTTTGCTTCAAGAGAGATCAGGAATGCAAAGAGAAAAGATAGATTCAGAGTAGATTTTTAATGCTCATAGCAGAAATAAGTTCTTGAAAATTAAAGCTTTTGATTTTCAGAACGGTTTTTTAAGTTCTAAATACCTAATTTTTGGCTTAGCAGCAAAGCTCTGAAGGAACTGAGCCATAGGGTGTAGATTGGGGAAAGGATAGGTGGAAGCTAAACTCCCAGCTGCCAGAAATTAACTATGAATCAGCAAAGTGGGTGGGGGCGGGTGGGAGGCAGTGATGAGAGCAGGAAAAATGAAAGTGGCTCAGTCGAGAACTCTTTGCGACCCCATGGACTACACAGTTCATGGAATTCTCCAGGGCAGAATACTGGAGTGCGTAGCCTTTCCCTTCTCCAGGGGATTTTCCCAACCCAGGGATCGAACCCAAAAGGGCACTGCTAATTTTGTGATGGGCAGGGAGGCCTGGCGTGCTGTGATTCATGGGGTCGCATAGAGTCAGACACGACTGAGCGATTGAACTGACTGTTCCAGGCTGGGAGAAGGAGCTGCATTCCTGAGTCTCTTGAGTTTCAAATCTCAGTGGGAGAAGAAATAACAAAATCAGTCTCTAAAATGTTTGAGCGATGAGAAGGGAAGGGCCTTGAGATGCAGCAAACCTTGGAGAAGGACAACTGTCCAGTGGAGGAGCACAAGCATATGGACCCAAGAGTCCCACTCTACCCATCCTGGTACAGAAAATAGATGGGTGTTTCCATGGCAGCAGAGAGCAGATGGGCTACTGAGCAGCAAAATCTCCTCCTAGGGAACTCTCAACAACAGGAATGGATGCCCTGTGGCACCAGCTGAGGACACAGTCATGTCCCAGCTCATGTGGGAGACAATTGTCCAAAGACCAGACTGGATGGCAAATCTCAGCAGACACCAGTGGAATGGAGGCTGACAAATGGGCCTCACTGGAGTAAGGACTGTTGGATGACAGTAGGGGTGGAAAATAACATGTCCAGCAAATATCCAGAGACTCGTTCTGATTGGACCAGCCCACGTCACATGACCAACTCCACTGAACCAATCACTGTGGTCAGAGGAGTGCTCATTCTGATTGGTTGGGGCTTGAGTTGTAGGATCTACTCCCAGAGCTGAGGCTGTCTCAACTAGGCTTTGTGATCCAAAGTAGGGAAGGATAGAATCTTACATAAAATTGGAGCTTTTGTTAGAAGAAGAAATAAAGTCATAGGGAGATGGACAAATATCCATGAAAGAAGGTAGTTGAAGAAGTCTCAGCAGGACTGCAAATATTATGTTTGCTTAGCAAGTCTGCATTCTCATTTTCAGGCTCACATGATCCCTAACCAGAATGGGAGCAAGGGCTTCACTCCATTTCACACTTTAACTCTGAGAGATAAAATGGAGAATAGTATCCATCTGTCAGGTTTGCCCAGATGAGAATTTACCTTCCTTGTAAAGCTGTAGGATGAGGCAGCTGGAGGATTCATCCCCTGTGGACATGGAATTTGATGCCAACCTACCTGGCCTTTAGGCTTCCCTGGTAGCTCAGCTGACAAAGAATCCACCTGCAATGCAGGAGACCCTGGTATGATTCCTGGGTCATGAAGACATCCTGGAGAAGGGATAGGCTACCCACTCCAGTATTCTTGGACTTTCCTGGTGGCTCAGATGGTGAAGAATCCACCTGCAATGCAGGAGACGTGGGTTCGATCTCTGGGTTGGAAGATCCTCTGGAGAAGGGAACCGCTACCCACTCCAGTATTCTTGCCTGGAGAATTCCATGGACAGAAGAACCTGGCAGGCTCCAGTCCATGGGGTTGCAAAGAGTCGGACATGACTGAACAACTTTCGCTTTCATCTGGCCTTCATGCTGGAAGGCTTTGGTTGGGAGTCCTATGCTTGAGGGCTGCTTCGATCAATGCTGATGGTGCCATGATCTGATTGATCTTTGGGAAGCCAGCTCTGTGGCCCCACAAGCCACAGAGCAGAGCCCACATCCCTCTATCGAGATGGTCCAGGTTCATGCTGGTGTCCTAATCACTGAGCCTTAAGTAGGTAAGCAAAATTGGCCAAGGACCAACCACTGGTACCAGAACCAGGATTTGTTCCCATACTTATGCAGTTCTCTTTCCATGGCTGCTATTGCTAGGAGTGCCGTCCAGACCCTGACTCTCAATCCCACTCAATTTTATGCAACATGGTAGAGTTGCCCCCTTACTGCATAGCAGGCACATGCAGATGAGGAAAAAGAAGCTCTGCAGGCTGCCCGTGTCACTCAGCTAAGGAGGGGAGCCGGGTGGTCCTAGGAGAACCAGAGCTTCCCCTGACTCTCAGTCCTCTGCTCCATGCTTTGCCTGCGTTCGTCCAGCACTCCTGGCCTTGCATCCTGAGTGGGCCAACCAACTAGGGTCCTGGTTGGAAGCAGACTATTGGCACTCCAGTATCCAAGAAAGCGAGGTAGGGAAGTTATGGTCCTGTGATGTCATCAGTACTCGGAGAAGAAGGTTCACAAAGGCCTCTTGGCTGTTACAACTCTCATTCCTCCATCATCTCTGTGATGCCTGTTTGCCTGGCCCCTTAAATATTGTCTTTGTAAAGAACCCTATGCATGAAACCATCATGGTTGGAGCTCTGTTTCGCCAGGACCCAGCATCTCTGTTTCCGTGAAGCACCACCCTCCTGGACCAGAGGAGACCAACTTCCCCCTTTCACAATGGTTCTTCTCCTCCAGTACAATTTAATCATTTTTTAAACAGTCCCTATTTTTCAATAAATGGTAAAATACTGGTTTCTCTTCTCTTCTAGCCTGAGTCTCTAACAACTGGTACACATATTATAGAGAATAGCAGGAATCAGTCATACAAAATCTTGGTGAAAGAGAAGAAAGAAAATAGAAAAGCTTTCATCTTTTCTCTATTTAGCACAAAACTATAATGGGTGGAACACTTTCTAATTCCTCAACAAGGGAGTATCCCATGCTCACCATGAGTCCTTGGGAAGGTGGACAAATGTATGTTGACATTACTTGGTAGGAAGGGGTGGTAGGCCCATTTGACCATATGTGCTATCACCAGAGAACTAAAATTTAAAAAAAGAAAAAATATGGTGACCACCTCATTGCCATTTCTGTATTATTCGTTGATGGTATTTAACATAAAATACTGCTGACCCAGCCGAAATCTTCAGAATTTGAAGTCTGCATCAAATCCTCATGCGCCATATTTTTGACTTGCAAATGCCTCCAAGAATAGCTGGAGTGTCCTTATTAAGCCCGGCTTGCGATGCATCCGTACTTCGCGCCGTCTGCTCCGGCACTGTATAATTCATGGACTTGCCTTATGAAGTTAGGGAGGGATTGAAACTGTGACCGGCCCATGAACCCAAACTGACACTTCCATTATTTTAAAAGGAACACAGAGAAAGCTGACACTTGACCCATCTCTCAGTTCCATCCAACCTGCAGGGTCACCAAGCCCACCTTGCTTCATCCAGGTCCCAGGTCCATCCATCTGCATGGAATCTGGGGTCATCAGACTAGGGCGACAGAAGATCTAGGCCCATCCTACGCTGGGCATGACTCACCAACTCTGGTGACTATGAGGCAGCTCAGAAAACACGCCTGTAACCCGTGGTATCTGGGGTTGAGCTTAAATAATTTAAACAAGGAAGGGGAAACCCAATCATGGTCATCAGCACCATAGTTACCACACGTGGGCTCTTCCAGCCTGCAAGACCCCGGACCTACCACCTTATCTGAGCCACACAGCAAAGTAGAAATTATCATCTCACTTTACAGAAGAAGAAATTGTGGCTGAGAGGCTGGTCTAATGCCATATAGATATTCACAAAAAAACCTGGATTCAAGCAGAGGTCTGTTGGGCTCCAAAGCCCATGTTTTAGTCCGTGGCACCAAATGGCGTGTATAATCCCCAAGCTGGACATTGGCAAATAGGAAGAAATAATAGGATGGGAAGAAAAGAATAGGAATGTTATTTACATTTTAAAATTGCATTTCAAATCATCCATATCTGTACATGTTCATTGTATACATAATATATTATTACATTTGAATGTGCATAATGAATAAACAATACATATACATGTATTGGTGGAGGCGGGATCTATTTTTTTCTTGAGAGTGAGGCAGAAGTTGACAAGTTTAGAGACCACTGCTCTTGGCTCCTTTCTGTCCTGACCCCTCCCTGCCCAGGGGATCCAAAAAGAAGCCCCTCACCTGAAACCCCTTTACCTGCAAACATAACGCCTCCACCCTGCCCTCCCAGCCTTGCAAGTGAAGAAACAGATGGAAATGAAATTGAAGACCACTTGTCATTTGCATTTTGACCTCAGGCCACAGCATCTCACTGTGCTACAGCCCCTCTTCTTTGGGCATGAGGGGCTTTTTCGAAGGGTCTTGCACCCTCAGGAAGGGGTAGTCCTGAGTTGGAAGCCTGAGGTTCCACTCCCAGGTGGAAATGTGCCTCCTTGTGTGGGGTTTCCTAAAGCTGACCCAACTACAGGACAGACAGACACTCCTGCGCTGCTGTCCTATGTCATCTTGACTGCAATGCTTCCCTTCCCTAGGTCTTATACCAGTACATATGTGCTCTGAAGATTATAAAGGAGGGCCACCTGTCCCAGGACACGGGACCCACAAGAGCTGGGTGGTCTTGATAAGAAAGAGTCCCCTGTGTAAACATCAGGTTCTGAGCATCTCCAGGGGAGAAGATAGGCTGTGCAGGCAGTGGCCGTGATCCCACTATTGATTCTCCAGGGGACCTAATGACCTAGATGAGATGAACACCCTATGAAAGTCAGAAGAGCTTTCTGAATGAGCCTCCTATTCCTCCTTATAGTCCTGTCATCCTTTACACAGCATGGCAGGATGATGAGGGCTTGCATTCATTTAGAAGGTATTTCCTGAGCACCTTCAGTACTGGGCACTGCAGTCACAGCACAGATCAAAAATCCACAGTCTAAGTGGGGGAGTTTCCACTGGCGTGAAGGAGACAGAAAAGCAGCAAGAAACAATTTGATAAAAATAACTCCCCGGAATTTGGGATTAGCAGATGCAAACTACTATATATAGGATGGCTAACCAACAAGGTCCTACCGTACAGCACAGGGAACTATGTTCAACATCCTGAGATAAGTCATAATGGAAAAGAATATGAAAAAGAATATATATATATACATATGTATGTATAACTGAGTCACTCTGCCGTATAGCAGAAATTAACACAACACTGTAAATCAACTATTGTTGTTCAGTCGCTCAGTCATGTCCGACTCTTTGCAACCCCATGGACTGCAGCACGCCAGGCTTCCCTGTCCTTCACCATCTCCCCGAATTTGCTCAAACTCACGTCAGTGATGCTATCCAACCATCTTGTCCTCTGTCGTCTCCTTCTCCTGCCTTCAATCTTTCCCACTATCAGGGTGCTTTCCAATGAGTTGACTCTTCATATCAGGTGGTCAAAGTATTGGAACTTCAGCCTCAGTCCTTTCAATGAATTTTCAGGATTGATTTCCTTTAGGATTGACTGGTTTGATCTCCTTGCAATCCAAGAGACTCTCCAACACCACAGTTCAAAAGCATCAATTCTTTGGCACTCAGCCTTCTTTATCAACTATACTTCATTAAAATTAAAAAAAAAAAAACACCACATAACTCCTGCTGTACATATGTGCTCTGAAGATTGACCACCTGTCCTAGCTGGCTGGTCTTGATAAGAAAGAGTCCCCTGTGAAAAGAACAGGTTCTGAGCATCTCCAGGGGAGAAGACAGGCTTGGCTTGTTCAATGGGACAGAAAAAAGGCTGGGATAGCTGAAGCAAAGGGAAGAGATCAGCTGCTGGCAGGAGAGGCCAGGCAAGCGGGTAGGAGCAAATAGAGCCATAGATCTAGTAGTGCTGCTACAGGGAGGAATCTCCAACCCACTCCTAACCTCCCCCAGGTGATAATGCAGTGCAAAGAAAATCCGGAGCTATGAGCACTCCAGCCTCCGACAGGCCCACACTCCCCTTTGAGAAGTCTGCTTGGTTTGAGAACCCAAGGAAGATGTTGCCACTGAAGACTGAGGATTGGGGAGCTAGCTAGAAGCTTAGATTGTGCAACAGGGGCCTCCCCATCCCACCTCCTGATGGTGACTTGAGCGGCTTCCTCCTCCATCAGGACCAGGGTCTTGCAGTAGACACTCGGTGACTGAGGCCTGACTGGCAGGCCGTGTGCTTGCAGCAAGCGTCTGGCCGCCGGTACTCTGCTTCACCGCCCGCGCCCCCGCGGCCATGAAGCCCAGAGTTCCCCTCGCAGCGCCCCTTGCTGCTCGGAGCGGGCGGGCAGTGGGAGGCCAGTGCATTCTCTGAGCTCCCTGCCTCCCTCTGGGCCTCTGGAGGCGCTGAGGAGCCTGGCTCTGCACTCAGGATTAACAGCCTGGAGGCGGGGCGGGGGCACACTGGGAGTGGAGTTTTCACAGCTCCCACCCACGGCTAGCGACACAAAGGCAAACAGGCCCCCGTGTGCCATCCGCTAGAGTCAGGCCCCCGCACATATGGGACCCAGGGGAGGCAGGCGTCCTCCAGGAGGGGAGGGCCAGCTGGTAGCTGGGGGTGGGGGCCACCCCAGAGACACCCCTGACAGGAGCGAGCTGATGAGGGCGGTCACCGCCTCATCATGCACACCCACGTGCCAGATCCCCTGCTGGCTGCTTGATGCTCAGAACTCAGCCCCTGCCCCAAACTTCACTCAGGGAGTCTGAGGCTCGGGGTTATGACCACCCCCACTCTATGGACGTGGACGCCAAGGCCCAAAGAGGTGAATTAAGAGTCCAAGGTCTAGGAAGTGGCAGACAGGGGATGTGAAATCCACTGGCCTGCTCCGTGGCCCAGGCTGCCCCCGTCACATTGCTGCCTTCTCAAGGCCTTGAGTGTCTGCTGACCGTCCCTTGGGACCAAGCCCTGGGTCAACTGCAGGGCATAAACAAGGACAGGCTCTTCAGAGTCAGTGAACTTAGCGCTGAATCACAGAGACAAGACAGCACCCAGGAAACATTCTAGAATGAAAGAATTTGCTGGTGTTGCTCACTCGCTCAGCCATGTCCAACTCTTTCTGACCCCAAGGACTGCAGCAAGCCAGTCTTCCCTGTCCTTCACGATTTCTTGGAGTTTGCCAAAATTCGTGTCCATAGAGTCCATGGTGCCATCCAACTATCTCCTCCTCTGTCGCCCCCTTCTCCTCCTGTCCTCAATCTTTCCCAGCATCAGGGTCTTCATGGGGTTGAATAAGGGAGAACAGTGCACTGATCTTGGGAATCAGACAAACCTGGTTGGGACCTGAGCTCTCTGAACCTCAGTCTCCTTATCTGTAAAATGAGCCCTTCACAGAGTGGTCCATTATGATCCTGAGAGCACCTGCACATTATTTGGCAAGGACAGCTCAGTTGGTGAAGAATCCGCCTGTAATGCACGGGACCTGGGTTCGATCCCTGGGTTGGGAAGATCCCCTGGAGAAGGGAAAGGCTGGCTACCCTCTCCAGTATTTTAACCTGGAGAATTCCATGGACTGTATAATCCATGAGGTTGCAAAGACTTGAATACAACTGAGTGACTTTCACTTCACTTCACTTCATGAAGGTTTCCTTGGTCATGAAGGTTTCCTTGCTTCCTCCTTATCCTTCTTTCCTTTGCCAGCCCTCAAAATAAGTGTATTAAGACCTTGGAGAAGGAAGCACTCCAGATAGGCTTCCTGGAGGGGCCGGGACCTGGGCCTCCACTGGACCTGTGGCATCTGATCTCAGCTGAGGTGAGGGTATAATTGCTCTGAGCTTCAGTTTCCTCATCTGTAAAATGGGAATAATCATAACTACTTTACAAGTAACCATGCACCTAAAGGTGACCAGCAGACTGTCATGGCAGACAATTGGGAGCTAAGAGCCCAGAGATTTGGGCTCCAGGCAGGGCTCTGCCATTGTGGTGTGAGACCCTGAGCAGGTCATGTTCCATCTGTAAAGTTTTGTTTCCTTGTCTGTGAAATGCTACTGGGTGAGTCACACAGCCTCTGTGGGATCCCTGCTTCCTCCAGAGTTAAATGGCCTGGCTACAGCTCTCCAGAGTTTCCTCTTGAGTTTAAAGTCCCCTGATGCTTGGGTCCTAAGCTAGGGCCCAGCCTGTCCCCGTGTTCCTCCCCATAGTACAGGCCAGCCAAGACTCCGCACGCACAGAGAACTGTGTTCATGTCCAGGATTAGCAGTGAATGCTTTGGACCATGTCCTCTTCCCAGATGGCCTTTGTGAGAAACAAGAGGGACAGAGAACAAAGAGGAATTTGCCTTGAAAAAAATCCTAAGACAGAAATCAAGGTCTGCCAGCTGGCTGATGGCAGGGCAGCCCTGTCCCCTACAGAGGCACCTCAGCGCACTTCCTGCCTGGGCTGGGGGCGGGCAGGCCAGGATGTTGGTGGAGACCACCCCCAGTTCAGACAGGGTCCTCTGACCACACAGCTGGTCACACGTCAGGGTGGGCAGAGGTCGATTTCTGACCTGTGGTTAGAAGCAGATGGTCTAAGGGCAAAAACCAGGTGGGGAGCCACGGATGGGCCCTGGGCGTGGAAAGCCTCCTCACTCTTGTTTTCTTACTTTCTGGAATGCATTACTCTCTACAACCCTCCCACACCCACACCCTCAGTCAGGGACCAGTTAAACCCTACCCTTCCTAGACAGTGGTCTACAGCTCACACACCTGCAGTGGGTGTGGTTTGCCAAGGTTCGGGGCTTGGGATACCCTGCTACCTGGAGGGCTCCTTGGAGGAGGAGGTCTGGAGAATCGAGGCAAAAATGTCCCTAGTCTCTAGAATGAAGCTCTGTTTTGCAGGGAGTTTCCTCCAGCACTCCTCCCCACCAGCCCTTCCAGGAGGACCTCCATCAGGAGGCGGGGCCATGGCCAGAGAAGGAAAGTGAGGGGTGGGCATGGGCAGGAGCCAACTGGGTCAGGAGGACATAGACCAGGAGCAGAGCCAGCTAATGGGGCTGCACATCCCAGCCTGACCCAACTGTCTCTCTCCCTCCTCTTCCTTCCTTCTTTCCTAGTCTCTCCCCACAAACATTAAAAGAGCACCTACTACATATCAGCCTGTCTGAATCACTGTGTTGTTGTTGTTGTTTAGTCATTAAGTCATGTCCGACTCTTTTGCAGCCCCATGGACTGCAGCCCGCCAGGCTCCACTGTCCATGGGATTTCCCAGGCAAGAAGACTGAAACGGGTTGCCATTTCCTTTTCCACTGAGTCACTGCATACACGGCAATAAGTGAAACAGGCATGGCTATCGCGTGCTCTAACTCCACACTCCGCCTGCTCTCTTGCTGGCAGGAGAGGCAGTGGGATCTATGGAGCGCAAGGGCAGAAAGGGCTCCTCCACCTCTGAGCCTGACCACCCCGCCCCCATTTCCCAGATGTGATCACTTCCCACCCAGGAGGGAGCCTTGCTCAAGGGTGCCCTTCTTAGGACCGTGCATCCAGCCTTGCAGGGCCAAGAGGGGCCTGGCGGGGCACATGGACTCCCTCCAGTGGCTGTCCCCAGGGTGCCTGCTGGACATCCGGCACTGTGGCAGACTGCGGGGACGTGTGGTGAGTCAGGCTCCGTCTGGGGGTGGGGGGCGCAAACACACACACACAGCTGATTCACTCTGCCGGCGGCTGCAGGGAGCTGGGGAGGGCATGGAGACCGCCCAGACACCCTCGTCCAAGGGCCTGGCCCAGCCAGACTTGAGGAATGCCCAGTCGTCTTTCACACTGCAGAGGTTCAAACCACCTGAGGACCGGGGTACCATTTGCTCACTGCCCCCACCCGACCTGTGTGTTGATGTGGATCCCAGAGCTGATGACGTGGGGCTGCCTCCACTTCTGCTCCGGAGTTGAGAGTGAAAGAGGAGGGGGCTGAGACTTGTCTAAGCTGCCAGCCTTTCGCTTGTCTACCCTCTGCCCCTGCCTGGCTCCCTCCCACCTCTAGCCTCCTCCCCAACCCCTCCACACCCCCACACCTCCGCCATCCCAGGCTCCAGGTATTGAGGACCAAAGGAGTGGAATGGTACAATGGAATTCCAGGGCAGCATGGCAGAAAGAAGTGCTCCGGATAGAGTGAGTCTGGCAGGGTCATCCCTCACACGGATGTCCAAGGGCGCTTACAGGACTAGAGTGAGCATAGCGTGGTGAGGCCCAGAGAGGCACAGCACTTTGCCCAAAGTCACGCAGCAAGAAGCGGCAGCCCTTGGTTTGGAGCCCAGGTCTCTGCTCTCATCTCAGACTCCATCCACCCTTCCAAGTGGGTGCCCCTCTACAGATTCCACTCCCCACTGATGTCCAGGCCTGTTGCTCCTGCAGCTAAGAGAGAGGGCTGGGAGACAGGGGGGAGTGTAGTGCAGAGGGGAGGAGGGAAAATGGAAAGTGCCAGCTGATTCAGATTTCTAAATGTCATGTTATTCCAGGCGCATTCTCGCTTTGCCACCACCTTCATCCACCCCCCGCTTGCCATCTTGAGGACCGGCTGCAGAGCGGCTGCTGGGGGGAGGGCTGTGAGACCGTGGTTCGGGGCTGTGTTTCTGCCCTGCCCCTTGAATCACTGGTGGGGTGAGCACTGTCCTGGGAGCCAGGAGACATGGGTTCTAGCCCTGACTCTGGACTGGTGGCTGTGGGTCCTGAAGCTGACTGTACATCCCTCTTAAGATGAGGAGGACCCGTAGTTCCCAAGCCTGGCTGCATCTCAGGATCACCTTAAAACAAAACAAACCAGATTCTTAGGTGACTCCCCTAGAGATTTTGATTCATAAAGACAGACATGAGTCTGGGAATCTGTATTTTTAAAGTATCTCCCCAGCAACCCCCTTAACGTAGTCTACTGAAGGGTGCTCAGCTACACAGTTTTATTCAGATTCTAATTCCTCTTCAGTACCTGCTCACCTCCTCCAGAAAGTCCTCCTGGATTTACCCACCCCATCTGTCATCTCCAGTCCTCATCACTACTGGCCCTGCTCTCTACTCATGCTCATCTACTGCTCCCCAAAGGCATTTTGTCCTCCATGCATGTGTGTGCAGGTGTGTGCCTGTGTTTCCTATGTGAGTTCAGCAAAGTTAGCCTCCGGACAGCACAGAGGAAGGCGCTCAGCCCTGGAGCCGGCTAGCCCCAAGTTCCCAGCTGTACTCTACTGCCAAAGGTTGGGAGATCCTGGGGAAAAGACTTAACCTCTCCAAGCCTCAAGGTCCACAGCTCTGAGATGGGCCTAAAGAGACATTACCTCACTGGGTGGCCCTGAGCTGCCCTGAGAGGAGATGTGCGGGCATTCATCATGGGTCCCAGTGGGGAGGGGACAGCTGGGTTAATGGAAGAATGCTCCCAGAGTGACCTGAGTCCCTAGGAAGCCAGCCACCCTTGTGCACCTGCAGGACTGTGCTAGCGTGCATGGGTCCTCAAAGAAGAACAGGGTCATTCAGAGTTCCCACAGAAAACAGAATTCCCCAGATGGTTCAACTAAAGAGACACCAATGGAGGGACCACTGACAGGGGTGGGCAGGGTGAAGGGAATCTGAAAGCGTGGTGAGGCTCCTAGAGACCAGCGATGACAGACGGCTGTTAGCATCCCAAACCTAAAGAGCTAGGAGCCGGTGGCATCACCAGAGCCTGCCAGGAGCTGGAGCTGTGGAAGAGGGTCCACCCCTCGAGAGCAGCAGCCCAGCGGGAGGCAGCCGTTCCCCAGACACAGCATCCTGGTAGGGAGAAGCAGAAAAGAAGTAGCCTCCCACCCTGCCTTCTCATTCTAGCACCTTCTATAGGCCAAGCCCAGGCAGCAACAGCAGCCACTAGCAGTCCCCTCCTGGGCCTCAGCAGGGCAGAGAAGGCAGAGAGAGTCTTGCAGGCAAGGGGGAGAAAAGGGGGACAGTCAGAGGACAACCAGCTCTCGGGCAGCCCGGCAGTCACCCACTTTCTCCACTCCACAGGTGAGGGGGCGGTGGGCAGAGGTGTGGGAGGGCGCCCAACAGAGCCCCCTCTCTGCCACAAAGCCACAGGGTAACATCAGCAAGTCACCTTCCCTCTCCAGGCCTCGGTCTCCTCCTCTGTAAACCATCGGGGCTAACCCAGATGTCTTGGACTACCTCTCCCCATTCTGACCTGAGATTTTTCCTCTTCTGCCTTTTCTAGAAGGGAGAGGACCGCTCGACAGGAAAATGGGCTGGGAGAAGAAGGGAACTTAGCAAATGGAAAATTAATTCTGGGCGGTAAAGAGCAGAGGCTGTTGTTTGTGATGTATAACTTACTCTTTGTGTCAAACTGTGTACTGTGAATATCAGTGGGATGGCAAGAAAACCGAGATCTATTACTTAGAGTTTAATCTGTTCTCCGTGTCGGAGAAGGGAGAGGGAGGGGGGAAGAAGACTACAACTTTAATCACAGGCCCAACTCGGAGATGTCAAGCTGCTCTGGGGCGCGCTAGTAAAATGATGTCGTATTGCAGCCCTCCCAGACAGCGCCCCGCACCGCAGCTTCAGCTGCCAGTCGTAAATTAGCACACCTACTTCACGCTCTTCAGGTAAAACCGGTAATTTAGCTGAAAAATACACACACACGCACACAGAGCGTGGGAAGGGGGAGCTTAGGAGAGGGGGCTGCTCCCCTTGAGCAAGGAATAACTAAAAAAAAATTGTGCAAAGACAGAGGAAATGACACGTGGGCTGCACCTCCCGTCATGGCGCCTGGGCTCCGGGTGCAGGCCTGATGGGGGCCCACCTTGCTTTCTACCTGCCTTGGTGCCTCCCCCCACCCCCTGCACCCCTTCTCGCCATGAAGCGTAAATTACATGCTGACACCTTTAATTTGTGCAAAGGATGCCTGGCTGCGCCTGGCACCAGCAGCCGGCTGCTATAATAAGGTCAATCTATATTCATTGTCGCAGCACTTGATGTGCCAGATAACACAGGGAGGCAGCCTGCGGTGGCTTCTCCGGGCCGGGCGTAGCGGGGGTGGGGGTGCCCGCTGCCGCTCAGCGCGGCCTGACACCAGTTGGTTCATCACTTATGCATGTTATGATTTAGCTAATCACCATCAGTTATGCATCCTACTGCTGCCTGGAGACTCCAGCCAGAGAGGGGGCCCCGCCCACTAGCACCATGGAGAGATCACCGAGCGGGGGCGGGGGGCGGTGCAGGGAGGGCTGATTGTCCTTTCTGGGTCGTGGCCCCTGGTGGCTCAGAGCCCCGAGCTGGGAGCAGAAGCTGTTGGGCGTATCCCTTGGGCAGGGGCACTCATGCAATGTCCCTGCATCCTTGAGCCCAGCCAGAGACAGGCATCTTAGTGATAGGTCACATAGCCTGAGGCCAGGCGCTGAAGTCACAGAGTTCTGGGTTCTAATCCCAGCTCTGCCTCTTGCAAGCTGTGAGAGCTTTGTTAAATCACTTAATCTCTCTGTGCTGCAGATTCTTTACCTATAAAGTGTATAAACAAGGCAGGGAGAGTGTAAGGATGGAAACTAATATACGGATGCAGTTCCATGTGAGCGCACACGTTAGGCACTCCGTCAAAAGCAGTCCTGTTATCAGAGCCCCAGTGGGTCTATCACCTGTATTTTGGGTGACTGTCTGCTTTCAGTGGGGAGTTCAGAACCGTAAGGCTCCTAAGGGGCAGGAAACCATAGGTGGGCCCATTTTTTTTTTTAATAAAGGGTTTTTTTTATGTTTATTTGCTTTATTTTAGTTAGTTTTTTTTTTTTTTTTTGGCTGAGTCAAGTCTTACATGCAGTTCATAGGATCTTCACTGTGCCGTGCAGGCTTCTCTCCAGCTGTGGCAGGAGGACTCCAGAGTGCACGGGCTCTGTAGTTGGCAGCTCATGGGCTCAGTTGCCCCAAGGCAAATGGGATCTTAGTTCCCCAGTCAAGGACTGAACCCAAGCTCCCTGCAATGAAAGGTGGATTCTTAACCACTGGACCACAAGAGATGTCCCTGTGAGCCCATTTTAAGACAAACAGCACTCAGATGAGGCAGTGTTGAGACAGATCTCAGACTCTGAGATACTTAAGCTAACCCATGACTGGCGAGGATCAGGGAGGCAAGGATGAAGCAAGTTCTCAGCCTCAAGCAGGTGGGAGGCAACAGATGAAGCACAAGTAGCTCAGTTGATGGCGGTGAGAGGATTCGGAGTTTGTTCAGCCAAACCCTTTCTGCTAGAGATGGGGAGAGGGAACCCCCGGTCCAAGATGGCCTACAATGAGAGGATGGAGTTGAGGTCTCCCAGGCTTCTGTCTTCACGGTTCCCCACAGGACAGCCTCAGGGAGAGACCAATGCCCAGCAGTCTCTGGGGGGCTTCCCTTGGGATTACCAGGCACCCTCTCCCCTCTTCCTGGCACTTTGTCAGGGGTACACACCACGTGTTCCCAGTTTTATCGTGGCCGCGTGAGTGGTGGGAGGCATGAGGTTGCATCCTGAGGCTCTTGGCCCTCCTCTCTTCCCTTACTTGCTCCACAGAGCCAAAAACATCTGCCCTTCAGTGCCGGGAGAAGATTAAGTGAACCCACCTGTGTGTGAAGCTCAGGGCACCAGGGAAGAACAAATGTAGAGTCCTTTTCCCTCCAGTTAAGTTTAGAGTCTAAAGAGGGCTGGCTGGGAGGACACCAGCCTTGAGGCACCTTAGTCCAGCTACACACACAGAGCCAATTGAAATAATTAATTCTCTGACCGGGCAGCTCATCCTTCCAGCACACCTTTGTGTCCCTGCTGTTCCCTCCCCCAGGAATGCCCTTCCCTTCTCACCTCTCCAGGTCCAGCCCCTCCTCTCAGGTCCGTGCCAGCTCCTGCTGCTTCCAAAAAGCCCTTCTTCCTCGTCAGCAGCCTCCTCATCAGCCTTCCCCTGCCCGCAGTCCCACACTCTCCCCGACTGCAAGTGGGTTCCTTCTCTGTCCACTAGTGATCTGGCCCCAGGTTAGAAGCACTGGGTAGAGAGGCTGTTATTTAAGAGCTAAGCAATCTTTGGCCTCTCCGGGTCTCTACCAGCTCATCAGTAAAATGGGCAGGCAGGGGAGGCATGCCATGCTCTTGGGGCCCCGGGCATCACATTCCTAGTCAAAGCTGTTAGGAAAATTTGGGATCTAGAGGAACTAAAAGGGTTAGGCAGTGGGCATCTCCATGGAAACTAGTGCCACTAGGTTAAATTCCCCCCATTCTAGTAGGATAGAGACTTGGAGGCCGAATTAATTTAAAGAAATGCAAAAGTTTTCACCTGCCTGGGTTTGTGCCCTGAGGTTTCTTCCTGTTGCAAGGTGAAACCACCCACCCTGGTGGTCCCGTAGCCGCCGCTGCCCCAGGCCAGCCCACGGCTGCATCTCTGCACAACTCATGTATCACAATTACACAGACACCTGTGTCGCCAACGCCTGCCAAGCCACAGCACATCCAGTGCTCAGTCGCCCTTGAAATGCATTTCAGCTCTTACCTGCAAAAACTCGGACAGCGTGGAGGGTGGGGCCTTCCACAGCAAGCAGGACCATCAACCTCCCACCACCAACTGGTGGGCTTGCTTGGCTGGACACCCCACACCCATCAGTCCCAAACAAGATCAGAGAGTTCCTGACTGGCCAGCGTGAAGCCAGGTTCAGACCCTTGTCTCATAGCATCCTTATCATTTCATCAGCAAGTGGCCACAGCTAGTCACTACTAGTGAGGACCAGAAGCTGGAGGGCCATGGGGCTGGTGCCTTCTTCACAGAGCAGAAACTAAGCCTCCCACAGACCCTGAGACATCCAGCTCCTGGATGAGCACCACCCCTCAGCTCTGGAAACTCAGGGTCTATCATCCCAAACAGCCCATTTCCCCAGTGTCTTTTCTGAACTTTGACACCTGGCTGTCCCCTGACACACCACTTCCTGCCGCCTCCCAAGGGGGTGCTGTTCTCTCTTCCGTATCCCACACCACCTGGGGCCTACCTCCCCACTGCCCTCCCAAGACATTGATCCTCCCTCCCAACTCAAAACTCCAGCTCCTCTGAATCCTGGACAAGAGACTTTACCTCTCACCACTGTCCCTGTTTCATCCCATTGACAGGTGAAACAACCCCCACCCCGTGTTGCACCCCTCATTCATTACAGACTTAAGCAACACCCTCACTGTCTTCTTCTCCACCCCCATAATGGCATCATTTGGGGTGACTCAACATCCACTTGGAGCATCCATCAACAGCAGGGCCTCTCTGTTCTCCACTTGGAAGCCCCCATCCACCTACTCCCATGGGTGTCCCACCCTTGACCTTACCATCATGGAAATGGCACCCTTTAGACCATCTCCACCTCAAGCATCCTGCCAGATGATCACCCATCACCTGATGTCCTTCCAGACTGCTCTCCCACAGCCGTGCTGAGCCCTCCAGACACTGAGCACCTCTGGCTCAGGATCACTGCCCTCTGCTGTCACATTCTTTCCTCTCTCTCCCTTTATTCTTAGAAGCCACACCCAAACGTTGTAAATCCACACACCCTCCTTGGTGCCTGCACCCACACAGCAAAACACTGCTGGAGAAAGAGAGAGCTGACTTTCCCCTAAATGCCTAACCTCAAATCTCAAAAGAGCCCTGCCTGTCACCACTCAGCAGCGCTATGTTCGCTAACTGCCCTTGTGCATGTTCTCTGTTCTCCCAAACAAGCGTCTCATCCTGTCTCCTCTCCTCACACCCCACACCATCCTCACCCACACTGGCCTCATGCTTCGTTCAGAACACGGTCCCCATCAAAAAGCACTCCCTCACCCTCCCATGAGGATGCTTGGCAAGACTCCCATGTCTGCACCCACACTCTGCCTCCCTCCCGCTCAATGCATGGAGGAAGGTCGCTGCTCTGCTCAGGGCTACCCGCGCCCCCCACCCCACAAGCAGGGACTGGATTCTCACCTGTTCAAGTATCCAGGGGTCCCCTCTTTCTGTATCACATCTTCCCCCTCCCCACCATGTCATCCATGGCAGAAGGCATACCTGCTCCAGGGTCTCCTGTAACAAACATCCAGTTCCAACCATCTCCCTGCCTGTCCCCAGCTCCCAGCCCATTTTCCTGCTCCCCTTCACTGCAGAACATGTGGGAAGGATGGCCTGCAGTCCCTGTCTCCTCTTTCTCACAGGGTGTTCTGGCCCTGCAGCTGGAGCTGTGCATACGCAACCCCAGCTCGGGACTGGAGGGCTGTGGAGCATGGCCAGTGCTCAAGAGGAAGAGGGGAGGGCAGCTCTGATGGAGAGGAGAAGACCCTAAGGGAGAAGGGCCTCAGAGGTCACAGAAAGAAGGGAGCTATTCCTGCAGCAGTCTTCGGATTTGTGTTGTAGAAAGGATACTCTGGTAGCGCTGGGTGGGGTGGGCTGGAGGTCAAGAGAGGTGACAATTAGAAGGACATCAAAGTGATCCAGGTGAGAAATCCAGCAGTGATTCAGCTGATAAATCCGGAAGTGATCCAGGTGAGAAATCCGGCAGTGATCCAGGTGAGAAATCCGGAAGTGATCCAGCTGAGAAATCCGGAAGTGACCCAGCTGAGAAATCCGGAAGTGACCCAGCTGAGAAATCCGGAAGTGACCCAGCTGAGAAATCCGGAGGGCCTGAATCAGGCAGCCAGTGGAGAGGGAGAAGGATGAATTCTGAAGACAGAGTGAGAGTGTAGAATCATCAGCAGGACTAATGGTCCCGTTAGCATTTCCAGCATCAGGAAAGATCGGAACTGACCTTCTCTGGCTGGAACAGAGGCAGAGTCGAGTTCCCCCGACTCCTTACAGGCTCCTTTATCTCCAGGTACTTTCTCATCAGGAAACAGACCAGACTGAGTGACTCTCTGGTGACTATAGCTCTGTCAGTAGAGCATCTGCCCGCAATGCGGGAGACCTGGGTTCAACTCCTTGATCAGGAAGATCCCCTGGAGAAGGAAGTGGCAACCCACTCCAGTGTTCTTGCCTGGAGAATCCCATGGACAGAGGAGCCTGGCGGGCTGCAGTTCATGGGATCACAGGAGTCAGACAGAACTTAGCACTCTTTCTTTCTTTCCTTCTTTCTCCTGCACTAGCTGTGATCACTGCACTGCCAGTGGCTTCTCACCATTGCCCTTCAAGCTCCTGCACCCTGCCCTTCACTGCTAGCACATGCTGGGCACTCAACACAGCCAGGGAGACGGGATGACACAGAAGGGAGAATGGGCTGGAGAGGAACAAAGGGCTGTGGGGGTGTAAATGCCTGCCTCGGAGCCTGAATGTCATCCTAAATAGGTACCAGGGAGACTCAGAGGGTTTTAAGTACAGAAGTGACAGGACCAGCTCTGTGTGGGACATAAACCCATCTGACAGCTGTGGACAATGAATTCAAATTCATTGTCAAGACTAGAGGCTGAAGTCAGTGCTAAAATCCTAGGCAAGGGAGGATGAGGCCTGATCTTGGGAAAGGAGACAGAATTGAGAAGAAGGCTTGGCTTTAGAAATACCAAGGATGTCATATTGGTAAGGCAGAGGGATAAACTGGAATATGGTTCATTGGTTGGTGGCTTAAGCAGCTGGGTAGATGGTGTCACTTGCTAGGATGGGGCGATGGCAGGGGTACTGTAATGAACCTCACTTTGGACATGTTGAGTTGAAGGTTAACTGTGGCCCATCTGGGGAGAAACACACTAGACTGGAGGGTGGAGACCTGAGTATGACACCCAGGTTGGGACCTAGGACTAAAGAGAGAGAGGTTTGGGAGCCACGAGCAGGGAAGGGTGGCGACCACAATGACAGGATGACCAGGGAGTCACCGAAGTAGGTCACGACCTGGAAGGAGCAGCAGCTCCAGGACAGAGCCATGGGGAGTGCCCAGCTTTGAGGATCGGCAGAGGGAAAGGATCCGACAAAGAAACAGGGGAAAAGGAAACCAGGGAGGAAATGGGGACAGAGTGGTAGCCCAGGTACCAGGAATAGGTACCAGGTACCAGAAACAGTGGGTGGTCAGTGGGGTCAGGATCAATGGCAAGCACTTCCCTGGTGGTCCAGCGGTTAAGAAATCGCCCACCAATCCCAGGGACACAGGTTCAATCCCTGGTCCGGAAAGATTCCACATACTGTGGAGCAACTAAGCCCATGCACCACAACTCTGAGTCCACATGCTCTACAGGCCATGTTCTGCAATGAAGAAGCCACTGCAATGCAAAGTTGGCACTCTGCAATAAACAGTAGCCCCTGCTCATCTCAACTAGAGAACGCCCATGCACAGCAACAAAGACTCAGCAAAAAATAAATGAATTTTTAAATATATCAATGGTAAATAAAGAAGGACCAGAACCTTCCACTGAATTTGGCAGTATGGTGGTTCCTGGTGACCTTTGCCAGAGCACTTTCCATCAAGTGATGATGTGGAAGGAGTTACACAGCTCTGGGCTAAGGTGTGAGTCAGGAATAAGAACGTAGAAGCAGCTTGATTAGTCAGGCAATGGCTTGGCTATCATTGTCACTCTGCCTTCTTCCAAAAAGAAGCAATGTCTCAGCTGTAAAATAGAGAAGACAATGGATCAGAAGATAAAACATAAAGAACTTAGAACTGTGCCAAGTGCGCTGTGCTGCTCAATACAGTTTCAGTGCAATTGTTTCTTCTCTCAGTAGGAGGAGAGTCAACATAGCTAGTGAAATAGAAAATGGAGAATCATGTGCAGATGCAGACAAAAAAGAAATAAAAGCAGAAACTTGAACAGATGCTCGTACACCCAGGTCCATAGTAGCATTACTCACAGTAGTCAAAAGACGGAAGTGTCCATCAGTGAATGGATGGATGGATAAAGGAAATGTGATATACCCGCACAGTGGCATATTATTCAGCGTTAATACAAAAGGAAATTCTGACTCTTGACTACATAGATATTACAGTTGTGACATTACTCTAAGTGAAACAAGTTGGTACCAAAAGAGCAAATGTTGTATGATTCCACTACTCTAGATACAAGGTACCTAGAGTAGTCAAATTCCTAGAGACAGGAAGAAGAATGCTGGTGGCCAGGGTTAGGGGAGAATGGGGATTGAGGAGTTATTGTTTAATGATTATGGCTTTCAGTTTACGAACATGAAAAGAATTCAGGAGATGGATGGTGGTGATGGTTGTACCAAGTATAAGTGTACTTAATGCCACTGAACTGTGTGCTTTAAAATGGTTTGAATGGTAAATTTTATGTTGTGTCTGTTTTACCATAATTTTTTTAATGTACAGAAAGACAGAAAATAGGTACTACAGTGTGGGCTAATAAAATTACTAGAACTGAATATTTCTTCAAGTTCTGAGCTTCCTAGTAACCAAGACTTAAAGGGAAACTTTTACATCTTGATGTTTAATGAATGAAAAAATATTACAGATTTTTATTGAAAAATATTTCAGGAGATATCAAATCCACCCACTCCCATCTCAGGCCAGGGCTGGTTATAACAGACATGTGCCTTGAAAATTCTTACTAGAGGCATTCACAGAATAAAGGACAATTTATTCTACAAAGATAGAAGACTAACACTGTACACGGACATGTTCATTACATAACCACTTGAGGCGGTGATTCTTGAAGAAATGTAAGAGAAAAATCAATAAAACCTAACTCCGGAAAGCCTTTCTGGGGGGAGTGAAGTTAATAAGGTCTATAAGATCTCCAGTGTGGGATTTAGAATTCCCCAAAAAATGTGTTCACTCAGTGCCCCTAGAATTTCCAGAAGCAGGCATCCAGGAGGCAGCTGGCAATTTGCTCCCAAGCTCCGGGGAGAGGTCTGGTTAGTGGCGGGAGTCTGCATGCCACCAACACAGAGATGGTGTTCAAAGTCATGGGCAAGACTGCAGTGGGCAGAATGGGGGTAGAGTCCCAGGAAACACTAACTCACAAATACCTCCATTTCCCCAGGGCCCATCCAAGGGCTAGAGCAGAAGGCAGCAGTGTGGTGCAGAACGAGAGCAAGAGATCACTACCTCTGACTCTTGGTCACTGTACGCCATCATCCCAGGCCCCTTCTCCTTTTGGAAGAAAGAACCTGGTGCTGGACACCAGAGGATAAGAAGCTCATGCTCTCACTTGCAGCCTTACAGCCTTGGACAACTTGCCTGAGAAGATGGTATCGACAGTCAAGCATGCCGTATCTGATGAGAGTGTGGATGCTTCGGATGGAGAGGCCCAGGGGTCAGCTGCATGTAGGGGTCCAAAGCCCCTGATGGGTCTAGGGAAAAGAGAGAAATTTGGTCATCAAATTCAGCATATAGGTAGAAGAGGAAACAAACATGGGTCCCTTTCAAAGCGTTCAAGCATTAATAACTTGAACAGTGATGTGATGATTGGGCATTAGGAAGGAGCTGGGGAAGGTCTGAGAAGACTGGGCGTCTCTACACATGTCAGAATTTGAGCACACCCAGCTCCTCAAGCCCACGTGAGTGGAACCCTCAGTGTGCATGGCTCAGGCCTCGACACAGGAGAGTCTGCAGAGAGGGGCCCCGCGCTAGGTTGGACGGGTTTCCTTGCCGGACATTTTCAGACACATCATCTCTTAAAGCCACAGCCCGGATGACTGTGCTCAGCAATCATGTGTTTAAAAAGCAATAAGACTAAACACTTTTCCGTTTCCCCTTTGAGAGACCATGTATGATAAATGATAGGCAATTTCATGGTTGGAGTTTCAATTTCCGAAAATATTAGTGCTATTCCCCAAGCTCCACTTCAGAGATAAATTCTTTTTGGCAGCCTCCTCTGTTGTCTCCTAATTCCCTGATTCTGAATATATTTGGAGGTCTGGTGTGAATTTCATCAGCTCATCCCCAGCGTCCCCCTGTCTGGGCTGCATTGGAAAGGGTATTACCCATCTGCCACTCTTCCAGGTTCTTTCAGCATTGGCTTCAAGTCAGAGGTGTTTATTAAGCACCTATGTCTTCCCAGCTAAATCTGCTAAGTGTCATTATGGTGGGTGTAAGGGAGCTTTTGATATCAACGTAATCAATCCTTTGATCCACAAACTTTGGTTATGTATCTGGTCCCTTCAAACTCCAAGCAATAGTAACTCTACAGTAACTGATAACCTCATGTTTGTTTCACATGGTCCTCATTTCACTGTTGGGGAAACTGAGGCTCAACGCTAACCTAGTAGAGTTGGGATGGACTGGTGGAAGAGAGAAAGCATTTACTGAGCACCTACGATGGGTCAGGTGGAGGGCTGAATGCTTACCCATCCCTCTGCACAGGAGTATAGGCTATCCATCCCCATAAAACTCAAGGTGAGGGTGATTATCCCAATTTCACTGAAATTGGAATTGAGAATCGGAAAGCTAGTCAATTTACCCAAGAATTCTCATTCACAGGACCACACTGCCTCTCCTGGTGTCCGTGGGATAGATGGTGTCCCAATAATCATTGCCAAACTACGGGAGTTCTCTTGTTGGAAACATCAAAGTACAGATCACGTCATGGGAGAAGACTACCCGGCCTCTGGGTTAGCCCCTTTATCTCACGTTACTCAGCACGCTCCATCTGTCCCAACCCTCGGGCCCCTCTTAAGTTTCCCAGGCCGGTGTCCTCAGCGTATCACTGCCCCCCAGAACCATGCCCTGCTTTCTCTTGTGTCAGCATCCTCTGAACCTTCTCCATCACGGGTCAGCTTAGATCCCTATGGCCATCTCCCCTCTTTTCCATTCACTCACCCCTGAGAGGGACTAGTTCATGCCTGGGATGATATTTTCTTCTCTTATCATCTCATAGATCCCTATGAAAATACTGAGCACAAAGCAGGTATTCTAGAAATCTCGAGGGAGCACTGGGGTAAAATGAAATGGAATAGGTCAAAATGAGGTGGAAACTCTCAGACTAGAGCAAAGGGAATGAATTGGAACAGAGTGTAATGGAATAGAATGAAAAAGAATAGGATGGCACAGGTAAAAACAAGGAGAAAAAGCAAAACTATGGACTAGAACAGTATGGAACAGAATGAAAGAAGGTTGAACTAGACTATGACAAGTTGGGACAGAAGAGGCCAGCGTGAAACAGAATAGAAGCAAGTGAAACAGACCAGACCAGAAGGGAACCGGATAGAAGCAGATGGAACAGATTAGACCAGGTCAGAACAGAATGGAACAGAGAGGCCAGTCCAGGATGCAACAGAGTAATATAGAAGAGGATTCAACAATAGTATGTAAGACACCAGAACAAGTCTGAACAGAAGAGTGTACCACAGAATAACCGGACTGGGGCTAACTAACTGTTATATAACTGGATAAAATAAAATTCACTCTATTCACTCGATAAATATTTATGGGGTGCTAATCCTTGCTAGGTGAGAAAAAAAAAGACATAGTCCCATCCCTTGTAGAATATACTGTCTGATGAAAGAGACCTCAAAAAAGACATAAGTAAGCATTAACAAATACACGATTACAAAATATAAGTGTCTGTGAACTACCACGAAAGAATGGACAGGTGGCCATGACTAACGACAATAGGATAGGACTTCCCTGGTGGTCCGGTGGCTAAGAATCTGCCTGTCCATGCAGGGTCATGGGTTCAGTCCCTGGTCTGGAAAGATTCTGTATGCCATGGATCAACTAAGCTTGTGCACTGGAAAGCCCATGATCTGCTACAAGAGAAGCCTGCAGACTACAGTGAAGACCGCACACAGTCAAAAATAAAATAAAATTTTTTTAATAAAAAAGGAATAATAAGGTCGAAGAAAAAGAATAACAGGAGGGGTGTCATAATATTCGTAATAAGGAGGTCAGGAAAGCTAAGACCTAAAACGTGAGGAGGAGTCAGAAGACAACTGAAGGAGCAGGGAAGAGCATTCCAGGCAAAGGGAACAGCATGTACGAAAGCCCTGAGGTGAGAGAGTGTTTCGCCTGTTCCTGAAGCTTAAAGATTATCAGGGTGAACCAAGCTCGTGGAGCAAGTCCTAGAGTGACAGGGGAGGAACAAGAGAGGCAGGCAGGGGCCCGACACCAGAGGGCCTGGTGCGAGTTTGGAGTTCCATCTAAGCGTAATGAGAAGCAACTGAAGGGAGCACCAGTAACTACAGAGTGTCTCCTGCTTCCTCCTCGGCTGGGCAAGGGAGTGAATGAGGGCAGGGAGGCCATTCAGCCGTCTACTGCAGCCGACCAGGTAGTGATGTCAGTGGCGCCAGAAGGGAAGAGATGCAGGAAGTGATGCAGCCAACTGGGGAAATATTTGTAAACACAGCCAAGGAATTTGCCAATGTTTTGGATGACGGGCTGGCAGAAAGGACAATCTGAATGTGCTTCGGCGGGGGTGGGGGGTGGGGGGGGGGCAGTGGTTCTATTACCTGAGATGATGCTAAGGAGAGGTGGTTTAAGGAGGAAAATCAAGTTCTCGTTTAAATCCTAAGGCTCAGATGCTTAGGTTGGGTCCAAATAGAGATGTTAAGCAGATTCGGAGATAGAAGCCTGGAGCTCTGAGCTGGAGGTCTAAATTGAGGAGTTGTCAGCATATAAATACTGTGTGTGTTTTGGGACTGGATGAATCATATATGCAGTCGTGCAATGCAGAACTTCATCAGAGCGTGTTCCATGGACTACTTGCATCGTAATCTCTTGGGGTACCAGTTGAACATGCATATTTCTAGGCCTCCAGACCACTAAAATGGATCTCCAAGGATGGGACTCAGGAGTCTGCATGGTTAGCGATCACCCTGGAATGTTTGGATGGTGTCTAACACATGTGAAACACTGATCTGGGAGAGGAGTGGAGGGCAGAGCCCCATTACTGAGACAGGAGTACATTTGCACATCAAGAAGGAGAAGCCAGCAAAGGAGACAGAGGATAGCCATAGAAATAGGAGAAAAGTCAGGAGAGGGTGGTGTCTCAGAGGCCAAGAGAGGAGGGAGCATCAGGACCTGGGGATCAACCGAGCCTGAGCCCAGGAGAGTGACCATGGGATATGGTAATGCACACATCTCTGGTGGTAGGAGGGGTACCGGGCCACACCAGAGTGGACTGGACATGAAGAGGACACTCCAATAACAAACTGGGAGCATGGAATGCATAACTAGCAAGATCTAGTATCCAAGTCAATGGAACATTTGAGGACAGACCCTAAAGTTCATTTCACACAGGTGATTATGTCCTCTCTGGTCACAGCTTCTGGAGTCCTCTGGCTTAGGGGGGTAGATATGCTAACACATACCAGGAGGGCTTCTTTCCCACCTCTTTCCCACTGGGCTCAGCATCCTCAGATGCCCTGCTCCTCCTAAGAGCCCACACAGTGCAGAACTTCCTTTAGGTCCCATCTCTCTCCCTAAGCATGCTCCCTCAGGTGCCTCTCCCCTCCTCTTTAGAGCACTGTACAGGCTGCAGCCATCTGTATAGATGCTAAGGGCCCACTGTGGTCTGTATTCTTGTGCCCCACCTCCCAGGAGTGAATGGCTAAGGCTGCACACAGCAGGTTGGCAAGGCAGCCACTGTTTGGCAAGAGAGCCTTCCTGGCATCACACAGATCTCCTTGACCACCCCCTAAGCAGCTGTCCAATCCACCTAGAACCCTGATGCTCAATAAGTGATGAAACAGGCAACTTTTAAAAGATACGTACAACTGCATATTAGACTTTCATGTTCACAAAACAGAAACAAAAAACCCATTGCTTTCATAACACAAACCTCAAAAAGAAAAAAGAAAAAAAAAGCAAGTCAAGAGCATTTTCTTGTTGATGAAACAAGAGATTTTCAATGAGGATCAATCCCTGGGGGATTCTTCAGATCCAAAGTTGGGAAGGGGGTGTTTATGTTTTTCAAAAGGTTAAATAATATTAGGAGGTAGTGGCAGGAGCAAAGCCCACCTTTGCTTCCCCTACATGGGAATTTCTTTCCCATGTTACAAGTATGCCTCCCCAGCTTACGCCCCCAAGGGGCCACACACACCTCAGAAGACCCAAAAAGCCCCTGCCATCCATCTGGAGGCAAATTCCTGGCAAGGAGCAGCATGGAGAGACTTCACAGCCCTCCCCGAATCTCTCCAGAAGAATCTGTGGCAGCAGAGGGATTTTCCCCAGGAGAGCGAATGACAACACAGCGCCTGTTTGTTTTTGATGCAGCAAGGAGCCAGGAACATCTGCTCCAAGAAGCCACTTGAAAGATAATCAGGCAGTGATGTTGGCAAAACAGCTGTGTGGCAGGCAGGGAAGGGGGTGGAGGGGAGCTGGGAGGGTGGGGGAATGGGAGGAGGGAAGTTAAGCTCTGAGCTAGGAGCTGCCGCCTGGGAACTCAGTCTGGGAAGTCCCCCACCCCGGCCCACCCCCACGGAGCTTGGAGGGAGCTCCTACTTAGCTGAGAGCAGCTCACGTGGGGAATCCACTTTGCTAAGATCCCTAATTGTCCTCATGGAGAAATGCTGGGTCTATTTTGCATTTCCTGCAGGGCTCAACTCAATTTTTAGGACAGGAGTGAAAATGTTGTACTTGTCCTAAACCCATGATCCCGGAAAACAGCAAGGTCAAAGAAATCCCTGCCCCCTCCACCTGCCCATCTCTTTGTGTTTTGGAAAAGATAGTTCATCATCATCCTTCCCCCTGTGACTCAGATAGGACTTATAATGTCCCCCTGTTTATTCATTACAGAGCAGACACAGACTCTCCAAATTCCAATCCCTTTCTTATAAAGATAGGTGAACTGTTTTGTCCCCACTAGTCAAATGGAACAAGATGCTTGTTAACCAAATGAGTTAAGCTTCTCTCCTTCATCCAGGCTCCTGTACTTGAAGCCACCTTCAGCCTGAGCCAGAGAACACCCCCTCTTTAACAGCGCCTCTAAAGAACAGGCTGGCCTCGGGGTAAAACATCCTCTGATCAATTGTCCCTTTGAAGAGGATGATGCAAGGGGGACAGATCACTCTTACTTGTCATTTCTGGGTCAGTCCATCACTCACACACACAATACTGATTACATTAATCAAAAGCGTGTGTGTGTGTGTGTGTGTCTTAGTGTGACTCCTCCCAGAACAAGACCCTGAGACAAGGATTTGAGGAAAAGTAGTTCATTTGAGGGGCTTCTCTGGTGGCTCAGACAGTAAAGAATCTGTCTGCAATGTGAGCAACTCGAATTCAATCCCTGGTTCAGGAAGCTCCCCTGAATGGCATGGCAATCACTCCAGTATTCTTGCCTGGAGAATTCCATGAACAGAGGAGCCTGGTGGGCTGCAGTCCAAGGGGTCACAAACAGTCGGACATGACTGAGTGATATAACCGCAGGAAGCATCGAGAAGGCAGTGTAGGAGGTGGGCAGGGAAGGGAAGGTGACCAGTGAAAGCTGTGTTAATGGACAAGTGGCTGCTGTGAGTAGGCAGTGGCTCATTTGGGGGTAGTCAGTCAACTCCTACTTGTCCAAAATCTGCCTATAACCCAAAGTCCTCAAGCTTTCCCTCCTGTGTGGAATTTCTCCCCACGGATGTCCCAGAATGTAGGAAAAGGAAGGGTCATTTAGGACTCTGGTTTTCCCCATGGACATCCTGGACTCTAGGAGATACTTCAATGGCTACTAAGGCCCAGGAACTAGTGGTTAGGCAGCAATCTCCACCCTCACTTCAATTGAAATATCTCCATTGTTCTCCTTGAAGTATTAGGCTTCCACTTACAATATTTTTGGAAGGATTCAGCAGCTTAAAAGAAAAGTTCAAGTATACTTCTAGTTCCAGAAGATGAACCAGACATGCTTTTCCCTATTCCTCATGCTGAGTTGAGCTGCATCCCTGGACATTACATATGAAACCATCACAGGCAGACTCTGAGAGGTGGACAGACCAAAGCAGATCAACGAGGGATATCATGACCCCAGGAACTACACATGGATAATTTCCTTGGATTTTTGTTGTGTTTCATACATCCCAGACTTGGAGCTGAAGAAACCAACAACCCAGAAACTCCAGAGACCACAGATTAAAAGAAAGTCCCAACAAAATCTTGTTCTCTTGTCAAAGGACAAGTAAAAGGGCAGCCTGAAGGTGAAAGTGCTAGTCGCTTAGTTGTGTCCGACTCTGAGACCCCATAGACTGCAGCCTGCCAGACTCCTCTGTCCATGGGATTTTCCAAGCAAGAATACTGGAGTGGACTGTCATTCCCTTCTCCAGGGGATCTTTCTGACCCAGGGATCAAACCCAGGTCTCCTGCATTATAGGCGGATTCTTTATCTTCTGAGCCACCAGGGAAGCCCCAAAGGGGCAGCCTAGAAAGACAGAAAACAGTTAAACAATAGCTATACAACTCTAGCCAAATACCACAGAATTAAAAAAAAAATAACTGTGGCCCCCCTCCATACCCATGCTAGCAAAGGTCAAGTGGGGAACTTAGACTTCCACCCTACTTGATAGTAACAAGGCATTCCCTCTATCAACCCACTGGGATGTGGTATTAGAGAAGGTCTAATGGAAAGCCAGAGTCTGGGTAACACGGCCACCCACAACTCAGTAGCAATTGAGACTGCCAGAAATCCTAACCCCAGCCATGGATGATGGGGATCCCCCTCACATATCAATGGGAGCTGAGTGCAGAACCTGGACTTCTACCCCACTATTCAGGGCAGGTGTCTTCCCACCCTGCCCTGGCTGGAGTGGTGTACAAAACATTCAGCCAAACCAGAGGGCTTCAAGTAGGATTCAGAGTCTCATAACATAATACAAAAATATCCAGATTCTAATAAAAACTTACTCATCATACCAAAAATGATCTCAAGTTTCATGGAAAAAACAATCAATAGATGCCAACACCAAGATGACAAGGATGTGAGAATTATCTGTGACAAAGATTTGAAGGCAATTATGATAAAATGCTTCAATGAGAGATTATGAACATGCCTGAAACACATAAAAAAATATCCTTAGGCTTCCCCTGTTGCTCAGTACTAAAGAATTAGCCTGACCCAGCAACACCACTTCTGGGCATACACACTGAGGAATCCAGATCTGAAAGAGACACGTGCACCCCAATGTTCATCGCAGCACTGTTTATAATAGCCAGGACATGGAAGCAACCTAGATGCCCATCAGCAGATGAATGGATAAGGAAGCTGTGGTACATATACACCATGGAATATTACTCAGCCGTTAAAAAGAATTCATTTGAATCAGTTCTAATGAGATGGATGAAACTGGAGCCCATTATACAGAGTGAAGTAAGCCAGAAAGATAAAGAACATTACAGCATACTAACACATATATATGGAATTTAGAAATATGGTAACGATAACCCTATATGCAAAACAGAAAAAGAGACACAGAAGTACAGAACAGACTTTTGAACTCTGTGGGAAAAGGTGAGGGTGGGATGTTTCGAAAGAACAGCATGTATATTATCTATGATGAAACAGATCACCAGCCCAGGTGGGATGCATGAGACAAGTGCTCGGGCCTGGTGCCCTGGGAAGACCCAGAGGAGTCGGGTGGAGAGGGAGGGGGGAGTGGGGATCGGGATGGGGAATGCATGTAACTCTATGGCTGATTCATGTCAATGCATGACAAAACCCACTGAAATATTGCGAAGTAATTAGCCTCCAACTAATAAAAAAAATTTTTTTTTAATAAAGAATTAGCCTGCCAATGCAGGAAACACAGGTTCTATCCGTGATCTGGAAAGATCCCACATGCCGCAGAGCAACTAAGCCCACATGCCATAACTACTGAATCCTATGCACCCTAGAGTCAGTACTCTACAGCAAGAGAAGCTTACAATGAGAGGTTTGGCAGCTAGAGAGTACTCTTTACTCACTGCAACTACAAAAAAGTGCAGCAAGGAAGACCTAGCAGAGCCAAAAATAAATAAACTTATTTTTTTTATAAAATAGCCTCAGTAAAGAAATAGAAGATATAAAGGAGAAATAAAATTAAATTTTAGAACTAAAAAATACAATAACCAAAATTTAAAATTCAGTGAATGGGTTCTACAGCAGGGTGGAGGGAATGGAGAAAAGAATTGATGAACTGGAAGACAGAATAATACACATAACCTGAAAAGCAAAGAGAATATAGACTAAAAGAATAAACACAGCCTTGGAGATCTGTGGGACTATAACAGACTATCTAATTTCATGGCCCTGGAGTTTCAGAAGGAAGAGATAGAGGGCAGGGTTGAAAAAGCTTAGAAGAAAGAATGCCTGAAAACTTCCCAAATCTTAGTGAGCCCTAAAAGGGACAAAGTCAAAGAAGCCTATGCCAAGACTCTGGAAAATAAAAACAAAATCTCAAAAGCAGTCAGAGAAAAATGACACTTCAGCTTCATAGGAAAAACTATTTAAACAACATATTTCTCATCAGAAACCGCAGAAGGCAGAAAAAATGGCACAACGTTCTTCAAGTGCTGAAGGAAAAATTAAAAAAGACCAACAAAGAATCCTATATTCAGCAGAAATATCCTTAGAAAATGAAGATGTATAGTGATCAAGGAAAGTAAAGGGAATTTGTTTGCAACACGCCTACTCAAAAGAAAGGAAAAGAAGGAAGGAAGAAAGAAAGAAATTTTTCTATGTCCAAAGGAGACAATAAAAGAAGGAAACTTGGATCATTGGGAAGGAATAAAGAAGACTGAAAATAAGCGTGGGTAAAAAAACAAAAAAAATGGCTTTCCTTCCGTTACCAAATATTCTAAATTACATTTGTCAGAGAAACAATTATAACACTATTTGATGTGGTTTTAAATGACAGGAGAGGAAACAAAACAATGTAAAATAGGGGAGAGTAAAAAGACGTAAAAGGAGGTAAACTTTCCACTTCACTGGATGAGAAAAATGATGACACCAATAGATTGTGATATGTTATGTATATAATGTAATACTGAAAGCAACCACTAAAATGCTAAACAAAGAGATCTGATCAAGATACTATAGATAAACCAAAACAGAATTCTAAGAAATGTTCAAATAACTCATAGAAAGTCAAGGAAAAGAAAACTGACAGACAAGAAACAGAAACTATGAAACAAATTTAAACCTTGAAATATCAATAATTAAATATAAATGTTCTAAATATACCAATTAAAGGACAGAGATTGGCAGAGTGAATTAAACAGCATGACCCAACCAAATGCTACCAAAGCACACTCACTTCAAATATAAGCAGGATAAAACTAAAAGAAAGAAAAGATACATCATGCAAACATTAATCAAAATATAGTAGGAGTGGCTATATTAACAACCAGATAAAGTAGACTTTGGGCTTACTTAGTGGCTCAGTGGTAAAGAATCCGCCTGCAATGCAGGAGATGCAAGTTCGATCCCTGGGTCAGAAAGATCCCCTGGAGAAGGAAATGGCAACCCACTCTGGTATCCTTGCCTGGGAAATCCCATGGACAGAGGAGTCTGGCAGGCTACAGTCCATGGGGTTGCAAGCGTCAGACATAACTTGGCGACTAAACCACCACCACCACCAAAGTAGACTTCAGAGCAAAAATAAATTACCAGAGACAAGAGAAGAACATTATAAAACCAACAAGACATAGGAATCCTAAATGTGAATTCACCGAAAACCAGTGATGCACACTATGTGAAGCAAAAGCTGATAGAACTAAAAGGTAAAATAGTCAAATCCACCATTGTAATAAAAGACTTAAATACCTCCTCTCAATAATATATACTAATTATACACAGAAAACAAGCAAGAATATAGAATATAGCACTGTCAACCAACAGGTTCTCATCAACCTTTATAGAACACTCCACTCAACAGCAGACTATGTATTATTTTCAAGTTGCCACAGAACATATACCAAGATAGTCTATATCCTGGGCTAAAAAAATAAACCTCAAAAGTAAAACAACTGAGAGCATACACAGTGTGTTTTCCAACTATAATGAAACCAAACTAAACATCAGTAACAGAAAAATAACAAGAAAATCTCCAAACATCTAGGAACTAAGGAAGCCCCTTTTAAATAGCCCATGAGTCAAAGAGGAAGTCTCAAAGGAGATTTCAAGATACATGGGACTCAATGAAAATGAAAATATAACATATCACAACTGGGGGGACACAGCTAAAGCCATACCAAAAGGTCAATTTGTAGCACTAAGTGCTGTCATTCGAAATGAGGAAAAGTCTCAAATCAATCATCTAAGTTCCCACCTCAAGAACCTCAAAAAAGAAGAGTAAAGTAAACCCAAAGCAAGTAGAAGGAAGGAAAGCATAAATATAAGAGTGAATTTGATGAAACTGACAACAGAAAAAAATTGAGGAAATGAACAAAAGAGCTGGTTCTTTGAAAAGATCAATAGAATTTACTATTTCTAGAAAAACTCACAAAGAAAAAGAGAGAGAAAACACCAATTACCAAAATCAGAAATGAAACGAAGAGATATTACTACAGACCTACAGACATGAAAAGCATAAAGAGAATACTACAATGAATCTATGTAAATAAATTTGCTAACTTAGATGAAATGGACCAACTCCTTAAAAAATACAAACTACCACAATCCACCTAATATTAAATAAATCATTTGAATAGTGAACCTAAAACTATTCAAGGAAAATGAATCCATAATTTATTTTTAGTTCCCAAGAAAAAAACTCTCCAGACTCAAATGGATTCACAAGAGAATTCTGCCAAATGGTTAAAGAAGAATTAACACCAATTCTACATAATCTCTTCCATAAAGAGGAAGATTCAACAAACTTTCGATTCTTCCAAACTGGTATATATGTTTAGTGTACTTCCTATCAAAATCTCTGGAGAAGGAAATGGCAACCCACTCCAGTATTCTTGCCTGGAGAATCCCATGGACAGAGGAGCTTGGCAGGCTACAGTCCATGGGGTTGCAAGAGTAAGATATGACTTAGTGAAAAAAAAATCTCAGAAAGATTTTTTTGTAGACAAGATTATTATAAAATGTATATGAAAAGACAAGGAACTAACATAGCTAAAACAGTTTTGAGAAAGAAGAATAAAGTGGGAGGAATCAATCTACCAGATTTCAGACTTATATAGCCACTGTAATCAAGGCTATATAATAAGGGCAGAAGGATAGGCATATTGGATCAATAGAACAAAACAGAGAAACGAGAAATAGATCTACACAAATACGCCAAAGTGATTTTGACAAAGATGAAAAAGCAATTTGAAGGAATAAAGACAGTCTTTTCAACAAATGGTGGGGGAGCAATTGGATATTCCGAGGCTTACTGGGTCAGCTTCCAGACTTGTCTGAGTTTTTAGAGAATCTAGATAACGGGTGAAATAAACGGAACATGATAAGAAGCCACGTGTATAAATTGCTCTACAGAATTAAAGGAATTGAGGGAAGGAGAGGAGGAAGAAGAGAAACAGAAAAGCTGGGCATTGAAAAGAGTGTTGGTGGGACATTGAGGAGCTGAGGATGTTACAGGGCTGAGAAGACCAGAAGAGTGGCAATGGGATTTTAAGACGGGTCATCGTGTAGCTCTCCTTGAATGCCTTATGAGAAATCCAATCTCGATTGCAATTGCTTTTATTTTTGTTTTTCTGGACTATTTTCTTTGAATTAATATCATGCTGATCCCAGGCACTGTGGGACCCCACCTAAAAATAGCGCCACACGTCCTGCCCACCTCCTCCTCCCTGCTGCTTTCTGCTACAGCCGAGTCAAGGAGCCATCCACAACACGGACAACACCGCTCCAGGCTTGACCTAGACCCTCAGAACCATCTCCTGCAAATCACGCTCCCATTCAGACCTTTACAGCCCACAAGGTGGCACAAATTTTAGGGGCTGAAAAGTAAGATGACAAAAGGGTGTCTTAGGAAGGCCAATTTTGGAGAGTGATGTGCTGACTAGAGAGAGCTACCACTGGGGACGAATTGTCACTTAGCACAGTGTCTGGGGCAGAGTGTAATCCAGTAAATATTTGACTGATGGCTTCCCTGGTGGCTCAGTTGGTAAAGAGTCTGTCTCCAACATGGGAGACCCAGGTTTGATCCCTGGGTGGGGAAGATCCCCTGAAGAAGGAAATGGCAATGCCCTCCAGTATTCTTGCCTGGAGAACTCCATGGACAGAGAAGCCTGGTGGGCTACAGTCCATGGGGTCACAAAGAATCAGACATGACTGCGTGACTAACTCTTTCCCTTTCTGACCCAATCAATCACATTACTGATGGGGCTTAGAATTAAAGCAACAAAAACAGAAGAATTGACAGAGCTTGGGACCCTTGAAAAGAGTGATGGGACAAGATGACCATGAGATTTGGGGCCCTGGAGACTGGTGAGGCCTTTCATTGTAATAAAGAAGCCAGGGGGAGACCAAAGTGGACAGGTGACCACAGTTTGGTGCCCTCCGAGCTGTGGTGCTGTTGGGTTGCCTGAGTAAAGCTGTCCAGTGGGCAGATGGACATGGGGTGCTGGGGTCCAAGAAGCAGTCTTAGAAATCTTTCCTACCAAGGTGACCTCTGGAGCAATCAAGGCAGATGGCCAAAACTCCCGGCAGACCACAGATTCCCCATTTGCTAGTCCTGGACCCATGTCCTTCCAGCAACCACACCTTCTCACCCAACCCCTTTACCCCCCGCTCCCCAGGGAACAAGGCCCCCACTAAAGGCAGATAAAGAGGTTCCCCATGCTATCTGTGCTAACTCCAAAGCTGGCATGCCTAGGTTGCTTTCCAACTCTCTCCTGCTTCTTTTCCTTTGCATCTCTGCCTCTCTTTTCTCACCCTTTCTCCATCTCTCTGTCTCTGCCTTCCTCTCATATGCTCTCTCTCTCTCTATGCTCACTCGAACTCACAAGCACGTATGAATTTTTAAGAGACCAAGATCTCAGGGACACTCATGGAAAGGGCTCCAGCCGACTGGCATCAGCGTTCCTCCTTAGCCACCTTCAGTTGGTGATATATTACAGAAATACATTAAGGAGCCGTCCCGCTGACAGCAAGCTAAGGTACTATGTCAAGGTACCAGCCCTGGGATGATGAACGCCCCCCATAGATCAGGACACCATCACTCTGATTACACTTCAGCACTGTGTGTCAGAGTGCTGCGGGGGCATGATAGACGGTGGGGATCCATCACCAGCTGATGGCCCATTCCCAACACAACACTCATATCCAGGTGATGATTTAAGAGCAGAGCTGGGACCCCTCCAAAGATGCACACACAGCAAAAGTAGACTTTTTCCTTTCTAGTAAAGGGAGAAGTTTGAGGAGAGAAACACTTTTAGAGTATGGCTTCAAGGTCAAGGTTTTGTAATTCAGACAATCCTGGGTTTAAATTCTGTGCACGGTCGCTCAGTCATATCTGACCCTTTGTGGCACCATGGATTGTAGCCTGCCAGTCTCCTCTGTCCATGAAATTTTCCAGGCATGAATACTGGAGTGGATTGCCATTTCCTCCTCAAGTATATCTTCCTGACCCAGAGATCAAAATTGTGTCTCTTGGATCTCATTTGTAGGTGGATTCTTTACTGCTAGCACCACCTGAGAAGCCCCGGGTTTAAATTCTAGTTCCTCTATTTAAAAGTTATGTGACATGTGGACAAAATTTCATCTCTATGGATCGTTGCCTTGTATGAAAAATGGGGATAATCATACTAACCTTCCAGGATTAAAGTGAGGCTCAAATGAAGTAACACAGGTTAAAACATACAGCACAGAGCCAGACTCAGGGTCCTGGGACCACCACCACAATCTGTTCAGCGTGCACACGCTAGGAGCTCCAAGGCCCAGTGTGCAGTTGTTAGTGGAGACCCAGGAGGCTGCAGCCTCCTGTGCATTCTCTTCTCTTGCATGACCTTAACTTTTACCTTCTTCCCTCTTCCTTTTCTGATGGCTCCAAGGCCTGTGGGAGAGATCCTGAGGACACCCATCTCAAGTCAGCCACCCAACCTTCTTTCAGGATTGCCCATCAATTCACCTCCCCATCCATTCTTCATTCAGTTGATAGGTACTGAGTACCCACTAGGTACCAAACGCTGTTCTAAGCACGGAGGACGCAGAAGCAAATGAAACAGAAGAAAACTCCTATCATCACGTGCCAACATAATGATTGAATCCTTTGATCAGTTAATCCGTCTGACTGTGGGCAGTAGCCCTGCCAGAGACCACTCCTGACCCAAATGAACTATGAGATGACTATGACTTTCAACTGTGAGGTTCAAAGAGAACTGTATCGTGGCAGCTCTCCAAGGGATCATAGTCATGCCCTCATCAGGTCCCAAGGAGCTGAAGTCTAGAGGTGGATGGTGAGTTGTCTACGGTCATGCAAGGAGCATGAGGTTGAGTCAAGGCTAGAACAGAACACAGTTCCAGAACTTAAAATTGACCTGCAGATCTCAGTGAACACCAACCAATTCAATTCCTCCTCTTACAGGGTAAAGGAGCCAGTTGGCTCTTGCCCTTTGGGAAATCCAGCCTCCCTGGAGAGAGAGAATACAGGAGCGTGAAAAATCAGAACTTACATCATGTTCTCATAGGCTATTTCATTTATCCTCACACAGCTCTCAGTCAAGCATCACGAGCCCATTTTACAGATAGGAAGGTTGAGGGCCAGAAGTTAAGCAGTAGGTCATGTTAATTCTGCCTTTCCTCCATACTACATGCAGAAGAGTAGAAAACTGAGATTCAGTGTTCTTACATGTGCACATCCTTACACACACACTTTTGATTATTTTTTCATTTTTAACATTTCATTGTGAGCATATTCCCATGTTTTTAACAATTCCTTGATACATGCTTTTTAAAATGTATTCTACAACATAAATATACCCTATTTTATCAATCTCTTGTTGCCATATGCCTCAATGGCTTCCAATATTTAAGTTTGGTAAATAATGTTGTGATGGGGACTTCCCTGGTAGTCCAGTGGTTATCGCTCTGAGCTCCCAATGCAGAGGGCCTGGGTTCAATCCCTGGTCAGACAACTAAATCCCACATGCTGCAACTAAGAGTTCGCATGCTACAACAAAGACCCCACACAGTCAAATAAATAAAATAATAATAACAATGCTGTGATGAAAATTCTGACTCATCAATGTTTTCTTATGATGAATTCCTAGAAATAGGACTATTGAGTCAAAAAATAGTAAGACTGTTGAAATTCTTCCAGACTGTGACAATTTATGTTCCAGTTTCATCACATAGTCACTAATATTTATTTCATCATCATCATCATCAGTCTCAACAATTGAACAGATGAAAATGGAATCTTGTTTTATTTTGCATTTTTTTGGCAGACAGTAAAATTAAACATTTTTTTCATAATGTAAGTTATTTGTATGTATTATTCTGTGAATGTTTTTGCCAATTTTTCTACTGGGATTTTAGAGGGTTTTTTAAGACTTCGTAAGAGCTCTTTATATAAAAAGGTTGTTAACCTTTTGTCATATCTGTTGGCAATATTTTTTTCAATTTGTCACTTATGTTTTCATTTTTTAATGTCTTTTAAAATATATTTATGGGAGTTTTGTGTAGGTAATTTCCTTTGTGATTTCTTTCATTTCTTTTAAGTTTAGATAGGTGTTTCCCACTCTAAGATGATTTAAACATTCACTTCTGTTTACTTCTGTTGTGGGGGGATTCTTTGTGTTTAATGCCATAATTTATCTGAAATTTACTTGAGGAAAAGATCTAAAGTGATTGTCTCCCAAGTAGTAAGTTTTCTCAACGTAATTGTTAATCTAACCCTTCTCCATTGATTTGCAATGCTTCTTTTTATCTCATGTGACTTTTATGCCCACAGAAAGGTTGTTTTTTCAGCAATGGATTATGTACTGTTGATACTGGGGCTCTGGAGCCAGTGCCTTGTTGTACAGTCACTGCAGCTTTGAAACACATTTGAATATTGTTAAACAAATCATGTTTTCTTGCTCTTTCAAACATTTCTTAGCTATTTTTAGCTTGTTATTCTATCAGGTTCATTACCAAATTGCCAAAAGTTTCCATTGAGATTTTGATTGTAATTTTGCTAGCTCTCGTATTAGTTCAGGAAGAATGAATGTCTCCTCATTGTTCCCTTTTCTCAACCAAAAACATGTGACATTTCTCCATTTATTCAAATCTTCTCTTACACAAAATGAATCAAGGTTTGTGGCTTTCTGCATGAAAGTCCCACAGAATTCTGAGAATCATTCAAAGGCAGATGATGTTTCTGATTACTTTTATCTTCAAACTGGTTATTGTGAGTATATAAGAAATTGATTTGTTTTTGTATATTTCAGCTTGCATATCAGGGGGGAGACTATATTCACTAGCAATGTCCCCAGTGGTTATTCACAAGAAGACTAGTGAGAGCAAAGAAGGGTTATGCTCCCAAGGGATTCAGTCCTCCCTTCTCTGGGGGTGTGGGGACAATCGGAAGGCACAAGAGGCCACTCCTCCAGCCATCGTCAAGTCTCAGACACAGGGCAGTGGGGTCCACTGGTAGAGGAGAAAATGTAGGTGGGAGGAGAGACCACAATGATGAAAGCACCAGCTGAATGGAGAAGTGCTAGGGGATGAACTGCCACCATGAAGGTGTAGCTTCTGGAAGAGGAAAGATCGCCTAGAGAATTTCTGGAAAACATTCTGTTTATTTGGATGTGTAAGCCCTTTGGGCATAGCTAGCCCTCTTAAGAAACTCTGCAATAAAACTCCGCACGATTCTTTAAGGTTCCTACAGTCAAACTCAGGTTTCCTTCAACTATAACTGTGTTCTGAGACTGAGCCACAGGGACCCTGAGTTTATTAATGTTACCATTCCTTTGGCCACTTTAGCAAACTCTTATAAATTTTAAAGGGGTCTCTCTTGATTCTCCATGTTTTCTAGATATATGATTATATACCTTAGAATCTATAATAATTTTCTCTTTTTCAATAGAGAAAAAGGTGCTTTCCACCACCAGCACCACCCCTCCCCACCCCCACCCCCACCCCCCACTTTATGAAATTTTGCCTTGGCTATAAGTGCTAGGAAAATGTTTTAAACAATATTATTGATGGAGGATTTTTTGTCTTATTCCTATCTTCAGATAGGTTCTCTTTATCAGATTAGGGAGCTATCTTCTCTCCTGGCTCTTTTGAGTTGTGTACGTCTTGTGTTTTTTCCCACTGAGAAGGGATGTTTCCATGGTCGTTTCAGTGGGAAGGGAAGGGAAGGGAAGCAAGTCTCTGACAACTGCTCCCACTTTGCCTCTGCGGGTTACAGAGGAAGCACGCGAGTGTTCTGATCCCCAGGGAGACCATGCTGGTGGACTGGAGGGAGAGGACCCCAGACAGCTGCTTCTTCATCTCTCTACGAAAGCACAAACAGTCGTCAGGAGGTCTTCCCTGGGGGTCCAGTGACTGGGGCTCCAAGCTCCCAATTCAGGGTGCCCAGGTTCCATCCCTGATAACTGGATCCACATACTGCAAATAATCCCAACACTACCTAAAGATCCCACAGCCCTAACAAAAGACTCTACATGCCACAGCTAAGACTCGGAACAGCCAAAGTAAAAATAAGTGTTAAAAAAGAAAGAAAGAGGCATTTGGAAAGGCAGTTGATTTTGTGATTAACCCTGGGAAGTTGGTGCTTCTGCGGCACTTTGATTCTGACAGATCCAGATATGTATCCCAAGTATTTGGAGTACATAGCCAAAGCTCTCAGCAGGATGAAGCAGATGCCAGTGGCTTTTCACCCTTCTTGATTCTCAGTTTTCTCTCCTTTTCTTTTTCTCCTTTTCTCTCTTCTCTCCATCTTCTCCATTTCCTTCCCGCATCTCCTGTCAGGCTTCCCAGGTGGCTCAGTAGTAAAGAATCCACCTGCAATGCAGGAGACGCAGGTTCGATCCCTGGATTATCCCCCAGAGGAGGAAATGGCAACCCACTCCAGTATTCCTGCCAGGGAAATCCCATGGACAGCAGAGCCTGGAGGGCTACAGTCCATGGAGTGGCAAAGAGTCGGCTACAACTGAGCATGCACGCACATACATACCCATCTCCTCTTCCTCCTTTCCCCTCTCTTTTCCTTTTCCCTCCTCTCCCTCTTCCAGCCTCCCTGTACCTGTATCATTTCTCTGCCCACTGCTTTTTCTTCCTTCTACTTCAACATCATAACTTCTCCCTACGTCACCTATTTGTTTTCCTCCCTTCTCCCATCTTTTTCTCTCTGCCTCTTCACAGTTCATTTTTTACTTTCTCTCTTTCCTACAGAAAAAAGAAAATTAAAATGGAGAAAGAAAATAATTTGATAATGTTTGGATTGCCAAAACTGACAGAGGCCAGGGCCATTGTGTTGCCCAAAGAGCAGCGCCCACATTTCTTATCAAAGCTGGAGGGAAAATTACCAAGCTGTTACCTACTCACATTTCAGGTTCAAGACCAAACAGTCAAGTGCAGAAGGGCCAGAGGCAGGTTCCAACACAGTCTCCTGACCACTAACCTCCCCCTCCCCACCCTCTACCCACGCCTGCCCTCTTGCTCACATCTTCCCCTCCCAGCACATACCTGGCCCAGACACCTCTCCAGAGCCCCACAAACATGTGCAAACCCTCACTCCTACCATCCTTGGCCTATGCTCCCCTCGTCTTCACCTTCACAAATCCTCCCCAACCTCCCAAGCTGAGTTCAAATCCCACCTCTTCCAAGAAGCCATCCCTGATCACCCCAGCTATCAGAAACTTCCTGTCTCTAAACTCCTGCAGAACCACAGGATCCTGGCACTGCAGGAACGTAAAACTCAGCATCTCCCCAAGCAAAACACATCTGGGACTTCAGGAAGTTAATGACTTACAGAAGCCAGTAGTATCGATCATCCTTTAGTGGTAAGTAACAAATGAAAATACATCCTCTGTGACTGGGAAACTGTGCATTATACTCTTTCCCATGGTTGCTCAGAGTTTACGCATCTCAAAGTCAAGAGTCACAGTTTAACATTTTTCTTATTTCCTGAAGCAGCCAAATAATAAATATTCAAGGACATGAATGAATGAATTGCTAAATGATGGAATGAGCAGCTGAATAAATGTAGTGAGTATTTAAACAAAGGAGTGATTCAGAGAATAAATGAATGTCTATAGGAACAAATCATTAAACTACTATATTAGTAACTCAGGCAGGATAAGAAATGCCAAGGAAACAACGTCAGTAATGGTCCCCTTTTCAGCGAGGGGGAAGTATGACATGAGGAGCAGACGGAGGTTGGGAGGTCTTAGAGTGGAGAGTGAAGAGTACTGGATTTAGACTCCAAAGACCGGGAGTGGTCCCTGCCTGCCTTCCTCCTAGTGTGACATGTGCTCATGGATGGGAAAGCATTGGGCGAACGCAGAATTGTTGTACATAGACTTTATTGTGTCTTTTGATTGTGAAATGAGGCCAGAGGGAGCCAACGATGGGCCAGGTCATGTCTGCATGTGAGCAGGAACCAGACGCACATTGCTGACCAGGAGTGGCCTTATCCACACAGGTGCTGCCTGGGTCCTGCCTTGGCTGCTGTCCAAACCTCAGACACTTGGGACAAGAAGAGACATGCAAGGGCCACAGAGCACATGGACGGAACAGAGACACGTTCCTAGGAAGGGTTGCAGGCAGGAAGGCTCTTCACCCACAGCGTACCACCCACGGTGGAAATGCTGGTGCCCACCCAGCCCTCCACTCTCGCCCACATCCCCTTTGGACTGTGGAACTTTTAGCATCTGCATTTCGCTGAAGCACACACTTATAACTTATGAAAGAGCGTATTGGGCAGAGGAAATGGAAATCCTGGGGCCTGATTCACACTTGCCAATACTCAGAAAGTCCCCAAAACAGCCTGGGACCCACTCACTCGCCCAGCCAGCTGCCTCGTGATGGAGGTCCCAATTTGCTAATGATGGCCCCACGGAAGGCACAGCCATGAGGAGTCCTGCACGATGGCTCTCTTCACTGTATCCAGGAAGGATGTATTTCTCCAGAACCTTGGGCCCCAGACACCAGCTACACCAGAAGCTGTCAAGTACGTTTTAAGTAATGGAAATCATTCTTTGATTAGAAGCCTGTATGAAATCTCAGTCGTTAGAATGAATAGATAAAAGTGAAGCTGCCGCCACCTGGATTGGAGGTGAAAAGCCCTGAATCCCCCCCTCCCCACCCCTAATGCCCCACACATACTTGGAGTCAAGTATGCCATCCCTTGAAGGTACCTGAGACATTTCTCCAAATTTCTAGGACAGTGCCAAACACAGACCTGTTTTTAAGGGTGGGTCAACGGAGACCTGAAGAGAAGACAATTCTGGGTCAAGATCAAGCAGCATATTCATGAATGGGAATCCTGGCATCTGTCAGCCCAAGAGTGATGTGGAGGTGGGAGAGCTATGCCCTTGAGAATGACCTGAGTCAGGGTGAGATGATGATGAAGCACCCATAGGGGTCGCATCAGGCAGTTCTGCTTGGACCATGTGATCCGACCTCACAGCCTGCTCCTAATTGTAATGCTTGTGAGTGCACTGGAATCCTGAATTACTCAAGGGATCAATTAATCAACGGGCGTATGAGAGCCAGAGGCCTACGTTCTAGCTTCTACTCTGCCTCTCACCTGCCAGAGACCTTGGGCCACTGCCTGCCTGACTTGAGTTTGACTCATCATCTTCAGGATCCCTTCCAGCATCTGTGCTCCACACAGGCAATGAGGCGAAGCTTTATCATCTACTGCGGGTACCAGAATTCCTCTAAGGCGTAGAAGGTCTCTATCTGGGGAGACACCTTAAAGAGCAGATGGTGAGGTCTGAAAGGCATGGGTATGTGCCAGATCCAAGCCATGGGGGCACAGGTAAGTCTGTTCTGCAAGAAATGAGGTAAGGATTGAGGATTGCTTAAAATAAGGAAAGGGAGAGAGAGAATCAGAGATGGGAGGAAATGGGGAGCAGAAGGTCCTGCAAAAGCTGTGGCTGCCTGGAGTAAAAGGCAAGGGAGAAACATCAGTGGTGGGATGGCCAGAGGGCATTTTAAAATCAGAAACACCTAGTGTTCAACTTGAAGTTTTCGCCTTGCCTGACCCACAGCTGCTTTGTGCCAGAGTTGTTCTATGAGCATGAGACGAGGCTCAACTTCCCTTCTGGGCCCATGAGCCATGGGGTAAAGAGAGTAGGTGTGAAAGCAGGAGCCTTGGGGAAGCAAGAGCCAATCATATGATCTACCAGAGAATCTCAGGTATTTGGGGGTCACTGTATCTCCACAGGGAGGGCTTTGAAGGTCTGAGTCAATCTTAGCTGGATCTCAAGAGGCAAAGAAGAGCACACATAACATATAACCTGATTTCAATCATAAGAAATATTTATGTTGTACCTTCTGTGTGTCCAACTCAGAAGGGAAAGGCAGTGGCCGTGACATTTTAGCAATTAATCGGGACCTTGGGGACTTGTTAAAGATGAAGCTTCCTAGGCTCCTCATTGTAGATCTCAATTCAATGGAACTTAGACAAACACTAGGATGAGATGGTGATGTGATCCCAGCCCTCAGGAGCTTGCAATGCCCTTGGCTATTTTAGAGGCAGAACTCATCTGAAGGCCTCTGTCCATCCTCCGGCCACTGCCAGTTTCTGTTGGCCAAGAGCCCCCAGGCCTAGCACAGAACAACCAACCTCCGCTGAGGGATACCAGTCTTTGCTTTGGGATCTGAGTTCCAGGTTCCAGGGCTACTGTCACTGGCATGTGGTTCTTTGTCAATGCTAGCCCTTGGGAGTGCTGTACCGTCTAAATGGAAAAACCAATTGACTCCAGTTCTAAAATCCTGATCTTTCACACCTGATCTCACATCTCCAGTGTCCTGGCCTATTTCCAGCACCTGACTCCTTTCCTACCTGGACCAGTGATGCCATCTGTCCTTCTCGGCCTCAGCTGGCCCCTCTGGAATAAGCTTAGCCAGCTTTCCTTATGGCCCTTCTTCTAGGGCCAACTTAATTGGGGGAAATAAGACAAAGAGAGTTGAAAGAGAGGATTTCGCTAACATATCTAAGCACAGCCTGGGAGGCTGAAGCCAGGTAGAGATCAGAGCATCCAGAGGCACAACCAGGAGATCAGCCCAATGGGAGAGAGCCCAACAGGCTGGAGGGGTTTCTGAGAAGGAAGTTAAAAAGGAATTGAAATGAGGAAACATAAAATTTTATTCATTCATGCAACAACACATGCTAAGGCCCTCTGCCTTAGAGTAACAAACATAAACCAGTTCAACCTTTGTCTTAAGGAGTGTGCCATCTACTAGTGGATGGAATTGGTCCTTGAATGTCAACAAGATTCTGGATAGTCAAAAGTTGGCCAAAGTGCATTCCAAGCAGGAGGAACAGCTTGCATAAAAGTGTGGAAGCAAAATGGCAGAGCTGAGAACCAGTGGGTTGACCACCCTAAGTGGAACAGAAGTGCAGGGAATTACATTCTAACTCAACAGAGCTTTTCTGTGGGGCTGGGCCCAAGCTAGGTGCTAGGGACATTAAGGTGAATAACACAATCTCTGCCCTGAATTGCTAGAACCTGTGTCAGCATTCCAGAAAGTACCAGGGAGCCACACGACGTGTGCCTACTCTCACAAAGCATTGCAAGCCATCAGTGTGGGTGACACCGCAGACCCAGCTAGCCTCAGCTCCCGGCAAAAGGACAGGTTGGCCAATGATCTAAAGAGAGCCGGTAGAGAGAGCTCGAGTGGCCTAAAGAGAGATGAAATTTAGTTTGGGGAGATAGATGTCCCTGAACTACGATCAAGTCCCTGATTCTGCCTGGGGGAGGCAGAACCTTAATGAAAACCACCCAAGAAAAACAAGGAGGAGGGCTGGCACCCTTGAAGACAGTCTAACCTAAATAGACAAACATAAAGCGCCTATGAAGGCAAGGTGGGGTGATTTCCCCAGATGTGTGCTTGAAGACAGTCTAACCTAAATAGACGAGCGTAAAACACCTATGAAGGCAGGGTGGGGCGACATCCCCAGATGTGATGCTTTATTCTGCAGAATAATCCCGGGCAGAGCAGCCCGTGGCGAAACGCCTCTCTCCAATTTGTGCAGTAAAGGCAGCTCCGGTCAGGGCTGGGAATAACAGAGATTTTATTACTTTCTGGGTTTGTTGCTTTGTTTGCGTTGCTTTTCTGGTTCTTTTGCTCTCAGTAAGGTCTGAAAAGTCAAGGTGGTTCTAGATGGTTTGGAGAAAAACATACTGTCCTGAGAATCAGAGAAAGTCTGGCCCTGATAAGCTGTATGACCTTGGGCAAGTCCCTTCCCCTCTCTGGGCCCACTCCTCAGTTACCTGTCTGCCTCATCATATTGAGTGAGCGTCCATACCTATAAGAATAAGACATTATTCCTTTCAAAGAAGTAGAGAGAGAGGAAGAGGGGTAGCAACAAAACTCTAGGCAAAGCAGAAGCTTATGGAAGCAGATCCTAATGCTTTGCCAACATAAGTGGAGGTTGTTAGAAAATAGGGCTATGGCAGGAGGAAGTTTGAAGGGCGGTTCCCCTAGAAACCAATGGTGTGGGGTTAGGTGTGCATTTCATCCTGTTTGGGAGTAGAGCTTGATTTCTAGCTCCTTCCCACCAACCCAGCCTGAAGGTGAAACAACACCATCTGTGAGTGCTGGCCAATCAGCTGAGAACTTCCAAGTGCCTGTGGCGCTAAAGTGCTACAGAAGTGAAGATCAGAAGGACCATTACACCCAGCTTTTCCTCAATGCGGAGAGAGAGGAGATCCTAGAACTTTCTCTTTACTCTTTTGCCAGTAGATGTTTAAAACGTGCGCGCGCACGCACACACACACACACACACACATCTCACCAACAGATGAATGGATAAATAAGATGTGCTACACATATACAATGAAATATTACTCTGCCAAAAAAAAAAAAAAAGAATGAAATAATGCCATTTGCAGCAACATGGATGGACCTAGAGATTATCATACAAAGTGAAGTAAGTCAGAAAGAGGACAAGCATTGCATGGTATCACTTATATGTGGAATCTAAAATATGATACAAATGAGCTTCTTCACAAGCTGGACACAGACTCACAGACATAGAGAACAAACTTTTGGTTCCTAAAGGGGATGGCAAAAGGGATAGGTTAGGAGTTTGAGATTAAAAGATAAAATACGTACACAACAAGAATTTCCAGGAGATCAACCCTGAATATACATTGGAAGGACCAATGCTGACGCTGAAGCTCCAATAATTTGGCCACCTGCTGTGAAGAGCCGACTCAATCTTTCATGCTAAGAAAGATTGAAGGCAAAAGGAGAAGGGGGTGGCAAATGATGACATGGTTAGATAGCATCACCAACTCAATGAACATGAATTTGAGCAAATTGCAGGAGATAGTGGAGGACAGACGAGCCTGGAGTGCTTCAGTCCATGAAGTCTTAAACAGTCAGACATGACTTAATGACTCAACAGCAACAAAAAAGAACTGTTTTCAATATCTTGTAACCACCTGTAATGGAAAAGGATCTGAAGAAATATACGTGCAACTGAATCATTTTGCTGTATACTTGAAACTAACACAATATTAAAACTCAACTCTACTTCAATTTAAAAAGATAAAAAACCCAGCACACCTCACTGCGGGGTTTCTGCAGTCACTCAAGGAGCTAGTGGAATGAAGCCTTCCTCATAGGCTCGCCTACACCTGCCCAGCAGTCAACACTCCCTGATATTCCCTGAGCCCCTCAGCCTCAGCCTCAACCCCAAATCCACGTCGGGAATTAGATTCTCCTCAAAACAGAACATTCTCAAAGACTAGACAAAGGTCAAGAACGCCGACTTTGGAAAGTCTCCCTGCCGTTTCTCCCCATTGCCTTGGTTTGGGTCCTTGCCTGAGTTCAAATGAAGCCTTCATCTCCTGCTCCAAGGGAGTCTGGGTGATGGTCAAGCCTGGTGAAAAACAACAGTCACACCAGGGACCATAGCTCCATGAGGGACTTACCACAGAATCTCTCCCCCATGGGGGACGTAGAACTTTGGACAGGGGTCCAGAGTCAGGTGGGAAGGAACGCAGTTGGCTGTGAGCACCCATGCCTGATTCTGCAGAGGGGAGACAGGACTGCCTTCCTATGAGCCCCATCCCGCTCCCTGAGGAGAAAAAAGCTGACCTACAGCCCACGGGAGCGTGTCTCAGGGACAGACCATTAAGTAGCCCAAGTAGGGGTCTTTGAACTCAAAAGTATATTTAAAGGTAATGATGTAGGTGGAACTAGCAGGCACTCAAAATGTATCCGGAAGAGTGATAGAGTGATCAAGAAGAGGAGGGACATAATAAGATATACATAACTAATGAGAACCTACTGCATAGCACAGGGAACTCTCCTCAGTGTTCTGTGGTGACCTAAAGAGAAGGAAATTCAAAACAGAGGTGATCCATGTAGACTACAGCTGACTCACTCTGCTGTAGAGTAGAGAAGGACACAATACTGTACAGCAGCTATACTCCAGTAAAACTAAAATTAAAGAAAAGAGAGAAGGAGGAAGGAGGGGAGGGGAGGAAAGAGGGAGGGAGGGAAGGAGGGAAGGAGAGGAGGGAGGGAGGGGAAGGGAAAAGATGGAGGGTGGGAGGAAAGGAAGGAAGGAGAAAGTCACTTCGCTTCCAAAAGACTCAATTTCGCCATCTGTAAAATGGGAATACGATCACCCACATCAGGCTTGTTGTGAAGATAGAAGGTATAGCTTCTGTGAAACCGCAATACAGAGCTGGTGCCCCAAAACATCAAAGAGCTGAAGGACCTGTCCAGCTGACACCCAGCTCCTCCTAGAGCCAAGGCTGGAGCCCAGGGAAATCTGAATCTAAAATCAGAACTTCCCACACCAAACTGCCACACCTGACCTGCTTGGCGATAATGTCACTGAATCTAACACTTAGTCAGCATGGTCTTTTCAGACAATGTGGCGACTCCCACCCAGGGTAGTCAAAATTCCCCCACAGACCCCAAATAATAACCCAGGGAAAAACAGCTCATGATGGGATTCACCAGAGGAAATAACCTGTTGAGACTGGAGGAGGAGGTGGGGAGAGACCAGTGAGCTCAGGTTTCTTTCAGGCTGATGTCACTAACTTCAGGCTGCAGAGAAACTTGGATTCGCTGCCCCTGGAGCCTCCCGGTCTTCATCACCTCCCCCTACCCCAGTCCTACATGGGTGATCACATGCTGTTCTCTATCTTTAGACCATCTCAGTGCCTCCCTCCCCAGTACCATCACGACCAGGTGCTGGCAAGCAGACCGTGGTCACAGGGAGGTAGGGAGCCAGGATCCAACTCTGGGGGAGGCTGGGAGGTGTGATGAGGTTTGGGGGTCTGTCCCTCTGCAGTTCTAGTTTATCTTAGTAAATTAAGGAAGAAATAATAGACTTTCCAATCAAGGTAGAAATTAACAACAGTTGTATAACTCCCAGGACACAACTTCAGTTTCCTTGAACATGCATGGTACAGACAATGAGCTCCTTCCCTTTCACCAACAGAAAGACCAGGGTGAGCAGGAAGCTATCTGGAGTGGGAACAAAGCATGTTTACTGAGGGCATCCCTGGGTTAAGGGTCCTAAATTCCCATTCAATCCTCAAGACTACCCACAGGGCGGGGAGGGCTTAGTTTCTTTCAGTTAAGGAACCGGAAATTCCAAGAGTACGAATAATTTCCCCAGGACTTAGATTCTACTTTCCAGCTGCTTATATTCAAAAGCCAGGCATGGTCTTACTACTTCCTTTCTGGGTTTTTTCAAGTCTCCTCAAGCAAGAACTAATCTCTTCCCTCTGCATCCAAGGTCATGGTGCTCCTAAAATCTGGATTTTAGTCCTTTACCAACTCTGCTCTTAATTAAAGACAACGATTGAGCATTCCTGAGTTTGTTTTCAAGACCCCCGTGGTGGCGAGAATGTTAAAGTCAATAATCAGGGCTGAAGAAATTATCAATGTTTTCATTACAGTTTATCAAAATTCATGGGCCACTTAACAACCAAGCATCCGTCTGGCCTCATGCTAGATTGAAGCAGGATTCAAATGAAGCCCAAGATGATGTTCTTAGCAGCCTGGTTGGTTAGATAAGACATAGGAAACGGCAAAGAACAATGTGTGACCGTTTTAACCAAGAACACAGAAACTCAGCTTCACCACTGCGTGACATCAGGCAAATGCTTTCATCTCTCTGAGGCTCCATTTCCTTATCTGCAAAATGGGAACAATGATGCTATCTGCCTACAGAGTTATTGTGAGGATTAAGTGAGACAATCACAATAAACTGTTTAGCACAGCGCCAGCAGAAACAGATCTTAATAAACAAAGCTCTTAACGATGTTAGCAGCATTGTTGTCACAAGGGAGGTTGGGAACTGAAATTTATTAAACAGCTCATGTAGCACATCTGACCATTTAAGACAACTTTCAATCCTCAATCAAGCTAGTCCTCTTTTATTATCTTCATTTTCTAGATGAAAAAACTCGAGACTCATCACGTGCTCACTCACTAGCAAAGTGAAGATTTGAAACCAGGTCTGTGTGATAGTAAGACAGATATGAACAGATCAAAGCAAACAAACAGGTTTATGAGGGGTTGGCATTGTTGGGACTCTAAAATCTCCAGGACCTTCTGGAGCAGGCTGTACGATAGAAAATTCTATGATGGTGAAAATGTTCTAACTTGCACTGAACAACACTGGAGAACACTTGAAATGTGTTTAATGAGACCAAGGAACTGAGTTTTTAATTTTAGTAAAGTTTAGTTAATTTAAATGGACATAGCCACACGTGGCCAGTGGCTGCCATATTGGACATCAAGGTCTAGACTACAGCTCTGGCACCCTCTCTAACCTTGCATCCAAACCTCCTCCCCACCCCTCCAGACGTCGCCCTGATGGGACTTGCTTGCTCAGGTGCCCCCAGCCCTGTGTTCCCAACTCACATCCCATTTCAACCCCTCTCTCTGATCCCTGGCTTTTGGTGACACTCCTTGCCTCCCTTACACCAACTGCTTCTCCTGAGTTGAACATTAGCTTCTCTCTACCAACTGTTGTGCTCTGGTTTCCTGCTGCGTCTGGTGAAATCTCCCCAGACCAGGCCCAGGACCCTCAGAATCTTCAGCCTTACCTGAATATCCACCAACATCCCAGGCCCAGGTGCAGATGCCCTGGGGAGGCAACAAAGGAACAGAACACTCAAAACTGACATGACCAAGAAATCCCAGGATGTTTGGTTGCTTCCATATGAGAAAAGCACAAAGGATAAGTGAAGGGGCCCATGTCAGAGAGTAAATGGGGAGACAGGATACACTGGAAATACCAAAAGGTGTTCCAGTTCCTCCCGGGCGGGCGGGGACAAGAGAGCCACCTCCTGGCTTGGATTCCCCTGGGAGAGGGCGAGGGCACTCCCTGTCCAGGCTCCAGCCTCCGCTGCCCTGCTCTGACCTCTGAAGGCAGCTCGGAGGACATGGTTTCCTCCACCACCAAGCTGCACCACGGCGGGCAAGAAGAACGGAGCAGGTCTCCACGTTCCTCTGGCTTCCTCTCTGCTGGGTGGAGTGTTGGCAGTGACCAGCTTCCTCTAGTGAAGGTGTGAGTCGTGCTTCTCTCGTGCTTCTAGTAAACACTCCCTCCTCTCGCCCCTTCCAGCCAGGGAGGGTAGTAGCTCCCTGCTGCCAGCACACCCCGAGGGCTGCAGCAGCTCCTGTTCTTCCCCTGAGCCCGAGCCTCCCCCTTAAGTGGTCCCTTCTTTAGCGCTCTTCATACGGTCTGATGCATCCTCTGCCAGTTACTTGCCAGGACCCTGACGGATACAGGGTCTATGCTGTGTCTTAAAGGATAAGTAGGATGGATGCAACAGAGAAGAGAAACTCAGAAAACAGAAGACCAGACAGAGGAATAGAGGCAGGACAGTCAAAGTCCTGCTCAGGATGGCGAGGCCCTGGAGAGGGGCTCTGGGTCAGGGGACCTGGAGCTGGAGCTGCTCCGCCGGGCAGGGAGGCTTTCATCCTAGGAGTCAGAACTGTGAGAGCAGGAAGCCAAGGGACCCATGTCAAACTAGAATAAGGCCCTACTTCAGGGTCCCTTGTGCTTTGAAAGTGTCCTTGGAACCAGCCCTTTACGAGTCTCATGATGTAGCTGCATGACCACACACCTGGCTTTTATATACACTTGACACCACTGATGAATAAACAAAGCTCTACTTGAGTAGATTTTCTCTCTGGCTTCCGTGACAATCAAATGAGAAAAATTCCATTAATATTCAAGCTTATCTATCCCGTAGCCAATTACCTATGGAGTCATAAATATATACTTCAGTCTGTTAGACAGGAACATTCAAATCCTGCCTCTTTGTATCTTATTGGCTAAGCAAATGCAAGAACACATTACATAGTACCTAAGTGTAGATAGATCACTGTGATCACTGTACTTGTCAATTCTCCCCCACATAATTCAGATCTACTTCAGTTTGGAAAAAAATGTTTCTAATACACATTTTATGCCAGATGCTATTGGAACAGAGTAGGGGATGCCTGAAATGCTCCACGTAATGAGGCTAGGGCTATTCTTCTCCATACTCAGCACCTCCTGGGCCTCCCTGTCGGCTCAGATGATAAAGAATCTGCCTGCAATGCAGCAGACCCGGGTTCAGTCCCTGGGTTGGGAAGTTCCCCTGGAGAAGGAAATGGTAACCCTCTCCAGTATTCTTGCCAGGAGAATTCCATGAACAGAGGAGCCTGGCGAGCTACAGTCCATGGGATTGCAAAGAGTCAGACACAACTGAGCAACAAATACATTCACTTTCACAGCAGTTCCTAGGAAAGCATGGTGACCTCTGCTGCCTTCATAGCTAAGAGAATGTGGGCACCTGAGTTGGCATTTGCAGAGACATGGCTAACAGAGCTAATATTGCTCCCTTAGCTGAAAGGACACAGAATTCTTTAATGGAATCATGCATTCATACATACAGAACTATGATAATATCTTAAAAGACAGGTGAAAAAAATTCTGACTGTATTTCTCAAATTTAAAAAAGAAAGACTGCTTTGGCTGATATTGTGACAAAATACCATGATAACAAGATTTTTGCATCATTTGCTTCCACATGTTTATTTGCTGAGTGTTGCATGAGGGTACTTTGATTGTCAGCAATGTTTCTTAAAGATTTTATAAGGCTTGGGCTTCCCATGTAGCTCAGGTGGTAAAGAATCTGCCTACAATGAATGGGACCTGGGTTCAGTCCCTGAGCTGGGAAGATCCCCTGGAGAAGGGAAAGGCTACCCACTCCAGTATTCTGGCCTGGAGAATTCCATGGACTGTATAACCCATGGGGTCACAAAGAGTCGGACATAACTGAGCGTGACTTTCACTCACTTATAAGGTTTATCCTTTTCCCACAAGTTAATTGATAACCTTAATTACCTAAATAGACCTAAAACTTCAGGGCTAAATGCAATGGCTGACTTGTTTGCATTTTTTTCTGCCATGCTAATTAATTCACGTGGGTGAAAAGTCCACAGTGAAGAACACACAGAAGGTAAAAAATAAAGGTCCCAGTGGCCCACTAGAAGCATTACCAATTAAACCACTGCTTTGTAAAAATCATTAACCAGTGAAATCGACAAAACTGAAAATATCCGCATATTTGCCAAGGGAGTATAAAGAATGGTACAACACGTCTACATGTTTTTCCATAGAAAATTATCTGTTCCTTTTATTTTTGACAATCCCTGCCCCTGTATCTTAAGCAGAACATTCTTTCTCCAAATTAAAACCAATTAAAAACTATTTAAGGAACACTTCGACAACAACGTTTAACAGAAATAACAGCACTCACTGCAGACACGAGGCAGCAGAAGTTGCGAAAATCGATGGTTTTGCTAATGTCGCAACGGAGACATTAGAAGTTCGCTTCGCATTTTCAAATCTGTGTTGACTGAATATCTTGCGGTGCTGACATGTTTTACTTTAGAGTATAAGTTTGACGTTTGTTTAAATAGTTATTTTTGTTGTTGTTCTGCAGGAAAGAATGGTATTTAGTGCTTAATACAGTTTCCTGTTTTATTGTATGTGGGTGAGGTACCACATTAAACTTCTACTTTGAACCCAGTTTTACCGATAATGCCATGGCATTGAAAGAGAATCTAAAATGGTTATATTTGTGCAGTGAATAGCAAAAACTAAACCATTACAGTTTTCAGAAGGGCAAAAGGGGGAAATTGAGTATTCCATCTGCACTATGCACCATATCATCCATTTTACTGCATTATTAATTTCCATCTTCCCAACAACTTTGAAAGGCAAGAATGTTTACCATCCTCTTTTAGCAAGTGAGAGGCCCTTCACCCAGGGAGGTTTAGCAACTTGCTCAAGGTCAAATAATATGACTAGATTCTGACCTGGGTCTGTCTGGCTCCAAAACCCTCATAAGGTCAAAGAGAGCTCTTTCCCAGGAACCCAGAATCACGGGATGTTTCCTGCCAGCCTTAATGACCATCTAAAATGGTGGAGCCAGCGGTCACCGAGGCAGAACTTGGCTTTCTGATGTGATCTGAGGGCACATTTGGCATCAGGCCAATACCCTAGCACAGCTCCAAGAGCTGTGCCATTTGAGTTGAGGGCACTCGCACCATTAGTCCTACGATTACATTTCTGTGTTAGGTGCTCAAAGGGCCAGGTTGGTGCAGGGGTGAGTCCCAGCTCTGCCATATATAGACCCTGGGCTAAGCAGTAAAACCCACTGCACCTGCAAAATAACTTAAAACTCAGAAAAAAAAACAAAAGTGGGTAGTGGGTGGGAAATAATCTATCCAACATCAAAAGGCTGTCTGAAGGAATAAATTAAATGATCTGTGAAAAATCCTTGGAAAGGAGCATATACACAGAAGGTGCTTAATGAACGTCGGCTGCTCGCGGAAGCCATTAAGGCTGCAGTGAAGGGGCACGGCCCCAGGTCCAGAGCTCTGCCGTGGATCCACCACTGTTCAGAGTGCAGCCCCCAGACCAACAGCATCGCCATCACCCGGGAGATGGTTAGAAATGCAGGCCCTACCCTAGACCTACGGATTCCTTTCTAACAAGATTCAAGTGTGCACATTCAAGTTTGAGAAGCTCTGCTTTAGGCCTCATAGTCTGGCTCTCTAGATCTCAACCTCCAGAGAGAGATATTAGCAATTATTCCTTATCATAAAAAAATAGAATCAAAGGTCCTCTGAAGCTCATCCAATCCAGGAAAGGTGAATACCTGGCATGGGTGCTGCCATTCCATCCCCAGCAACCAGGGCAGACACTGCTAATCAGTCAGGGAGTTCTTTGTCACTGAGTTCAGAAGGAGCTACTTCATTTTTCAAGATGTACTCCAGGAACTTACTCTTTCTCTTGGAGTTAATATGAACATGAAACCTACTTCCTACCCACTCCCACCATACTTTATTCATAGGTGAACCTTATCTCCCTTTTAAGGCTGTTTTTCCCAACTTTCCAACCAATTTAACATTTATACCCTACAAAAATATGCAATTATCTAGTTACATTGATCCAAGAGAAACCGAATGCCACCAAGGTTAAATGACATCCCCCAAGTGGAGAATCCTATTCCTCTGGTTCAACTCCTCTTTTTGTCCACGTCCATCTCTGTGCCACCATTCACATCAGTGCTTCAGACCAAGGGAAGGAAAACTTGAAACCTCACGAAGAACCTAGAACATCATACTGAGGCACTCAAAGACCAAGATAGAAAGACAACAGGAAGTTTCTTTAATTGCTTTGAGACCTTGAACCTCTCCTGCATGCCCTGGCCACCCCATCCTGTCTCCTGCTGAGAGCTGGAGCTAGCATCTTTGCTACCAGGAAAGGATGGTGTTCCAAGTCAGGCTCACTCTCAAGGCCTTCACCCAGGTTCCCCAGTCGCCTGCCTCAAATCAATGTGCAAGAAGCTCTGAAATAGGAGCAATTTGCTGAACTTCATTTTTGTTCACATGTAACCGGAGATGGATGCCCCCACTGAACTGTGGTGCCAATCAGCCAGTGGGAAGCAGCCCATGTTTTAGGAAGGCAAATCATTAAGAACTGGAATAAAGGGAAGGCATACATACCAGCTGGATCCAATTTTAAGTGAAAATTAATGGCAAATTCTTGTAAACCACATTAAGGGCCATTGTCGTTCATTTGAAATCAGTTAAACATGGAAACAATATGAAAACCATCTTGAGTTCATGGAATATAAATATTTGCCTATGTTTTTTTGCCAGTGCCCCAGAGAGACGAGGAGAGGTTGGCAGATCGGTGTTCTGTAAACACATTTACAAAGACAAAAAAAAAAGGAACCTGACTCTTGTTGGGTTGAACTATTTGTCAACTTTTCCATTTCCTCAGTCAGAAGATAATTAAACAGTAAGCAGATGTCAGAATCTAATTGTTTCAAGGAAAGATTGCTTAAGGACTTATGTTGCTTGTATTTCTATGTATTGTCTGCAAACAACACTTCGGTGGGTACAAGAAGCAGAAAGGCACCCAGTTCGTTGCTCTCTCCATGGAAGCAGAGGGTCTGCCAACAAATAGATCCATGTAGTCACTCTTAATATTAAGAAACAAGCAAGAAAGTCCCTGAAACAATGCTTTGGGTGTATTGGACTGGAGAGAAGTTTGACTTTTCAGAAAAAGGAGAGAGGGGGAGATGGGGAAGAGAGGATGGAGATAAAGAGAAGGAAGAGCTGGAGGAGGGAGAGGAAAAATAGGAGAAGATATGGAAAAACAGCAGTGTTTGTGGAGGGAGGGGACCAGATGTGGTCCCATCCAAAGGGCCTGGTCTTCAGAATCAAGCCCTCTGTTTGGTTCCATCACTTTCCACATTTGGGAGCTTGGACCATTTATTTGACCTCCCTGAATTCATTTCCTCATCAGACAATTGGATGCAATAATCCCTGCCCTGGTTCTATCACAAGCATGTTGTGTAAAAGAGTAATATATATGAATGTCTCAAAATTGTGAAGCGCTACAATTACTTTAATTTTTCATTAAAAAGTAGAGAGAAATTGGGTGGAGAGTTAAAACAAAGTGAGGTATGTTGGGGTAAAAGAGGGTCTTCTCTCTGTTTTGTGGGGTGCACTCTTGTAGGGGTCCCACTGCAGCACTGCTTGGGATCCAAGGTGTCTCAATTTAATGGAACAGCTCCATCACATTCTACTACAGAGCCCTCCCCTTAAAATACACACACACACACACACACACACACACACGCCTACTATCCTCCATGGGTCTCAAGTATGTGTCCGGGGAGCAAGGTATGGAACAGGCTTGAGAAACCAGAACCTCTGATCACTTACAGCTGGGTCAAAGGCGTTGCTAATGACCTCTCCCTTCATGATGAATCTCTTCCCTGGGAGCTGTCAACCAGCCCTTAAAAATAGACCGCCCTCAACTAGGGCATCTCACTGGTTACCAAGCATGGCCATTGTAGCCAGTAAGGCTTCAACTCAGAATCCTATAATGTAATTTATTATGTGATTAATAATATGTGGTTATTAATAATATGTGATTATTATATTATAATATTGATATATTATTAATAATACGTGATTCCAAGGAACCAACTTATTAATGAACTATGAGGCTCACATTCACTCTGAGCTCATCCCTGACACTCTCTTACTTGTGTGGTCCCAGACCAGCACCAATCCTCTCTGGGCTTCCAGGTTCCCATCTGTAAAACGAAGCTGAACCGCTTGATCTGAAGAAACTTTCTCTTTGTAACTTTCAACATTGTCACCACTTGCCCATTGGAAGTCTAAGGTATCAAGCATAGTCCAGGCTCCTCTCTGCCGTCCCACACTCAGTGGCCTGTCCTGGAGGGGCTGGTTTATGGGGACTACAGAATGGGTGCCCTTGCCCTCTGGATTCTTCATGGCCTCAGCCAACAGCACGCCCCAGCAGGAGGCCGGAAGTTGGAGGCTGAGGTCTAAGTGTTCAATCTCCTCCTCACTCCCCAGGAGCTCTCCCCCAGCAGACTGCCTCTCTTCTGGAAACTCGCAACCCCTTTTTCTCCATGGGACTCTCCCCTTGCAAGTGTCATGAGCAGCTTCCTCCCCTCATTTCTGCAGGCCTAGGAATGGCCATAGCCCTACTGTGACTAGCCCTAGGGAACTGCAAAACCCGCTATGGTTCTCCCATCCCTGACAGCACCTCGGTAAATGGCCCCTTTTGTAAATAACCCTCCTCAATGGGGGAAGTCACGGATGGTCAGACTGACCCATGGAAGGCATGTGTGGTCCAGTGGGGCCAGGAGTGAATGAGTCAAGGGACCAGGAAGGAGAAGGCAGGATCAAAGTTTGGGGTCTGGGAAAACAAGAAGTTTAGACAGGTAAGAAGGGGATGGGAGAGGGCAATTGAACCACAATTGGGTGTGGGGAGAGCTGTGATGCCAGGGCCCTCTGTGAAAGGAGGTAGAGCTGTCTGCCTGGAGGGAAGACCTTGGTGGAAAAGGAATGAGGGGATGTGGTTGGAAAAACTGATGAAGGCCATATTGTAGGGAGCTTGAAGGTGAAACTGAAGCCAAGGACATTATTCCAGAGGTGACAAGAGATTTGGGGTTGTTTTAGAACCAGGGAATGGCCCAACAGCACTGAGCCATTTTAGGAATAATAATCTGGCTGAGGGGAGCAGACCATAGTGTTTCCAGTGGGACAGCCCTAAGCAAAGAGCACAGAGGATGATGCCAAAAGTGACTCAGCCACCCCCACATCTCCAGTGAACAGTGAGGGCTGAGGCAGCCCAGGTGTTACCCCTGCTCCCCCAAGCAATCTCACACTCACGTCAGCCTCAAAAGAGCAGAGTGAAGTGCATCGCGTCCTAAAGATGAAACGGAAAACACATTCTTGGAAGACAGCTCCTCTCAAAGTCGTCCACCCACAGCCCCCAAAATAAGGGGTAGGCAATCTGCTTCTCCTGGCATCGGATTCATCATGCTCCTGAGGCCAAGAGGCCCTAAAAGCATACCTCTGCTCATTTGCATGAGAACAGCCCATTGGGGACCATCTGTCTCAGGATAGGGCCAACGTGTGGGTGGAAATGGTAGCCCCCCAAGGGGTGCTATTTCAGAGTTTCCAGGAAAGAGTCCTGGTGAATATCCCCAGCCACTAATTGGGGGTCTCTCTTTAGCTCTCTGCTGAGTTCTCTGCTAAATGGGAAGCCCCGCCCCCTGGATGTGGGGGCCACTTTCTAAGAGGTTCTGCCCCTGGCATCTCAGGATGGACATGTCTGGGGGAGGAAGGAGCCCAAGGGCTCTGATCTCCTGAGACAGTGCAGACAAAATGAGCAAGAAAAGTCAAAAGCATGCAGATTTGAGAGGTGGAGGCCCCTCAAACTACCTGCAAACACTTCTGCTCAGGATTAGCCCTACATCTCCTCCTTGAGAAGGTTGCTTTTTGTCCCGATGGACCTGGAAAGGGGCCTTCCTTCCTCAGAGGGGCTCCACAGCCTACCCTAGGGTCCACTTCCTTGGCCGTCCCCTGATCATGTGAGGGTCGTCATAGTGTTCCTCAGGGGGTCACGATGGTTGCATGGACCAGGGAGGAAGCAGTTGAAGAATTTGGATGAAGACAGTAGGGGTCTTAGATCCAAGCTTTGGAACATTCAAACATTTAGAGGTCCAGTAGAAGAGATGGAGCCAGCAAAAGAGGAGGAATCGGTGAGTTAGAAGGAAAACCAAGAAGTGAGTGTCATAAAAGCTAGGAGAAGCAAAAGAGGAGGACGTGGTCAGTTGCCTTCAATTCCCCAGGCAGGGGGGCGAGTATCGTGACGACAGTTGCGGAGGTCATTGATGATCTCGATAAGAACAGTCTCGGTAGGATGCAGGAAACAGAAGACTGAAGTTAGCATCTCTCCTACCTTCCGAGGGAAATACGATTATCCCATTTCATAGATAAGGAAGCTGAAGCTGAGAGAGATGATCTGATTTCCCCAAAGCCTAGTTACCTATCAGACTGCTCCCCAGCTGCCAGTGATCATGGGGCCATTGACGGGATGTCATAGATGAGGTAGATGGAGACTTTGGTGGTATTGACAGTGATAACGATGCTCACGTTCTTGGTAATGTTGATGATGATGGTGATGATGACAGTGATGTTGCTGGTGGTTGTTCAGATGGGGAAGTTGATAGTGACAGTGATGTGAAAACCGACTGGTCTGTGGAATCAGACAAGTCCAGGTCTATGTCCCAGACAGTCAGAAGCACATAAGCTTTTCAACTTCAGAGCTTTAGTATCCCTAGCTGTGAAATGGAGATAATATTCCCTGCCTCAGAGAACTGTTGTGAGAATGACATATATGGGAAGCCACCCTGAAGCACTGGTCGCCTAGCAGGCTTTCAATAAATGTGTGTTTGTTTCATTTGTCTCCAGGACAAATTTACAGAGAGCAGTGAACATTCTTGTCTGAACCTTACCTTTCCAGCTGGACCCATCTCTCTCGGGGTTAACTCCACTCCGCAGTCAGAGTTAACTCTACCCTCAGGTGAACCATCTCCGGGGCTGCCTACTCCCCCTCCCCACCACTTTTTGCCCACACCTTTCTCTAAGGATGAGCCCTGCACTCATGTCTGCCACCACCCCACCCCACCAGTGGATGAGTGCCCAGAAGACCCTACAAGGAAGAAGGATGGGAGTGAAACACACAAACACCAAACACTATTATGCGTCCAACACCCTGGTCTCATTCATCTGGGAAAAGGGAGTGTAGGCTTGTGAGTTTGGGCTTTGGAATCAGACATGCCTAGAAGTAAGCTCCTCTCCTACTTCAAGTCCTTATTCAAATTTCAGTTTCTCCAGGAGGCCTACCCTGACCACACTGTTTATACTGAAATTCCCCTCTATGAGACCTTCCTCTCATCCTTATCCTGCCTGACTTTTCAGCCCTCTTTTCACTTGCTACTTATTTTTCTTATGTTTTATGTTTGCCTGACTTCTTCCACTGGAATATTGTTGCAAGGGTAGAGACCATCACCTGTTTGGTTCACTGATACATCCTCATACCCGGCACAGAGGAAGTACTCACCAAACACGTGTAGAATAAATGAAGTATCAGCTCAGTCCTTAGCAACACACGCATAACAAGGAGCTTACCCATAACTCAAGTTCACCAGATCTTTCTGGCTCCAGACCCAGGGCCCTTGCACATCCACAAATTCCATTTTCTTCCTGGTCACAGCCCATCCACCCAACCCCACCCATCATCTCTAGAACCCTTTCATTTTGAAGTCTCACTCTTACCTCAGTCCACTGAGGTATTACAGGGTTAGGCTGCTATTTGAAGAAGATGGAACGCTTCCTAACCTCAAGAGGTCCTCAGGCTCAGCTCAGGCACCTCATACGGAGATAGGAACATGTGCTTTGAGGTGAACCAGCAAGAACGGCCTGACCCACCCTGGCCTGGTTTGAGGGAAGCCCTTTCTTTCCCTTTAAACGATTTAAATGCTCCACGGTCAACTCAGGTCCAAGGGGCAGGAGGCAAGGCTACTCCGTGTTTGCTCCAAGGGGTCCACCTACTGGGAAAACGCAGGTAAGACAAACAAACCTGTTTGTTCTCCCAGAACAGCAAACAAAAAACAGGACTAATTCTCCTCCAAGGCCTCCCTGCTGGACCCGGGAGGCGTGATTAAAGTAAGGGGAAGATAAATATTTTCCTGGAGAAAATGATAGAAGTGAAGGCAGGAAAACCAAACAGCATCTTCAAAAAGGCAGCTGTGGAGGTGGTGCCCCAAGAGCAGTTAGAGAAGATTCTAGAAGTGGGGGAAGTGTGCGGCCTGTGGGCTCCTGGCTCGGAGGAATGGGCTGAGGAAAGAGATGGCTTTTCTGAAAGCAACTGACATATCCAGCACAGGGGAAAGCAGAATTCATTCTCCCGATCATTAGGATTGTATTATTCTTATGGAGGTGGAGAGAATTCAGATGCCCTGCTTCAGGACCGACCAGAGCTTGAGCTGAGAGTCAGACCTGTTGGGCTTAAGTCCTATCGTTCATTCATTCACTCACTCACTCACTTACTCACTCCTGTGGTCAATCATCAGCCCTTTCTAGCCTCTATACAGAGTAACTACTGTGCCCCAGGCTCTGGCCGGTGCTGTGTGGCCTTCGGTGAGCCCTCCATCCCCTTAGAGCTCCCTGTTCTCATCTGTAAAACAAGCTGGTGCAGGATTGTTGGGAACCCTCCTGCAGGTCCCAGTTTGCTTTGCTTCCTCAGGACTGTAGCTGGGAAAACATCTTCCTCCTTCCTTCTCTGATCTCATGTTTCCTGTGTGTGCATGTGTGCTCAGTCGTGTCCAACTCTTTGCAAACCCATGGACTATAGCCTGCCAGGCTTCTCTGTCCATGGCATTCTCCAGGCAAGAATGATCATTCAATAATCATATATCCTACCAAGATCTTAAAACTCCACTTCAACACATCTTCCTCCAGGAAGCCCTCCTTGACTACCTGTCTTCCCTGGGCTACTTCCCAGAGCATCCGGGCCTAACTTGGCCAGCACATCACTCCATCTGGCCTGATCCTGCCTCTCAATCTCATGGTAAACTCCTCCAGACCCAGGAACATGGTGCATTGATCTCTGTGTCCTCAAGGTCAAGACTAGGGCTTGGAGGACTCAAGAAAGACTTGTGACTCACAATTCAGGGCTAGGCCCTAGAGCTGAGACAAGAGGTGGGGCTCTGACAACGTGGGACAAGGGGACTCACTCCCATCAACTGGGGTGAGAGTGGGGAGAGAGGTATCAAGGACAACTGCTGAGAGGAGGAAATGCTCTCAGAGTGGAAGGAAGAGAAAGAATTAGCCAGAAACAGGGAGTGGGGAGGGGGCCCCAGGCAGAGGAAAAAGCACGTCCAAAGGCCCAGAGGAGGCTCTGACAGCCCCTCAAACATTGTGGGCGACTGTGGCCAACAGACCTCTGAAGGTCTCTCTGGACCTTATCCTCCAGGAATGGAAAGACCCTGGGGATCCTGAGCTAGGGTGGGGCCTGACCACACTGAGTTTTAGCAAAACCCTGTAGAGGGCTCTGTGGATGGAAATGGGGGTCAGGAGCTGTCACACTCTTACCTTGTTGTAATATTAGCTCCAACCATGAAACCCACAGTCCTAACAAATGTCAATGCCCGCATTTGGCTTCAAAGTGATGAACAACCCCAGGAGCATCATGACTTGGACGCAGTCCCTGTGAAAAAGACCCAAGGGTTGTAGATGGCCTCAAAGTATCACGTGAGCCCACTCAGGGATGCTTCAGAAGTGAATGTCATCCTGCGGTGGAAGTTAAAGGTATAGAGTTCAGGCCAACAGAGGTGGTAAGTCTGGGCTATGGACTTCGTTTGGAAAATTACCATTTCACTAGGAACACAGGCTGAGAGTGTCACCCAAGAGGTGAGAGCTCAGAGTGTTACTGAGCAGGGTTCTGGCCTTCCCCAGTCAGTAGAAATTGACTAGAGGCCAGACAAGAAACGCAGGCAAGGCTTTACTGGGGCTCCTGCTACAGCAGGGCTGAGTAAGAATAAACAACAGATTTCCTCGCTGGTTTGCTCCCCAAGTAGGGGGTGAGCTGGTTCCTTATGTGGGGTGAGGGTAAGGGTGTGTCCAAGGGTCAGGCCAGAGCAGTGACTTAAGTGTTTTGCCCATCCCTTAGAGAGGGTTGTAAGCAGAGGACATGCTCAGTACCCAGTTTTTGCTCCAGGCTCTTGGAAAGTGGCAGTTGGTTTTTTGGTCTCTTTGTATCTTTTGCCCAGAAATTGCCCTAATTGCGCATGCCTGTGTGCTAAGCAGCTTCAGTCGGGGCCAACTCTTTGCCACCCTATGGGTTGTAGCCGGCCAGAATCCTCTGTCCATGGGATTCTCCAGGCAAGAATACTGGAGTGGGTTGCCATGTGCTCCTCCAGGGAATCTTTCCAACTCAGAGATCAAACCAGTGTCGCCTGTGTCTCCTGCATTGCAAGTGGATTCTTTACCACTGAGCCACTGTGGAAGCCCCTTGCACGTAGATATTTTTAGTCCAATATAGTTTCTTTGTATTTTGTTGCTGGAGAAGAGGTGTGTCCAAATATAAGCATTGCAGCACTGCAGCAAAGGGTCCCAGGGCCCAGGTCTCAGCCCGTCTCAAGAGAACCTGGTTTCTTGAAAAAGTAGCTAGAGAAAATTCGATCACAGGCCTGGACAGGGAAAGGAAAAGCATGGTTCAGTGTGGGGTGTGTGCGTGTGTGCGTGTGTGCATGTGTGCGTGTGTGCTCAGTCGTGTCCAACTCTTTGTAACCCTGTGGACTGTAGCCCATCAGGCGCCTCTGTCCATGGAATTTTCCAGGCAAGAATACTGGAGTGGGTGGCCATTCCTGCTTCAGGGGAATCTTTCCCATCCAGGAATCGAACCCACATCTCTTGCATCTCCTACATTAGCAGGTAGATACTTTTACCTCTGTGCCACCTGGAAAACCCAAAAAAATACTGGAGTGGGTTACCATTTCCTTTTCCAGGGGATCTTCCCAACCCAGGGGTAAAACCCATGTCCCTTGCAGCAGCAGACATATTCTTTACCACTGAGCCACCTGCGAAGCCCCTGAGTGTGAGTGCCATCTTCAAATACCCGTCATGGGCCTGAGCCAGCCTAGAGAGGCCGACCCACATCCACATGCCAGCTCCACTCCTACTGAGCCAGAGGACCTCAGCAGGTTATTCAATTTCCCTGAGCCTCAGTTTCTCCATTTGCAATATGGAATATGGAGTTGTCGTGAAAGTTAAAAGAGACGGCAGAGCTGGACACACAGCAGTGCTCAATACAACATAGTCCCCTTGCTTCTTTAAGACAGTGAAGGCCTGCGTTGAAAGGCAGAGCAGGACTGTGGGGGAGGTGGGGAGAGGGTAGCCAGCATCTGCTCATCAGCACATCTGCGGAGGACACGTTTGTCCCAGGGAAACTTCCACCAGGATTGAGGGGCCCCAGAAGCTCTGCAGGAGGGATACAGGTACTAGTACCAAGGACTGGATGCTGCAGGTGAGGAGGGGGGACCCAGGGAGTCAGGGTTCACTGAAGACAGATCTGCTTCAGAACCCCCTCAAGGGCCATCACTCCTCCCCACCCACTCTCCCATCACCCTCAGATCAACCCTATGGTCCCACTGAAACAGTCATCTCCAACAGTCTTGGTTTGGGTCCCCCTAAGGTACAGACCAAAGATTCCCTGGTGGCTCAGAGGAAAAGAATCTGCCTGCAATGCCAGAGATGCAGGAGACACAGGTTTGATCCCTGGGTGGGGAAGATTCCCCGGAGAAGGGAATGGCAACCCCCTCCAGCATTGTTGCTGGAGAATCCCATGGACAGGGGAGCCTGGTGAGCTACAGTCCAGGGGGTCACAAGGAGTCGAACACGGCTGAGTGACTAAGCACACAGCATGCACAGGGGCAGATCCTGGACAAGGACACAGGTACATAACTGGGAAGCGATCCCATGAAGTGAGGACGGGAGTGAGGGCTTTAGGAGGAATGGACAGGGAAGGAACAAAAGCCAAAGAGGTGAATTAAGGAGTTGGTCACCACCGTGGTCAGCTGAGAGCCATGCTGTGGGTCCCCTCTGGGGACCTGAGTGGACTGAACCCCAAGGGGTGTGGAGGCTGGGACGCTGAAGCCCCGTGGCATCCCCCAGTGGTGGGAGCTGCCCTGGGGACAGTCCCTGCATCTCCAGGTTGCGCCTGCCTGCAGTCAATCTGTGCTACAGACAGCCCTCGGGCAGAGAAGCAGAGACCTCCCGGTGCTGTCACGGTTCTCCAGGAGCAACCAACAGCGGCAGGACAGACTCCGGGGAGCCCAGACAGGGTCCGGTGAGGAGTCTACCACTTGGCCAGGGTCACCACTGACCCCAGATGGCAACCGACAGTCTCTGCCCTGTGTGCCACCCCACAGGACCCCGTCTGCCTCCACCGTGGGACCCCCGTGATACCACCCCAGGCCCACCTTCCTCCTGCTCATCTGTCCCTTCCTGGATGTGTCTGCTGGCTTCTGTCTTCCCTCACCCTTAAGTGTTGCGATCCCTGGGGTCGGCCCCTGAGCCCCTCCCCACTTCAGTCTCCTTCAGTGTGTGTCACAGGTCTCACTGTGAGACCCTGCAAGGGAGCATGGTAAAATGCAGGTTCCCAGGCCCTGCCCTCCCTCAGACCTACTGAACCAGACTCTCTGAAAATGGAGCCCTTGAAAATGCCTGTTAACAAGGTTTCAAACCTGAGTTGCAGATAAAATTTAGGATGTCCAAAGGTGCATGCCACATCTGGAGACATACTAAAAAAATTTCTTGTTGATCATCTGAAATTCACATTTAATGGGGTATCCTGTGTTTTCATTTTCTAAATCCACCAACCCTATCCCAAGAGGATTCTGCTGCTGCTAAGTCGCTTCAGTCGTGTTCGATTCTGTGCAACCCCATAGACGGCAGCCCACCAGGCTTCCCCGTTCCTGAGATTCTCCAGGCAAGAACACTGGAGTGGGTTGCCATTTCCTTCTCCAATGCATGAAAGTGAAAAGTGAGAGTGAAGTCACTCAGTCGTGTCTGACTCTTAGCAACCCCATGGACTAGAGCCCACCAGGCTCCTCCATCTATGGGATTTTCTAGGCAAGAGTACTCTGATGTACCATTAAAGTTCAAAGACGTTTCTTTCTGTGCTCTTCCTGAGTTACTGTATCCATGTCCCCAGTTTCAATTACCAACTACACATTAGTGACTAGGATTTCTTTCTTGCCCATACCCCTGTCCTGAATTCCTTAGATCTGAAAGCCCATAGAACATCCCAGATTTGATGTGTTCAACACAGCACTCATTGCTTTCCACCTCTCCCACACCTACTCCCCAAATCTGCATTTCTTCCTTCTCTCTCTCAGTCAGTCGCCCCGCCATTTACTTCCCCAAGCCAGTAATCAGAGGGGTTATCTCAGCCACTCCTTTCTCGCTTCCCTCATGCCCTAGTCAGTCACCAAATGTATTGTCTCCATCTCACAAAATCCCTTGCATCCTGTGGTAGGCTGCCTTCCAAATATATCCACCTCCTAATCCTTGGAACCTGTGAATGTTAACTGATATGGTAAAAGAGAATTTGCATATGTGACTAAATTAAGGCCTTGAGATGAGAGATAATCCTGGATTGTAGGATATCCACTGTCCTTGTAAGCGGGATGTAGGAGGCTCAGAGTCAGACAAAAGAGGAAGTGATGATGGAAGCAGAGACTGAAATGATGGGGAGTGATTTGTTACATCAGCAAAAAGAAACTAATACAGTTCATCAGCTTTCTCCTTTCACATTGCCCCTGCCTGGCTTCTATCCTCTATCCCTTGCAGTCTTTCCACCAGGGTCTCCTGCTTCCAGCCTTGAGTCCTCCATAAGACCAACAAAGTGGCCTTTCCCCTCCTTCATGCCCTTGGATGCCCCCCATCATGAAGGTAAAGTCCTGACCCATCATTAGCTCAGCTTTCTGGGTTGGACCCCTCCCCTGTCTCTCCTCATCTACCTCAATATCTTTAGACTGATGGCTTGTGAGCTCATCTCCTAGTTGAATAAACCTTGCGCTCCTTCTTTCTGACAAAAGTGTTTTCCCCTACTTTTTTTCTTTTTTGCCAAACTCCTGTTAATATAGCAAAACCCAATACAGATATAAGTTGTTCCAGGAAGCCTTCCTTGACTTTCTCCCCAACTACAAGAGGATTAATAAAAGCCCACTCTAACCTCATACAACATATGTTCCTTGACCAAATTCCCACTGATGTAATTTCCCCAGTAATCCTTCTCCCTACAAGACTCCGGGCTCCTTGAGGACTGAAACAGTTTCTTGTTTGCTTTTGAATCCCCAGGACCTAGGAAATACTCCATACATGTTTGTCTGAATGAGAGCAAATAAATGTTTCTCTCAATTTCAACATTCTATGATTTTATGCTACTGTTTCTTAGGCTTTTCTCCAAATCGGCTGTTCCCTACAAAGGAGCAGAAAGACAATTATTTTTTTTCCATTGCTAGTTCCTGTTAATTCACTAAAGATAAATAAAAATTAATAGGCACTCATTTGTCATGTGGACTTAATAATCCAAAATTACATTTGTCTTGGCCCAGAGTGTTAGTACATCACATAATATTTGTAATTTATGAAGAAAAATTTATGATCCAGTGTCTCTCTCACTTGAATGAATACACACATGCACACAGATCCTGGTTGGGGTCTGCAGGAGCTAGAGCAGGAACACAGAACAAGAGTGTGGACTCCAGCAATCCCTAAGGAAGGCCCCTCCCGCACCAGGACACTGGTCATCAACAATGTCCCCAGTCCTCAGGCCAAAGCTATTCGAGGAAAAGACGTAGCCAAAGGAACAAAACTGTCTTTTTAGCTCCAATCCTAGATGTTACACCTCAAGGCCCCACTCCTTTCCAAAGACATGTGGTCACTGCCCTAGAAAAGGTTTTTTGTTGGCACTTCTCTCCCACAGTCCTCTGCCACTTGCCAGAATTCTCTGGGCTGATAGGAAGCATCTTGCCCCCACCCCCACCACCCTTCTGCTTGCTGTTTTCCAGAACCTGTTGGTACCCACCCCTGCCCAGGGAGGACAGAAGAGGGGCAGTCAGCAGGGTACCCAGCAGTCCCTCACGACCCACCGTGTAGAGTGGGATTATGTATAATATTTGAATGAAGGATTCTGCTTCTAAAAGAACCTCAAAAACCACAGGTTGGAAACTGACACCTCTGATGTTTGAGTTTGACTCTATAGTAAGTGTTCTTTAAGAAGAAGGAAAGGACATGATGGTTTCATCCACAGTCACTGGCCCACAGCCTTTCACATCCTCTGATGGTTGAAAGGATTTCAGACGATTCTCAAGAAGCAGGGGCGGGAAAGACACAAGTTCTTTAACAGGATGTTGGACAGGGGTCAGCGTGGTTTGGGAAATGAAGCAGAGGAGGTGAAGGACTGAGATCTGAGTTCAGACCCCAGCCTTGCCCAGCAGCAGCCACGCTGGACTGTCGATTATCATTTAGACATCCTGTCACCCTGCCGCACAGTCTCCCCCAGGAACGGGGAGGTCCCAGGTTCCCCTTCTGCACCGGGTCTTGATGAGATGCTCTGCCAACGATAGCCGCATGTGCTTTTTGGGAAGCTAAGGAGGGGAAAGGGCTTTCTTCTCTGGAGGCGCTGGAGGCAGACCCACTGGCGATGTGAGCTTTGCAGATGCTTCCCGGCCAGTGCCACCCCCACCTGCTCACAGCTGAGGGGTCAGCACGAGCCTCCAGGAGGCTCCACACAGCTTCCAGACCCGCTCTTGAGAACCATCCATTTTGGAGCCTGCAGGATGACCTTCAGGGATGGCGTCGCTGCCTCAGCCTCCAGTGCCCTGGATGAACACCTTCATACTTGGAACACAGCATGAACACAACAGTTCTGCTCTGGCCTGGCCACCCTCTCCTCCCCTACCAGGCTCCTGTGTCTCTGCCCTTCTACCTGCTCCCCCAAACCCACACCACCAGCAAAGGTAAATAGCCATTTTATTTACGGCTGGTTCTTTGTAAGGGGCTTCCCTGGTGGCTCAGATGGTAAAGAACATGTCTGCAATGCGGGAGACTGGAGTTCGATCCCCGGGTCAGGAAGATCCCCTGGCGAAGGGAATGGCTACTCACTCCAGTATTCTTGCCTGGAGAATTCCATGGACAGAGGAGCCTGGTGAGCTACAGTCCATGGAGTTACAAAGAGCTGGACACAACTGAACGACTAAAACTTTCACTTTCCTTTTTTCTTTGTGAGTAATCTTGTCCATGAGACTGACCTGCATGAGGGTCAGCCAACAGTTAATATTATGACCAATAAAAAAACGGAAGAGATGGAGCTGAAAGGGACGAGTTGATGCGAAAGAAGAGGTTGGACTTTTGAGAGAGTACCTGATCCCTGACAGGCCTGGCAGGGGAGGGGGGATCCAGGAGGCAGAGGAGGGAGCGTGTGATGGTGACGCAGGAAGGGCTCCTCCTCCGGCGAGAACACAGGCAAGGAGAGCAGGGGCTGTGGGCCCGGTAGGTGTGCAAGCAGAGTGGGGCTGCTTGTTGAAAGCAGGTTCCACCTAACGGCTTCACTTTCCTGCGAGGCAGGCAGCCCAGCGTTGCACTTGGCCTCCTTCACAACCAGAGACTGATGAGGATTGCTCGTCTGTCCCTCACTTTAGGCTCCTTTAGGGCAAGGGCCCTGTCTGACTTGCTCAGGACACAGTGGGTGCACCAGGTGCGGGGTGCTGGGATAGGGGGTTGAAGGTAACACTGGAAGCTAGAAATGGCTGTGGAGGGGGCTAGGAGATGGGGCTGACAACTCAGGAGAGGATGCCAGGCAGCCCAAAGAACTCAAGGGGATGTGGGTTCCTTGATGTTTGTGATGCAGCAATTCTAGGGGATTGTAAGAGTGGAGACGCCTGCGCTTTGGTTCCATCGACAGGGGCAGTGAGAGGCAAGCAGGGATAAAGGACCAGGGCGTGGCTATACACGTCCTGACATGTGGCTCCCACAGTCCAGGCTGATGCAACGGACACTAAGACCGGAGGAAACTGAGGGGCGAGAAGGAAAGAGAAGGATCAGAAGCCTGGAAGACTTGAGGAAGAGGCCTAGTACGGTGAGGAAGGGACCTGGAGGCGGCCCATGGGGTAGAGGATAGGCTGCTGTCAGGCTGAATTCCAGGAAGCACCACAACAGAGGATGACAAGATCCAGTGGTCCCTAACCTGGCTGATCGTCAGCATGTCAAGTCAAATTCAGTGTCCCATTTCTGGAGTTTCTGGTACCTGGGAATCTATATTTTATAACTTTTAAGTGGTCCTGATGGTAGCCAGCTTTGGGAATCCCTGGCATTTAGGGTAGAACTGAAGTTGTGAGTGATGGCATGAAGTATGATGATGGCCATCAGCTCTGAAAAGGTTTAGGAGGCCCAGGAGTGTGGGTGATGTCACACACAAGGATGCTGAAGGCCCCTGGGATGATGGCAGGCCTTTGGGAGGAGAAAGACTGTGATCAGGTGCCAAAGCCCTAGAAGAATACAGGGGCACATGATCACAGGGATGGTGGAGATGAGAAGCGTCCTTGCCGTCTGAGCTTCCGTGAAAGGATGGAGCTGAGAGGAGGCAAAGAACATCCTGCAGAGCCCATCCCCTCAGAGTTACAGCCAGTCCCACAAGGCCATACAAGATGTAAACTCTGCACCAGCCCTTGTGAGATTCCACGGAGCTTCAGGAAAGGAGCATGTGAACACTGCATTGGGAGTGCGGCGTCTAGTGGGGAAGGGACAGCGTCTGCATCCTGTCCAGTCCTTGGACAATTTTCAGTTTCAGTAACATAAGGTGTTCGCCAGAGGCCTTGAGGAGCTTTTAGCCTGAGGTCCTCCCTAGCACTTTGTGTAGTTTTAGGGCCCAGTGGCAACCATAAAACCAGGTTGCACAGAGCAGCCACCCCACATTCTCCTTGGGATCTCACCCCCACCTGACGCGCCTTAGTGGCAGACATGCCCGGGGGCAATACCCTCATCACGGACGATGGCTGCAGCCATGGACAGGAGGGCGTGGGGCAGGAGATGACTGCAGTGTGATGTCACCACAGGGGGAGACCCAGTCATGCCTGGGAAGACTGCCGGCTGCTCTGCCTGAGCGTCCAGACGGAAGAGTGGGGTACCATGCGGCGTCCTCATAGGTACCACTCTGTGAGGCCCTGAGATGCTGAAGCCACACACACACTATGTCATTTCTCAGCGGACTGTCCACATCCCAAGTCCTCACCTGCTTACCTGGAATGCAGATTCTCAGGCTCCACTCAGACCAACGGCTTCAGGAGCTCTGGGCAGAAGGGCCAAGAAATCTGCACCATTATGCCAGCCTCTCTAAAGCTCTGCTTTGCCCTGAGGTCTTGTTACCTCTGCAGAAAGTACCATTGGGCCCACTCTTCAGATGAAGACACAAAAGCTCAGAGAGGTTAAGTCACTGACCTGGTGTCTTACAGCTATTAAGTGCCTGAGTTGGAATTCAAAGCCGAGTCTTTCGATCCCATGTTCTTTCTATTAGTCTCCATCTCTCAAAGAAGGAAGGGTTGATTGAGGGCTGGAGAAGTGAAACTCCCTGTAAAGCTGAACATAGGCTGGGCCGTGAAGCTGCACAGGGTCAGGTGGGTGACGCATGAGGGGCCTGGAGGATGGACATTTACTGAGCACCATTACCAGATACACAGGCCACCTCACTGCATTCTCGTAGCAGCCTGGTGGGCTGAACATTACTCCTCTCACATTGCAGGCAGGACAACTCATGCTCAGAACACTTAGATCACCTTAGGGAATATGGCCAGTAAGTGGAGGGACATGGATTAGAACTCAGTTACCCCTGGCATGAGAGTCAAATCATTTTCTACTACAACTGCAACTGCTCTTTTTTAAACAGTAGAAGTCTCTACTCAGCTGAAATCTGACACAGAATCTCGGGATGCAAAAGAGAGAGGAGCAAGGGTCTCTGGCTGGAGCTATCATGCCGAACCCAGAGCCGCCTTTCTCATCCCCCTTGCCACCTGCCCTGAGGCTTTCCCATCCACAAACAGTGCCACCCGCCCTCTCTTTCTTGGCCACTCTGAGTGGCACGAGAGACCTTAGTTCTCTGATCAGTGATCAAACTGGTGCCCCCTGCAGTGGAAGCACAAAATCTTAACCAGTGGACTACTAAGGAAGTCCCAAAACAGCCCCTCTGCACACCGCCTTCCCAAGAGGAAGAGAAACTCATGAGCAGGGAGTCAGAAACAGGCCAAACCGTCTCTGGCCAAGTTTCTAAAGAAATCAGGCAGTGGACCTGAGAAATTCTGAAGGACTTCCATGGCCCTATGAGACATCACCCTTTGGGATGTCCATGTATTCAACAAGATTCTCGCATCCCTTCTCCAGTCCCATCTAAGGGACAGAGGTGTGAGGAAGGAAGGCAGGGGATGAGAGCGAGGCCCCCTCTCTTGGGGTGCTGCAAGGAGAAGTGTGTGTGTTGACTTTGGAAAAAGAAAAAAAAAAAACCTTTCTGTAGCCGTTTAAACACACTGAAACTGCTCAACTCCGGCTCTGCTCTAACTGCCCAAGTCTTCCTTCCTAACTAAAAATATTTCCTTCCTTCGAAATATCTGTGCACATAGGAGCCTTCCCTCCTCCTAAGATGCCACGTCCCTGGAGCCAGAGCCAATGAGTAAGGTGGGTAGGACCCACATCATCCTGGCTGCCCAGGGATGGCCTTCTGCCTCCTGCTCCCATCACAAAACAATAAAGGGACCAACATGCAGGAAGGGAATGTCCCCCCAGGCTCACTTAATGGCAGGTGGCATCATTGTCATTGCTCACCCACCCCAGCCATGCCATATTGAGACCCCAGCCTGGAGAAGAAGGCTGTAGCCAGCGTGCCCTTCCCGGGGGCCCAGCCTTGGCTTCTTGTAGGACTCAAAAGCGCACAGGTCAACTCCTGGGTGGCAAAGAGCAGGATGGGGAGCCAGGGATGGAGTGTTATAACTAGGCAGGTGTGACTGAGAAGGTCACCGGCCAGAGTGAAACATGCCAGAAATTCAAGAAGAGAGAGACAGATGTAAAGTATCTGAGTGTCCAACAACCTGTCTCTCAGGGTGGAGCGCTGAGGGTTCCGGGACAGGGCAAGGGTGAGGAGGCGGCCACAGACACCCAGCCAGGGCTGAAAGGCCTCTTGCACTGAAGAGGCACTTGGACGTGGCGTTTATTTCTCAAAGAAGCTGGCTTCTCTGGGCACTCACGAGAGACTGGCCACCCGAGATGGAGAGGGGGAGGACCTCACCCTTCACCCGCTCCCGTTCCTCCACTGGGTCTCTGCACAAGGAGATGGCCCCTCAGGGACATTCGGCAACGTCTAGAGACGTTTCTGTTTATCACGCCTGAGGAGGGGGAGCTACCGGCATCTAGTGAGTGGAGGCCGGGGTCGCTGCTCAAGCCCTATAACACACAGGACAGGCAACCCACAACAAAGAAGATCCAGCCCCAACTGTCAATAGCTCTGGCCTGGCCCTCCCCCCAAGCCCCTCCACCTCCAGACACCACCTCCTTTCTTGTTCATTTCCAAGGGCCCTGTCGAGGCAGCTGGAGCCACAAGTACGCATAGCTACGCAAATAGCAACTCCTTACTCACCCTGTTTGCTCAGCCAATATTGACTTTGCAGCCTAACACTGGTGCTATTGAGCCGGGGTTATTCTCAATATTGTTTGAGCAGCATTAGAACAGCCTGTGATAACGGGCAGCAGAACAGGAAGCTGCAGCCCCCCCTCCACCCCCCACCTCCCCGCACCCTCCCTTCCCCAGCCGCGCCCCCTCCGGAGGACAGTCCTGTAAAGACAGAGGCACCTGTGTGCTCGTGGAGTCGAGCGGACCTAATGCCTGCTCCTCCGCTGAGCAAACACACAGAGGTTAGAGAGGGAGCACGCTCGCCGCTCTCCACCTAAGTCAACACTCCAGGGAAGCTGGAGCAACTGAAAAGGTTACAGGGGAGGCTAACCTTTGAAGAGGGCCGTGAAAAATGATGGCGAGGCAGCCTCAGGCTATATGCCAAACCCTGTGGTTGGCAAAGGCCCACAGGGACTAGGCTTCTTCAGTTCTGGAGACTAAGCAGTATGATGGTGAATCCATCCATCAGCGAAGCTCCCGTGAGGTGAAGGCTTACTAGGTGTCAGACATTGTGCAGACTAGGACCAGAAGCTTAGAATGAGAGGGCCCTCGTGAACAAGCTAATGCAGCCGCCATGCTGGGATGATGAAGGCCTAGGAAAGCAGCCTCGACCTTGGGGCTGGTCTTTGTTGTAGGGGAGTAACCAGCCCCTGGGCATGAGTTCAGAACTGAGAACAACCTGGTCCTCAGAAAACAGTCTCCTTGCCAGCTGGATTCAAGTCCCCTTAACAGGAGCCAACAGTGAATATATTGGACTTTCCAGGTGGCGCTGGCAGTAAAGAACCTGCCTGCTGATGCAGGAGATAGAAGAGATGCAGGTTCGATCCCTGAGTTGGGAAGATCCCGTGGGGAATGGCAACCCACTCCAGTATTGCCTGGAGAATTCCATGGACTGAGGAGTCGGACATGACTGAAGTGACTTAGCAATATCACTAGCACTAACGGTGAAAACACCATAGTGAGGGGCCTTAAACTCAGTCCAGAAGAGGAGCTACAGTCATCTCTGTTTGAAAATATCTGGGTGTAAGGAGATGGCTGTTAGGTTCTTCCTGAGAGCTGTCTCGGAGGGGTAGAGGGAACACGGGAGAGAAACCAGTAGCCAGGTCTGCACAAATCACGTGGATGATAGAAGAGGAAGGCATATCTCCAGCATTCCAGAGAGCAATGAAACAAAACTATGAAAGTGATGTGGATCAGGGCTCCTGAGGGATTTTAATGAGAATCATGACCACGGCCACCTCATATGGTTTTGTACCACCTGCCCAACCGCAACCAACAGCTCCACATAAGAACAGACAAGCCAGAGAATGTTCACAGATGAGAAATCCACATGGAGTAAATGGGGCAGCTTTTCCTAGTCCACAGTAAAGCAAATCTAGGCTTAGCCGTACGTCTGGATCTGGGCCCATGGCATGTCTCTAGGTCAATATTAAACAAGTTGCCAGAATTATCAAGGGGGCATTCTGAAAATTAGCTCTGGCTGGCCCTAGTGGCCTGGGAGCACCAAAATGGTCATTTGCTAAAATTAGTCATTAACATTTTCTACTAACTGCTTTCTCCAAAGACTTGGAAAATGAAGAGGGAAACCCCTCAAAAATAAGTTATCATGTAGGCCCTTAAGATGACCCAAACTCTAAGCTTCAGAAACTCTTCATTTTTTTTAAAGTGCATGCTGGGCCTATCCTGCACATGGTGGAATATTTTATTCAACAGCCAAGTCATTCCACTCTTCCCCTGAAGCAGGCATATTAGCCAGTGTGCCTGCCAGATCTGTGCCCCCTTCTCTGAGAAACACCTTCCCACCCACGGGAGCCTGAACGCACCTTGTTGGAACAGAGGCAGATCCCTGACTAAACAGAGTCACCTCATTGGCTGGCCACTGACCAATCAGATTCCTTCCTCTGGGACTTAGGATTTAGACTCTTGATATCAGGCCCGTGAGCTGAGAGATCACGTCCCAGCTGAGGTGAACATTTTTGGACCTAGAGAAGGCCAGTCTGCAGAGAAAAAAAATAATAAAACATGTTCTGTACTTCTGTGTCTCTTTTTCTGTTTTGCATATATGGTTATCGCCACCATCTATCTAAATTCCGTATATATGTGTTAGTATACTGTAATGTTCTTTATCTTTCTGGCTTACTTCACTCTGTATAATGGGCTCCAGTTTCATCCATCTCATTAGAACTGATTCAAATGAATTCTTTTTAACGGCTGAGTAATATTCCATGGTGTATATGTACCACAGCTTCCTTATCCATTCATCTGCTGATGGGCATCTGGGTTGCTTCCATGTCCTGGCCATTATAAACAGTGCTGCAATGAACATTGGGGTGCACGTGTCTCTTTCAGATCTGGTTTCCTCAGTGTGTATGCCTAGAAGTGGTATTGCTGGGTCATATGGCAGTTCTATTTCCAGTTTTTTAAGAAATCTCCACACTGTTTTCCATAGTGGCTGTACTAGTTTGCATTCCCACCAACAGTAAAAAGAGACACAGAAGTACAGAACAGACTTTTGAACTCTGGGGGAGAACGTGAGGGTGGGATGTTTTGAAAGAACAGCATGTATATTATCTATGGTGAAACGGACCACCAGCCCAGGTGGGATACATGAGTCAGGTGCTCGGGCCTGGTGCACTGGGAGGACCCTGAGGAGTCGGGTGGGGAGGGAGGTGGGAGGGGGGATCGGGATGGGGAATACGTGTAACTCTATGGCTGATTCATGTCAATGTATGACAAAACCCACTGAAATGTTGTAAAGTGATTGGCCTCCAACTAATAAAATAATATTAAAAAAAATAATAATAATAATAAAACAGACCAAATGAGAGAGACTGCGGTAAAAGACCATGAGGTGCCAGAGAACGAGGGACACGGAGTACAGGCGAGCAGCTGTCTGGGGCTCTGGTAACTTTAGAAGCTCTAGTTCCACCGTGAGCTTCTCACGGGGACTGGTGTCATCCCTACCCTCGGGTTCACTGAGATTCCTCACAGCCTTCCCAAAAAATTATTTTTATCATTACTATTATTGAGAGCTAATTCTATAATAACTCTGTTTCTTGCAGCAAACAGTTATTGACCAAGACACCTATTAGGAAATGGCCTGTTTTCTGGACTAAACTTGTTCATCACTGAGCATTTCACCCCATCTTCTTCCCCACCCTTGTTCTAATTTGATTCCTTCCCCTCCTAGGATTTCCATGGAGATTTCTCATGCTTCCTTTGAGTGTCTTGGGTAATAATAACCCGCAGTGTGCCCCGGTGATCAGGAGATGAATAAGCTGTGTAACCTAGACACCACGTTCCACTCAGTGGTGTGTTTGCTCAGCCTACTTCAATAGAGGCTGTTAGACTACCAGTCAATAATTAGTCACTCAACAAATATCCATCAAGCTATATCCCAGCCCCACCAAAGACACGCTGAAAACACAAACAAACTTTTAAAGACCACAGAGCAAATGTAAGCACATTTTTCCATTTTCCTGTCACAGAAGAGGAAAATTCTGATGTGCTATCAGCCCTAATGCAGCTAAAGCTTATGTTACACCAACCATCCGATCGCAATAAGAAGTGACAACACAGGCACAGCTTTTTCTTTGCTAATTCTGGAAGGTATTAGCTATTGTTGCCCATGAAGAGAAATAAATCATAGCCAGTGAATCCTCAAGATCAGTGGAAATATAGCTGGACCACCTGAAGTATCAGGGCTTCCCTCAGGGGCTGCCCACTGCCTTGACCCCTGCCAGCAGGAGAAGACCTACAGGGCATTCATCCATCCTATTTTTATTGCGTACCCTTTTATTACATGATAAGGAACCTCAAGGAAACATCTCCCTTCTCTACAAGTTTTAGTATTGTTCTATGTCTCAATTTTATTATGATAAGATTATAACCATTAACATAGTAATATAAAAGCACCTAACAAATCATCAGTCTTCCCCTTAATGCAATAAAATCTTTTTTTTTTTTTTTTGCAAATTACCTTCTACAGGTAGTATTTTTACAGACATGACCCTAGCAAACATATCAGGTTGTGATTTGCTGTTTGGTCCTACCTGCCACTTTTCTATGTGTAAGCGAAGTTTCCCAGGCTTGTGTTCCCCCAGGGCCCAGTGACCAGCCAAGAAGACTTCTTCCAGCAGGGAGGGCTTCTCTCTGCTGCCTGCTGCCCACCATCTCTCCTGCCTGCATGCTCTACCCATGCCCATCAGCTACCACTGCCTTCCTAGGTCCCAACATTTCCCCAGAGTGCTCTAGCCTTTGCAGGGGCCATCTCTCTTTTCTATCTTTGAACACCCAGGACCTGACACAGAACATAACACAGAGCAGATTTCAAAGATATTGGGTAAAAAAAATGAGTGAATAAATGAATGAATGGTTTGTGATGAACAAATGAGCAACTGGGGCCCCCAGCTTCCTCCTTCTGCCCCTCCTTCCCCTCTACCTATAGCTCTCTGCCACTCTGGCCAAAGTGTGTACTTTGAGAGCTCATTGCTCAGACACCCATGCCCAGACCCTGTAGCTTGCACACACAAGAAGTGTCAGCCTGCAGGGAATTGGGGCCGGTTCAGTTCACATGGCCTTGACAGAGAAAGGAGCAGCCCTGGACTCTTCCCACAGTCACTTGTTCCCTCTCACTCCTTCCAGTCCCAGTTCTAACTTCTTTTCCCATCTTGCTAAGAACTCTTCCTATCACATCTGGGCATTTCCCTTCCCTCATCCTCATTGCAGGCAGATTCTTTACCATCTGAGCCACCAGGAAAGTCTGCCTTCAAAGGTGAATCCTCATCCGCATAGGAGACCCCACACAGGTCCTCAAACCCAATGAGAATCGGAAGCTCTCCTCCCTCCCAGGAAGGGTCAAGGTTGCAGTAAAGTACATGCTTGCTGGGAGTTCGGGGAAAGTGTAAAGGTAAGGAAGACACAGAAAGGGGACCTGAAAGTTCCAGGGACACTTTCACAGGCAGGATCAGCTCCAGGTGGGATGAGCAGCAGGTGCTGGCTGATATATCCAGGTCTCTGCCTCCCGCCCCATCTCATGACCTTGTGCCCTGAATGATGTCAGAGGCCTCATCCCCGACCATCAGCAGAACTCTCGTCCTGTAAGGGGATCTGGAGCCCTGTACTCTGACCTGCTCAGTTTACAGCTGGAGGAACTGAGCCGAAAGAAAAGCCAAAGGACTGAGTCTCTCTTTCTCTTTAATTTTACACCGACTCCTGTTTTGCAAAATGCCATTGGGACATGTTTATCTCCCCTGATCAAATAATTCCATTTCTGAGACTCTCCTTTGAGGAAATAGTCATCCTAAGCACAGGAAAGTTTTGGGCTCAAAGATGGTCATCATAGCATCATTCCACCTAAAAGTGCCAGACAAGGGGACAGGCCAAGCGATTCCCTTAGATGGAAAACAGTTTGTGGATGATCCACTAAAAATGATAGTTCAGTCCAGCTTTTATTGTTTTATTTTTATTTTTTTTAATTTTATTTTATTAGTTGGAGGCCAATTACTTCACAACATTTCAGTGGGTTTTGTCATACATTGACACGAATCAGTCATAGAGTTACACGTATTCCCCCAGTCCAGCTTTTAATAAATGGGAAGATTCTGTTATGATATCGGAGGGGAGGAAAAGATACAAATTTTCATATGAGCCAAACTGTGTGAGAAAAGAAGCTTCAGAGAAGCAAGATCAAGAAGGGGGAAAAATGGCTTTCTTGTGTATTTTGTACCTGGTGTATTTTTAAGTAGCTATCTAGTAAAGGTAATGAGTTATAGGAGAGTCTCCTCAAAGAGACAGAGTGGGAAAAAATGTAAATTATATTTTTAAATGATGATATTGGACAACCAGTTTACTAGGAAAAGAAAAGTGGTCCCTGGCAACCTGAGCAGTTAAAGTTGCTTCTCATAATTATTGCAAAGGCCACTGTCAGAGCCACTCTTTCCTCTAACCGCCCTGTAGGACCCTCACTAGACACCACATACTCATTGGAATGTATTCATTCAAGAAAGCTGTTAAGTCCCTACTGGCACAAATAGTGTCATGCACTGTGCTGCTTGCTGGGAATACAGGCGTAAACAAAGCAGACGGAGTCTCTGCCCTCATCAAGCATACTGTCTAACAATCGAGATAGTGAAAAGGTCTGCACATAACTAGCATTAACTATGATAAGCACTACAAAGAATGTTCTATCAATCGGGATTGCATTTGGCTACCGGGAGTAGAAATTCAACAATAGTGATGAAAGCAAACGAAGGTTTTACCTCTTACATAAAACAAGTCCAGAAGTAGGCAGCCCAGGGCTGGAGTGATGGCTTCCATAAAGCCCTCAGAGACCCAAACTCTTGCTATGCTCCTGATCTAACATATGAGCATCCTTAATATCCTTAGCCTAAAGGTCCAAGATAGCTGCTAGAGCTCTAATCATTACATCTCTGTTCCAGAAATAATAAAGGAAAGACACAAATGACAAAACGCAAAGGAAAAAATAGTCAGCTGTTTCTCAATTTCTTAGAAACCCTACACAGCAATTTCCTAACTGTCAGGAAGGCTATGAGAAGTAGTCTTTTTACTGTACATGTTGCTTCCTGTTAAATTGGGATTTGATAAAACAAGAAGGTAATCATGTACATCAGGAAAAGACCAGCAATCTCTACCCCAGATGATGTTGTGAGAGCAAAACGCAGAGAGATTCCACCTGCTCAAGGAGGGAACTCAAAGCCATAATGTTTAAGCTGAGGCCCAAAGAATACAGGGGAGCAAAATAAGCAAAGGGTAGAAGAATTCCAAGCAGAGGGCCAGAAGCTCAACCTAATGAACAGCTCTGCTGTAAATTCAGCAAGGCCACAGGGAGAGCCTGAAGTGAGGTCAGAAGACATGGCTTTACGCCCTGACTCTGGGGAACAGCACATCCCCCTCTGAGCCTCTCCATCTGTAAAGTGAGCTCTCTGCACTCGGATCCTATGAAATATTGATCAGGCCTCCGCTGGGTTATACTAGGGCAGGAAGAGGACACACCACTTTATGCCGCAGTCCCATTCTCTCGGGGCCTTCGGACAAGACGGACAGAGGAAACTCATACAATCTGAAAGCTGTCAGGGAGGAACTGGATCAGGCAAAGAAACCCAGCCTCACTGGAGGGTTCAGAGGAGTTCACGTCTGAGCAACATCGGCCTCACATCAACTCTGGGACCTCCCACTGCAGAGACCACAGTTTTGTCCGCAGGGGGCCGGGAAGGCTGCAGGCCTCACCGAGGGCCCCCACTTGACCGAATTCTAGATGATGCCACACACTGGGGTGGACAGTGGTGGCGGCGTGGGGAGGACCACCACTTCCTAAGCCTGTTCTGCAGGCTGGGCACTGGGCAGCTTTGCATTTATCATCCCATGTCATCCTTCCAGTCCAGCCACTGGATACATATGAGTTATTTCCATTTCACAAATGAGAAAGCCGAGGCTCGGAGAAGTCATTTGTTCACATGATGATTCAGAGTGATGGGAAACACTGGTGAAGTCACAGTGGGGAGAGTCCTTTGAAAACCCAGCTCTCTTCCCATGACCATGTGACTTCAGTTAAGCTTCCCCTTGGGGCTCAGTTTCCTCATCTGTATAATCGGGTCAGTTAATTTCCTTTCCTACTTACTGCTGTTGCAGCGCTGGTGCCTCCGGTGTCTGCCACGTGCAACCACCCTCCCCTTGGCATTTTGTTGCATGCCCATGACAGCCCTTCCAGGTGTGTGCTGCTCACCCCGGGTCACGGACGAGGAACTGCCTGGGCTCCTCCCAGCTCTCTCCACCACGACGGGCTGCCCCGTGGCAATCCAGAAAAGACAGTTCCCTGCGCTAGGTGGACGCTGCCCCCTGCTTGACCTTTGTCCTCACGAACATCTGGAGCAGGGTGGGGATGCACAGACAGACTCATGGCTCCTGGGCCAGCAGTGGGAAGACACTAAAGGAGGCCCATCACTGTTGCTATTCAGGTCAAAACACCTCCCTGTGTTTAAACAATTACAATCCATAATTAGTTGCCATCACAGTGGAACAAGCCCACTGTGGTTTCAAAATCACAGTGACTGCTTTATTTAGCTAAAGCGACCGCAGCTGGGGACCACTGGTTTCTTTGTTAAAGAAAATATCTGGGCTTTGGCTCACCAGCCTTCTCTTAGCCTGTCTCTCCTGGTCGCCGCAGGCACACACCCAGCCCTCCCACTCCCCCCTACACCACTGTCTCAAACTGGGCTCCTCGCACCCATCCTTGAGCTCTTCTATAGCTTATCCCTCTTCCTCAGTGTTTCTTCATTCCCTGTCCATCCTTTAAAGCCCAACCTGGGGCCTCCTCCTCCAGGAAGGCTGCTTTGACTACCGGAGCCCCACTGGCCTCTCCCCCCAGCCCACTCCCACTGTTCCCTCACGCATGAGTTGGCTCACTGATCTCCTGGGGGCCGGGGAGGGGGTGCTGGGAGGAGAGAAGGAAGGGGGAGTAGACTGTGGAACAGGCGGGAGAAAGATGTGCCACAACGCAGGCCCTAGTACCACACTCCTGCCTCCTGTGCTACAGGGAACAGGGGGCCAGGCTGGGTGGGAGGGAGAGGCCGATGGGGCCAGGCCAATGGGTCCTTCCTGCTGAGATGTCTAGGGGTGTCAGCAGGACTCGAGCTACTTCTGAAGGAAGAGATGATCAGGGCAGATATCTAATCATGGAGGAGAGGCTGGAGATGTGCCCTGGGGCACAGCTAGGTTCGCTCTTAGTGATTCTGAGTGAAGACGGTGTTTTTCTCTCAAAGGCCAGGACTTGCAAGACATCAGGGGTGAGGACAAAAGATTCCCATGGCGCTGAGAAACACAGTCGCTCCCTCACTCCCTCACCAAATGCTAGAGGAAGTGTGGAATTCTTCTTAAGAGAGAACAGCTCAGTGTGTTTCCTCCCAATAGGCTTTTTTCTAATAGGAATCTAGTGATGGAGCTGGACATCGGGGCTTGGAATCCTGTTACTCTGAGTGAGGTGGGTCCACAAACAGCCAGCCTGGCCCAGAGAGGCTGGGATAGGCGGCCAGTCAGAGAGGGGCCCAAGAGAAGCTGATGTCTCTCCCCCTTGCCCCGGGGGAGACGCCTCCCACACTGCTCACTGTTGGATGCCTTTAAGACCTTCCATTACTTCCCTCCCAGGCTCCAAAGCAGGCACAGCTAAAATTACAGGGTGACTTCCGAAATCAGGCAGCTCAGCCTTTATCTCATCATGAAACCCTTCACAGCCTCCCTGATGAGTAGTGGTCCAGGGACAAGACTATTATCCCATTCAACAGATGAGAAAACTGGGGCTCTGAAAGGGAGAACAACTCTTAGAAGGCTGTGAGGAGTCCCATGCTGTTTCAATTTTTGGCTGTGCCCCGCTTCCCATTCCTGTGGGGTCTGACTCTCAGCTGCTTGTCCATCAACCATACCTGCCCCCCAAAACATGACACCTAACAATGGCTTAAGGCATCAGGTCCAATATATCTGAACCAAAGGCATGCACCACTAATGTATGATGTGTGGGTCAGGGGTCTCAATTTACCACCTGGGGTCTGAGCCTTCTTGTCTTATAAATATCAGGTTGAACTAGTCTCATTTCAGTTCCAGCCTTTTCTGGTTCTATAAAATACTTTTTAAAGGGGTGGGGGAGGGGAGCGTAACCAATTCTATATGTTATCCGCTTACTTTTTATATGTTTTATGTTCTTTTAAATTTTTATATCCAGGGATACAAGGGTGGGAAGGAGCTGATGTGGAGTCCGCTCACTGCCCTCTGAAGCAGCTGAAGGCCAGGAATTGGATTAAAAAGGTGGGGGACCTGTAAAAAACCAGAGGATGAGGTCTTCCTCCTTCCCAGTCCACACGTGTCCCCCCAGGCTGCCCGCTGTTCCACCTCATGGAATGTTTGCTGATAGACACACTTCAGCCCCAGAGCAGAGGCCAAGACCTGAACTGGGGACAGACCGAAGAGGGAAAGTAAACCACCTTCTACTGGGGAGTGCCAGGGTGAGTCAAAAAGAGGAGCATCCCGCAGACATTCATCCTCCCCTGCCATGCTGTCCCAATTTCATTCATTCATTCAAAAGTGCTTACCTAACACCCTCTGTGTACCAAGCTCAGTGCTAAATGCTGGGCCACCACAGAGAACAAGACACAACCTCTGACTTCATAGTGTTTATAGATCAGTCAAAAGGGCAGATGTTAAACAAATAATTACACAATGAATTAATTAAGTGCTGTTGTAACTGATTCTCTGAAGAATAAGTGAGGGCAGGTGCTAAGAGAGAACACTTGCCAGGAGGAGTTTACCTGTGGGAGGGTCACAGAAAGTTCACAGAAGAAGAGAGATCTCAGCAAAGACCTAAAGATGATCTTTAGAGGGGAGAGGGTAAATAGAAACAAACTGTGCAAAGGCCCTGAGGCAGGAAGGAGGAGGGGACAGTCTAGAAATCTGTGGAGAGTCAGTGTGGCTGGAGCCACACTGGGAAAGAGAGGGGCTGTGATGAGGTTGGAATAGCAACAAAGGATCTTGTCTGGGTGGGTGAGGAGCCCATGAAGAATCTTAACAAAGAAAGAACTCTCTGCTTTTGAACTTGGCCATGGCAAATTTTCCTCCTGGCCTAAACCATCTCTCTTCTAAAAGGCAACAGACATTGGGACTTGCTCTTTCCACCTTGAAATCAAACCATATTAACAGCCAACATCTGCAAAACTCCATCAATGATTACAGCATTTTGCCACCCATTATTTCTTTCCATACTCACAGAAACCTCATCAAGGAGGCATTTTTAGCCCCACTCTGCAGATGAAGACGTTAAGACTTGGTGAAATTCATGAACATGCCCAGAGGTCACCTGTACAGTGTTCTGCTTAGGATAACTACCAAATGTTACCAGGCAATAGAAAGTATCAGGCATTCCAAAACAAATGAAAATATTCAGGATTAATCTGCTTTTCTGAATTGCCTACTAATAAACATAGATATAGGGACAGGTACAGATATCGATACAGATGTAGAAATAGAAAATAGCTGTAGAATATCAAGAGTTGAAATAACTAATTTTTTTTCTATAATTCTAGATCTTGTTGCTGTTTAGTCGCTAAGTCATGTCTGACTCTTTTGTGATGTCAAAGGTGTAGACCAACAAGGTCCTCTGTCGATGGGATTTTCCTTGAAAGGGTTGCCATTTCCTTCTCCAGGGGATCTTCCTGACTCAGGGATCAAACCCAAGTCTCCTGCATTGGCTGGTTGATTCTTTTTTTTTTTTTTTTTTTAATTTATTTATTTTAATTGGAGGCTAATTACTTTACAATATTGTAGTGGTTTTTGCCATACATTGACATGAATCAGCCATGGGTGTACATGTATTCTTTACCACTGAGTCACCTGGGAAACCAAACTCTAGATTTTAAGCTGCTCATTTTGGGTGAGGAGCAGATTTTATGATCCTATGTGCTAGCAATGAGCAGGTTCTAAACTAAATTTCAACTCTTAGATTTAATAAATAAATAGGTTAGAGACTTCCGTGGTAGTCCAGTAGTTAAGATCCACCTTCCAATGCAAGGACACAAATTTGATCCCTGTCTGGGGACCTGATGTCCCACATGCCAAGGGGCAACTAAGCCCACATACCACAGCTACCAAGCCTGAGCACCACAGCTAAGACCCAATGCAGCCAAAAATAAGTAAATAATATATACATACAAATAAGGTTAAAGCTCTTCACTTAGAAATACTACTTCAATATCTGTTGCAACATGAATTAAAATGACAATAAATAATAACAAGGGCATGAATCCTAAATCAGAAACCCAAGTGTGCAAGAAGTACCACTTTGTTCCATTCCTCTGACGACCCCAGTCCAGGGTCCTGAGCCTCCTCCGAAGAAGGGTTTGAGCCTCCACTCCATCATGGATCCACTCTTACTGCCCGTGTTCAAGGGCAGACATGGAGGAGGCTTGCAAAAAGAGAGAAACAGACACAGTGTTGGAAAAGAAACCCCCTTCCCCCAGAAAGCAAAGCAGACGGAGGCAGATTTGGAGGCAGGGGTAGGGGCTGGGCAAGCCTATCCTTTCCACATAAAGCCCTGAGTGCTGGAGTCAGGCTCGGCACTAAAAATCTTACACTCATGCAAAATTCTGCTGCCAAAACTGCTGTGCAAAGGCAGAGGGAAACTGAAATTTAAAAACTGAATCCTCAGTCCTGTGGCAAATGAGTCATTCAGCAAATTGGAGTCATTTGGCAAATTGGCTTTTAGCAAATTGATTTTGGAAGGCTGTCCACTGGCCAGTAGAGTGTACAGAGTCTGGTGGAGGAGAACACAGCTCCCAGGGAGCAGACCTCTTCCCTCTACCCTCCACAAGAGAGACCTTCATGTGCCACAGAGGCCCCCAAGGAGACATGATGTCAGGGGATGTGGGCAAGCCTGGCTGCCTTTTAGGGCAGCCTTAGGTCTGAGAAGCACCTCTCCCACCCACAGAATGGACCTTGAAGTCATTTATGGATATTTAAACCTCAGAGCTTAATCTGTAAAACCCACTGATCCTCTGCACCTCTTAAACTTCTGCGGGTCCACCCGAATCTGAACATCTGCTTGGCTGCCAGCTGATGGATGGGATGCACCTCTGCAGGGTACTGCACTTGGACCACACCCACCTTGGTTCTCCAGAGGCATTCAGTGAAGAAGGCTGGCAGAATCACCGACAAAGCTGCTCACACTCAAGGGGAATCATCCAAGCAATCGTTTATGCACCTGTTCTTTACACCCAGAGTGCATGCTCTCCAAGGCCTCCTCCTGCTCTGATGTTTTGAGATTCTGAGGCACCAGATCCTTTGGGTTACAACCTCAATTTTTTTTTTTTAGTCCCTCAGTCGTGTCCAACTCTTTGCGACCTCATGGACTGGGGCCCACCAGGCTCCTCACTCCATGCAGGAATGAGGCAAGACTCCTGGAGTGTGTTGCCATTCCCTTCTCCAGGGAATCTTCCTGACCCAGGAACTGAACCAGGTCTCCTGCATTGCAAGTGTATTCTTTACCATCTGAGCCGCCAGGGAAGCCTCCGTAAATTACAATAAAATAGAGTCATGGCATTAAGTCAGCAAATCTTGCCCAGCCAGCCACTCAGCGGTCATTTAGATCCACAGAGTGATAAGTGGGGGACACACATTAATGAAAGTCCTACTGAGTAGACACATTACAGAGGGTCCATCAGAAGAAGGGAAGAATCGCATGGAGTCCAAAACAGTGGGCCAATGATGACAATGTTGATGAACTGATGTTAATGGAAGATAAGGATGTAGAGGAGGAGGCCTCTTTATAATACTCAAAATTCTCTCACAACCTCACCTTACCTTCACAAAGCACATAGGGCAGATATTGAGTCCCATATTACAGAAGGGAGGGTGAGTCCCAACAAGATAAATGCCTTGTCCAAGTTCACCTACCCAGTTTGAATCCAGGTCTTTCACATTCATATCCAGGAGCCATCTATGTCCACCCAGCTGCCTCTGATGACCACCTTCTACCCTGGAATCCTTTCACATGCACAAAGGACAGTGACTAGGCCCATGTCAAAGACTGGTGTGCCTTTGCTACCAGATAACAAAGGAGGCATCCTCTGGTGTCAAGATGGCAAAGCAGGAAAACAATCCTAGACCCGATTTAGTATAAACTCTTCCCCACCAAAACAGAGAGAGAAGGAATTCCCAGCCTCACAGAATCCCATGCGACAGAGCCTACTGACTCTAGTGCAGCATCGGGGGGCCTCCACCAGCCTGGAGCACTGATGCCTGCCAACCCATCAGCTCCATCCTTGCCTTTCTGCTGCAGACAGTGAGGAACTGGCATAAATACCGCCAGAGACAGGCTCTTATCACAAAGTCTGCCTGCTTGTTCTGCCCACAAACATGTAGTATTTCATAATCACAGCATCCAGTGAACGTCTCGTCACTCTGTTGAATAAATGCATGCATGTATCCATGAATGAATGAAGAAAACTCTGGCCTACATACAGCATGTCCTCCTTTTCACAGCACCTTCGCATCCATTATCCCATCTTAACCTTGGGATACCCAGGTGAATGCAGTATTGGAATCCCTGCTATACAGATGGGACAATGGAGGCTCAGAGCAAGGACCATCTCACACGAGCTAATGGCAGAGCCTGGCCTAGAATCCCAGCCAGGGTTCCCTATGCTGGCTGCTGACCTGGGCTATGATCTCAAAGAGAGGAGCTTTGCCTCCAGAGCCCAGCAAGCTGCAGCATCTGTGGTCACCCAGCTCACCACCAGAGGTCACCCAGGAGGCTGGAACTACAGGAAAGCCCCCAGAAAAAAGGAGTTCTCACCTCTTGGCCAGGGAGCACTTGTGACTTTCCAAACAGTCCTCCATGTTTTCCCCAAGTTAGCTCATAATTTCCAGATCCAGATGAGGACCGGAAATCCCCACCCCCATCCATTACCTCTCTGATCCTGACTCACTCTAGGGGCAAGGAAGTAGGAGGGGTGAGATGCCCAAGTTTCAAGTCTCACCAGTCTTTGGGGGTTTTTTTTCCTGATGGCTTTATATTTTTTAAAACAGCTTTATTGAGATATAATTCATAGATAACTCATCCATGTAAAGTACACAATTTGAGACTTCCCTGGCAGTTCACTGGATTAAGACCCTGCATTTCCAATGCAGGGAGTGCGGGTTCGATCCCTGGTTGGGGAAAGAAGATCCTGCATGCTGCTCATTGCGTCCAAAAAAAAATAATAAAAATGTAAAAAACAAATAAAAATAAAGTGTACATTTGGCAGAAACCAATCCAATATTGTAGAGCAATTATCCTTCAATTAAAAATACATAAATTTAATTATAAAAAAGGAAAAAATAAAGTGTACAATTCAACGTCTTTCAATATCTTCACAGAGTTGTGCAGCCATCACTACAGTTAATTTTCATAGTTTAACGACCCCAAAAAGAAGCTCCACACTCCTTAGTTCACCCCAAGTGTCCCAGCCGATGACCCCGCCTTAGATGAGTACTCATCTACTTTTTGTTCTATAGATTTGCCCGTTCGATTCTCATCAATTTTTAAAACAAGAAGTCTCTTCTTCGACCCCACAGTCATTCATTCATCAAAGTTTTCCTGACCACACGCTCCCCCAGGGACTGATTGCCCAGTGCTGTGTTCAGAGTCAAGCAGGCAGGGTAGACACGGCAGCCCGACGTGTGGGGGTCAGCTTGAAGCCAGCGTCCACTCCTGCCACTCCACCGTCTCGCTCAGGCCAGGCGTGCCAATGACCTTCCTGCCAGAGCTCCACCTAGTCTCAGACACGTTAATCCTCCTTCACCTTGACCTCCATCACACCATCCTCAGACTCCGTTGCCCCCTCTCTTTCTTGCATGCTCTGTGCTTAGTCGCTCAGTCATGTTCGACTCTTTGTGACCCCATGGTGCAGCCATGGTGGGCTGACCTCTGGTGCAGCCCACCAGACTCCTCTGTCCATGAGGATTCTCCAGGCAAGACTACTGGAGTGGGTTGCCATGCCCTCCTTCAGGGATCTTCCCAACCCAGGGATGGAACCCAGATCCCCTCATTGCAGGTAGATTCTTTACCATCTGGGCTACAGGGAAACCCATTTGCATCCTCTATCCCCTCGTTAAATGCCAGTGCTCCTCAGAGCTTGACCTGGCCCTTTTCTTTTATCTCCCTTTATTCATCCCCTTTTAATCATCTCATTGACCCCGTAGGGATTCAGACACTACCCCGATGCTGAGGACGCCCACATCAGTTCTCTAAACTCTAAACCAAATGCTTGTTGGTATAGAGGTGGCCTTTCCTGAGGTGGTCACTGGAATCCCAAATTCAGTGCATCCATACCTGAATCCACCCTCAGGCCCCACACCCAACCTCCTGCTCTTCTCCCCTAGTCTGGTGAGGGAGGTGTAGCCCCAAACATCAGCTGTTGGAGTCAGGAACCTGGAAGTCAGCCTCAGCTATTCCTTCTTCCTCATCACCATGTCCAATGGTCATCTGGCTGGATGGCTTCTACGCACCCAGTGTCTCTCAGAGCTGTTCCTCAACTCTACCCCCTGCCTGCCTTAAATGACCTCCTCCTTCTCCTTTCTGAGCTCGAACACTCATCTCCACATGGCCTACCAGCCTCAGCTAGACTGCCTGCTCTAATCTGCATCCCAAGTCCCCCCCTAATCCAAGGTCCACCTTCTTCTCAGCCTCATCCTTACTCACATGCATTTGCTCCAGCAGCACTGAATGCTTCAGTCCCAGAACACACCCAACTTTGTTATGCATTTTATCGCTATCCTGGAAAATTCTCTCCGAGCCCTCAACTGCCAATTCTTACTGCTTTTCCTTCAACAACCAATCCAAACCTCACCTTCTCATGAGAGTCCCGCCCCCGGGCCCCTTACATGCAGGGCACCCTGAATCACAAGACCCACTCAATTCAAACCCTTCAAGGACTGTCTTCTGCTCCTTTATCTCTGTGGGTCTAGTCCCTGGTAATGTTATGCCCATGGGGCCTCCATGAATGTCTGGAAGAATGAATGAATGAGTAATCCAGGTGGGTGGACTTGATGGGACACAGAGCTATTCACCAGGGACAGAGCATGACAGCACCCACAAGTCAGGAGAAGGGAGGAATGCCCAAACTGTCTGCCTCGCCCTAAGCATTTTACAACCAGCTCGTGGGAGAGCAGATTCTCAACACATCTGATGCACCAGAATAGCTGACAGGTAGCACTTCGCTTACAGGCAGCGCGCTGATTCCCTCTAGAGCTCAGAGGAACCGGATACTGGGGAGAGCGGAGGAAGTCTTCAGAAGCGGCCTGTCTCTGGGCCTCACCCCAGCCTTCCAGGATCTGAACCGAACGAAGGTTGAAGGGTTGAAGAGGACAGTGCTTCTCCAGGGAAATCCCACCCAGAAGGCACCTTCCAGAGCTCCAGGACTCTTGCTGGGGAAACCTTGGTGCCTCCTTTTCACCTGGAAGCCTGACTAGCTGGTAAGGGTCAGGAAAGGGGCAAGAAGGCGTTTCAACGCTTAATGGGGATGTTCCCTAAGCCCTCATCCCCCTCAAGGCCATGGCTTGAGTTCATCTGCTTGACTTTTCAGAAGACAGGCCTGACTAGGGTTCCAGAGACCAGGCCAGATCCCCTATCCAAGTAGGAGGGAAGCAGCACCAGGAGACTCAGGAGGTAGAAGCAGCGCCTAAAGGAGGCTAGAGACTTCCCTGATTGTCCACTGGTTAGGACTGCACGCTTCCAATGCAGAGGACACAGATTCAATCCCTAGTTGGGGAACTAAGATCCCATATATCACGTAGTACAACCAAAAATGGGGCAGGGGTGGGGGTGGAATTTAATAAATAAATAAAAGTTAAGAAAGGAGGCTGGGAGGAAGGCTGGAGACTTAGGTGCCACTGGCAACCTCTTCTGTTTGACTTTGGGCCAGCCAAGGTGAGATGTAATGGTCTGACCTGACTTCAGTCTTTATATCTGGAGGAATGTAAACACTGAAACACACCAACACAAAAGGAAAGCAAGTGGACACAGGTGATCCAAACAGCTCCTGGAAAATGTCACATCCAGCTAGTGACTCTCAGTGGCCCAGGTTCCCCCTCCCACCCCCGTCTGCACCCTTTTCCTTCCCGGTAACTCTCTCTTCTCTCCCTCCCACCCCTTCCCCACTGCTGGGCTTTGTCCTCATTCCTGAGTGGCATGGCCCCAGTCTCCTTCTTACAGCCAGGGAATCCGAGGCCCAGGGAGGGACTTGGAGGCATCACACAGCTGCCGCCCCGCAGGATAAAGCTCTTTGCGCCGATCAGGCGCCCAGGTCCTCCCGTCGCTGGGCTGCGAGTCTGGAAACAGCTGCTCCTCAGCCTGCGCGCTCCAACTGCCACCTCCTCCTTCCACCAAAAAGAGAAACAGGGCTGTACCTGAACACAAACGAAAGCTGTGTGATGAAGACATGGAAGTCTAGCTGGGGGATTCAAGGCTTGGAGAGCAGCAGCCTCAGGGAGGGCCTGGTGCGCCCTGCTCTGTGCCGTGTGGGCGGCTGTGTGTAAGCCGTGCCCAGCACGCTCCGTCCTTCTCCCAGCTGCCCCTTCCAGCCTGATGCCAGGCCTGATGTCCGACAACCAAAGCAGAGTCTGGACCAAGAGAGAGAGGTGAGGGCAAGACCTGCTCTCTAGAAGCCTCAGTGAGTGAGGCCCCTTGCCTGCTGTTCCCCAGTGTTCTCTGAAGTCTACTGGCGGGTGAGGCTGCATCATACAGACCCTTGCCCACAACTGCAGTGCCCCGGAAGAGGAGCAGGCCCAAGATCGCCCCCTGCTTGGGGCCCGAGTGCCACCTGCCTCCAAGGCCACCTCCCCCGACACCAACATCCTGGATGGCACCGAGATGAGGGAGCAGACACAGGCCTCTGGTGCCCTCTGCTGTTCAGTACTCCTGTCCCACAGCCTGAGGGACGGCCCTGAGGCTGGTGGGGAGGCATTCAAGAAATGTCACCAGTCCCTGAGGTTGCCCTAGCTCACAGCAGCCCCTCCATCTGCCTTCCCAAAAGGAGCCAGGACAAACGCCATGCTTAAGCCCTGGAAAGGGCAACGCATCAGTCAGAATGCACCAGGGTGCATCATGGTAACAAACACTCCCCAACGTGGAACAGCTTGTAACAATGTTTATTTCTTGGAACTGGGTTGTCTGGGGGTGATGCTCCTTATTTCCTCCTCCAGGATCCAGGACAAGGGAACAGGCATTGTCTTTAATGTTGCCAGTGAGAGAAGGCAGGAGACTGAAGGGCCTCTGTAGATCTTTAAAACTTCCGCTCATAACTCATTGTGCAGATCAGGTCTCATGGCCCTGCCCTACACAAGAGGCCTGGACGTGCAACCCTAGCAGGTTGCAGTAACCTGCAGAGGTCCAGGGGCTGAAAATATTCAGAGACCAACATGATGACTAGTGGTCAGTTTACTCTTAGAGTCATCAAACATTTGGCTCCTTCTCCCTCCGGACAGCCCTAGGTTCCCCTCCGGCATACTAGCAGCTCAGGGACTATCAGTGAGGTATCAGGGTGGCATGTTGGGGTGTCCTCATCAGCAATGGGATGCCGTAACTCCTGTATCACTCACAGATGGGGCATCTCTTGAGATTTCAGGTTGTTACCTGAAAATTAAAGTTATCTGCCCCCCTTAAATTCAACATTCAGTGAAATAGCAAAGACAAGGTAACATCAAGGATACACCCAGTTAGAAAGAGTATAAATGGGAGACGCATCTTGGCAGACGCTGCTCCATGGTTACCCCGACATCCCATGGGCAGACATTTAAGGGTCCCTGCCCTAGAAACCACTCCAGTGTTCTTGCCTGGAGAATCCCAGGGATGGGGTCACACAGAGCCGGACACAACTGATGTGACTTAGCAGCAGTAGCAGTAGCCCTAGGACTGGGGCATCTTCCTTGCTCAGGGACTGGAACTGGTCCTTGGGTATCTCTCCCCGTGGTTCTTTGTGCCTCTGCTCCCTTCTCCCCTGGCTGACTGGCTCCCTGGGTTTCTTCTTAGAAACTTGGGGTGTTTATAGCCCTATAATGGCCACACCACCCTTGAGTCTACCGGGCCTCTGAGTCCCAGTGTGATACGGTTGCAAGTCCCTTAGGTCTCAGTTTGAATTCCAGAGAGAGAGAGCCTGATGAGCCTAGTTCTATTATTTAGAACCAGGCAGAGGAGTCATGATTACCCTCCAGCTTAGGCATGGATGTGCTTGAGAAGGGGCCACATAGCCTGGGTTGCCCCAGAGGTAAGAACAGGGAAGACAATGGATGCTTATTTTCTCTGAGACAAATTGCTTGGAGTTGCCTTTGAATGACTCTGAAGAAAACACACAATAAGGGGTGAGAAACTGGGGTTTGGCCTTCTCCCACCTCAGACTGCTAATTGTTTTCTTTCTTTCTCCAAGTCTCAGTTTCCTCATCTGGAAAATGGAACAACAATCTCTGTTTCCCCACTCACCCCTTTTGTTCCCTCAGGTACCCAATGGAAACAATTGCGGTTTCTGGGATTGCCTGAAATGGAGCACAATCTGGATTTACCCGTCACCTCTCTCAGGCAGGTTTGCATTTGTAATAGAGAACTCTCAGAGACTGAATAACCAGAGAAAGGCACCTCTCTCTCTCCTCTTCACTTTTTGGTCACACCCTGGGGCACATGGATCTTAGTTCCCCAACCAGCGATCAAACCTGCGCCCTGTGCTTGAAAGGCAGAGTCTGGACCTCTGGGGAAGTCCAGAATGCATCTCTAATAGTGAAATTAGCTGTGAGAGAGGTGAAAGGGGGAAATAGTTCAGTAGAAGGGAGGGAGGAGAGATGGGGCACTCAAGATCACCTAGATATGAAGTCTGTTCTCTCTTGCTGACTTTCCATTTCCTCCTTTGTGGGAGAAATGAGTCAAGGTTGATCTTGAATGACAACTCTTTTTACCAGAATCCTTGGGTCATTTTCGGTGGTAAACTTGGGTTTGAACCTTGTGTGTGGGCGTGGTGCCCACCGCACTCTCCTTCTCTCCCCCCGCCTTCTAAAGTCTACCCAGAAGTGATTCCGGCATAGTGTTGATGATAGCAAAGCTATTACAGCCCACATTTCTCAACCTCAGGGAACGTGACTGCTGGGGCTTTTCTTCGGGAAACTCATTCCTTCCCTGGTCTGTGATAGTCTGAAGATCTGCTGGGTATGTTTATTTCACCCTGTTTCCGAAGCAGAAGTCACATACAAGGGATGGCGGGCACCATCTGTGAGAGCCCCAACGCGGGTTTTAGCAAATATCTTCTGTAGGGCGTATCTAAAAATAACAATAGGGCTTCCCTGGCGGCTCATTGGTAAAGAATCCACTTGCCAATGCAGGAGACATGGGTTCAATCACTGGTCCGGGACAATCCCACATGCCATGGCTCAACTAAGACCATGCACAAGTATTGCACCTGTGCTCTAGAGCCTGGGAACTGTGACTACTGAAGCCCTAGAGCCCTAGGGCCCATGTTCTGCAACAAGAGAAGCCGCTACAATGAGAAGCCTGCACATGACTACAAAGAGTACCCCCACTTGACACAACTAGAGAAAAGCCCATGCAGCAAAGAAGACCCAGCACAGCCCAAATAAATAAATAAATAAAATTATCTTTTAAATGACAATAACTAATACGGGCACAATGCTTTTCAGTCTCTAAAACATGGCCACACTTATTGTTTTATTTGACTGCTGATAACTCCAAAAGGGTAATTATTTCACAGAAGCACAAACTGAGGTTCAGAGAGGTTAAGTGACTTGTCTACGATCACACAGCTAGTAATAAAAATAATAATTGAGATGAAATTCAGGTAGTCAGACCAAGTACCCCTTCTACCTAATCAGATGGTGTCTCTCCCATACCCCCAGCTTGATGGCCACAATCCTTATTCCCCAGGAAGAGCATCTTTTATGCCAGAATCAGTAAGAATAGACTTAGGGCATAACCTCCCCTCACTTCCCTGGGAAAGGGGACAGAGGGTCACAGCATCACCACAAAATGAGTCACCTGGATCTTACTGAACTGTAATAAAAAGGAGGAAAGGGGATTTTAAAGCCTGTCCACATTCTCTCCTATCACTGGCCTGGCTGTCTTTGGAACAGCTGGGCTGGTTCTACTTTGCAAGGCCAGGCTAAGTGGTACTCTGCCCACCCACAGTGACAGAACTTCCCTAGGATCATTGCCTACAGATCGCTCTTCTCTGCACTCCGTTTGGCACTGTCAGAAGCTAGTTGCACCCTTCTCTACACCTCAGTTTCTCTCTCTGTAAAATGGGAATGATCTCCAATTTCCTGTCACCATTCTCCACTAGGAATGGAGAGAAAGACAAAAGCACACGAACCACAGTTTCTTAAAGGATTTGGTTTTTTTATAGAGGGGATAACTGAATAAAAGGTAAGAGCAAAAGTGAGCTCAATGCTATGTGATAAGAGGACTCCAGAGGAGACACTAATTCCATGGAATATTTTAGAGAACCAAATCTTCTTCTTTTTTAAATTCTGGCCATATCTCACAGCATGCAGGATCCTAGTCCCTGACCAGGAATCAAACTCATGCTCCCTGCATTGAAAAGCAAAGTCTTAACCACTGGACTTCCAGGGAAGTCCCATGGGGAACCAAGTCTTCTAAAAGATTAGAAGCTCTTTTGATTACAATTCTTGTGGCTACAAATTCTTCTATTCCAGAAAGAGAGCCTTTCTAGGGTTGTGACTGGAGATGACCTTGCTGGTGTGGATTCTGCCCGGGGCCCGGCCCCCTTCCCAGGGTGAGACCAGGGGTGGCTGCGGGAGACAGCGGCAAGTGGCCCTGGAGCTCAGATAGAGTCCATGGTAGCTAGTCCTGAGTCCATAATTCCTTAGTTCCTTTGGTTTCTTTCTCAAAATGGTCAAGTATGGTAAAATCTCAGTTGCATAGGGGCAGTATTTCATTGTATCACAGCCATAGAAAAGCGTACTGAGATGTGTATGAATCATTGCCATTATTTCTGTGGATAAATCTTGCCAGTCACCATGATCTGGTACCTTTGTCACTTTGATAAAAAGCTCTCAGAGACATGGTTTCCCTATCTGAACAATGGAAGAGTTGCATTTCATTGTCTTTGAGGCCCCTTCCAGAGTGAATACTTGCTTGGAATGATAAACCAAAGCATCAGAGCCTTTAAGACTCGGGGGGGCGGGGGGAGAATTCACCGCCACTCATCCAGGTTTAGTGGGAATAGATGATGTTGCGTGAATGAACCATCTCTGCCTGCTTCCCTCCCTATTGTCTTTGCTTTGAAGGTCCTAACACACAACCCAACATTGCCACCGCTTACACAAAAACTGGCCATCATATTGAAACCCTAGGCTGTTTCCTATTATTGTCTGCTTCTCTGCTGATGATCCCCCAGGAACTTGCTAACATGTGAGCTTCCTGAGGGCAAGAATCACATCTCCACATGTATCAGGGCTTTCTAAATAAAATGAATTAAAGGCAATAGGATAGATAAATAGGCACATATATGTGTGCATATGTGTATCTGTGTATATACTGAGGGCTGGGGAAGTGAGGGAGGGAGAAAGAGAGAGAAAAATAAATTCCTTTTAAGGAATTGGTTCATATAGTAACAGGCTGGCAGGTCCAAAATTCATAGAGTAAGCTGACAGGCCAGACGTTTAGGTAAGAGTTAATTTTGCAACCTCCCATTTAAATTCCACAAGATATCAGGCTGGCAACTAGGGCAGCATTTCTACAGTGCAATCTTGAGAATTCCCTCTTCTGGGAAACTCAACTTTTGCTCTTAAGGCCTTCAACTGATTGGATAAGACCCATACACTGGATGAAGAGTAATCTGCTTCACTCATTAACTTAAATGTTAACTACATCAGTAAATAATTACAGCAACATCTAGACTGGTGTTTGACCAAATGGCTGATCATCATAGCCTGGCCAAGTTGACGTATAAAATTAATCATCCACACCACTTCTTGTTCACCTTTGTGTGCCCACCTGGCTCTTAGGGGTGGCCAAGCTTGAACATATAAACAGTGAGGAGTCCTCAAGTGCCAGGATATGTTCTGACTTCTCTCTGCTCTAATATTTCTGACCTTCCCATTTTTAATAACTCAGGTCTTCTGAGCTAAAGACTCAGCCCCATTCAGCACCACCCACTGCTCATCCCTTGACCACAATCAGTGGATATTGCAGAAAGAGGTGTTAAGCCTGGAGTTCAGCCTTGGCTCCACCACCCATTAGCCCAGGGACCCTGAGCAGGGAGTTTAATCCCTTAGAGAGTGAGTTCCATATCTGTGAAGAGGGGCATGTGACGCCCAGGATGTGGTGGGATTTTTGTGAAGCTCAACAGTACGATGCGCATGACATCCCAGTTCAGTGTCTACCATGAATGAAGCACCCCATCATCTTAGTAATGATTATTTTATTGCTTCTTCACACACAATTAAAACTCACTAATTCAGACCTATCAGAGAGGGCAGTCAATGGCTGGAAAGTCCACATTAAAAAATAATTTAAAAATAATGTCATTTTATTGCTTTAAAATATATTACTCAATCCAGGCTAATAAAGTGTTGCATAGTGAGCCCGTGGGGGACTCAAGTTAATGAACAAATAAGAACAATTTGAGGTTAGTCTATCAATTATTGGTATGGAAAAGGGTGCCTTGGAAAGTACTTGAAAACAGTGTACTATCCTCTGTAGATTAAGTGTTTCTTCTGCAATCATCTTAATGCATTTTATTAATTCAACAGCTTCTCCCTACCTTGAGAGTCCTCAGGCAATTTGGGTGCAGGACTGACTGGGTTTCCACAAATTCTGACTCAGCGGTAACTGAGTATAAGTTATTTCACTAAGTTAGGTCAAGACCTTTATTTTATGTTCTTGCCTTTTCTTAGAACTCTGTTTCTTAGAATTCTGTAGATGACCATCTTCATCTACAACTCCCAGAGGTAGAGCTGTTTTTATCAACTAGCAAAGATGCTGGACTTGCAAACCTGGACACTGGACTCAGACAGATCTGGGCTCAAATCCCAGCTCGCCAGAGCTTACAAAAGCCATTTCGTAAGCTGTGTGACCTCAGGCAAGCCACTTACCTTCTCTGAGTCACAGTAAAGTGGAGATAACCCTCACAGGGTTGATTCAATTGAGTGATACAAACAAAGCTGCTGAAATATTGGCCCTGGTACAGGTGCCAACCTAGAGATGAGTCAGGGGTTATGTGCATAGTTTGAATGAGGCTCTAGGGATAAGGAATGTTGAATTATTAATCTGCATGCTGGGCCAGTCCTTGGGTTAATGACTAAAATTACGTGTAGACCAACTATGATCTCAGGGCAGAAGCCCAGGAATTATTGTTATTATTATTATTAGCAATAAAAATGACAATTTATAGAAGAGCTAACCAACTTCTCCCCAAAGTTCCACTGAGACGACTTATATTTGAGGAAGTTGTACAAGGGCCACAGTATTTGTCTGTTCCTCTAGACATCCCAAGTCTGGATTAGTTTCACTCCCAGAGACCCACGTGCTCCAGGTCAACTCTGTCCCTGCAGAAAGGCTGTCTCTGAGTGCAGGTAGGGGTTGAGCCCTTGATTGTACCATGCATCAGAGTCAAGAACCACCAGTGAAGGGGAGTCTCATGGAGACCTGGGAACAGGCCCTCAGTACTTCCTCTGGGGAGGGGCAGGATCTCTACAATCGCCTTAGTTTGTCCCCACCACATCTGGCCGGGAGGTTGGGCTAGAACCCCCTGCTTCAGTTTCTCAGAGAAGGGAGCTCTGAGTCCTAGAATGCAGGGGGACCTGCTCAAGGTCGCATGGCGTGTCAGCCTCCAAAGGTTCGCCTCCTGTCTCAGATTCTGCAAAGGCTCCCAGCTTTCTCGGAGACCCTTTGGGCCAAGCTCTGTCACCCTGCTTTAACAGCCCAGACCATTACCCACCGGCCTCTCCCTTGGAACTGCCTCTGCCCTTTCTCCAATTCCAGTCACGCTCCTGAATGTCATCGCGCCCCATGCAGGCAGTCCTGGATCATGTCTGATTTTGCTGACGCTTGGCTAGCACAAGAACTGGGCCTAAAGAACGTGTTTAATAGCTGTCGAGTGCGTTGACAAAGTTAATGAGAATTTCCCAGAGACTTCACTGGTGGTCCAGTGGCTACGAATCCACCTTCTGATGCAAGGGACATGGGTTCGATCCCTGGTCAGGGAACTAAGATCCAACATGCCGTGGGGTAACCAAGCCCTTGCACTGCAACTGCTGAGCCCAAGTTACATAACTAGAGAGCCCGTGAGCCACAGCCAAAACCTGATGCAGCCACACAAGGAAACAAACATTTTTTTAAATGTCCCAGAGGGCCTGTGGAGAAGCAGTGGACCTGTTTGCCTCTGTTAGATGACCCCACTCTAAACACAGCTGATTACAGGTGGATGGAGGGGCTCCTTGGAGCTGGGCAACCCCAGGGCCAGGTGACACCACCCCCCACCCCCACCCAGGCCTCCCTGCCCTGTCCCCTCAGGGCCAGGCTGCAGAAGACAAGATACTGAGCAGCCCAATACCACTGATTGGAGCCAGGCTACATGGGTGCTGCTTCTTATAACAAAAGAGTCCAAAGAGAGGTTCTTCTCAAGGGAGCTGGAGCCAGTTAAGGAAGAGGGTCTCCTGGTAGCTGATTTTGCCCGCGCTTGGCCCCTGACTAAGGACATCTCCTGCCCCCACGCAGCCCATGTAGTCCAAACAGAGACAGCAAATCAGTGCTGCAACTACACTGCTTGATATCCGATCATGTTTTTAACTCGAACCTCTTCCATACAGCATAATTATTTCCCGTAAGAAACACGAAATGCAATGAGTAACAATAGTATAGGTGCACTAGATAGGACCATTAGCATTTCTTCAGAATTTTGTTAACTACACATGATTTTGAAAGCAGTACCTACTTTTAATATCTCCAGACATGGTTTCAATTGCCTCCTCTTTGGCTCTTTTCATTTTTCTTAGTTGAGCTCCACTGAATTCATGTCATTTATGGCTGACACAGGTGCCCCACTTGAAATTTCTTTAGACCTTTAGAAAAATGATGAACCAGTTGCCATTTTCACAGGAATGCAAGACATTGCAAGTTACCCCAAATTCCTGAGACAAAAGGGCATGATTATTTACACAGTGGTTTTTATACGTGCCTACCAGCTTGAAATTTAATCCTTTGGTTGCTGATGTAATAATAACAATTTATGTAAACAATTATCCAGTAACTGATAAGAGCATTTGAATAAAGCTAAAATGTCAACAAAAGGTACAGTTTATTGATAAATCCACTTTCTGGATTTTGTCCTATCTTTTTAAAATAATTAAAAAATAAGCTTCAGTTTAAAAGATGTTATCAAAACTCAGTAAAGTATTTCCAGCATGAGCTAAAATACGCACTTACTAAAGAAAAATATGACACCTCACACTCACTCTTGTACTGTTTCAAATTTTCAACAAAAATAAACCAGTGATCATCTAGAATGACTGAATTAAAAAACTCAGGTTACCTTTTTCTATATTTACAATCACTGCATCATCATTGTTCATTTCCGATCTACTTCTTAAGCACAAGAATGTGCAATACCACAGGAGGTTGGAGGTACAAACTGTACCCTCAGAGAAAGCAAACGATTCTGTAGCCTGACTCTCAAAACAAATGTGTATGGGTGGGTCCACGTATGGAGAGCCAGCTCTATAACCAGTTCTCCAAATTAACCTCTGTGTACAATAAAATGTTTGTTAAGGGACAAGCAGTAAAACTGTCCTAACGCGAAGGATTTATTATTATTATTATTAAACTCCACCATACTACGATTGTTTACAGCTTAGGCCAAGCAAACATTTTTCATGGAGGAGAATTTCATCACTGACGTTGGTTACAATTGCCAGTGTACAGTGGCAATAAAAGCAGACCAAATTTCAGTCAAATGTATTGGTTTTTTTTTAAAACTCCTCTGTACCTGCTTATCGCCTGCACTAGAGGATGATGCCCCTCGCCCCACCCTTAGTACACAGACCAAGATGCCCTAAATAAAGCCCCCCAAGGTGTGCTTCAGAGGTGGCTGGCAGGAATTGCTATGTATTTTTCCTTCATAAACAGTGAAAAGCGAGAAACTGATTGTGTTGCCCTTACTGCTTTGGCACCAAGAAGCTCAGAACCAAATTCATGACGCACCTTGTGGGACCTTATGGAATTTTAACTTCTCCCCTTTAATTCCACCCCCCAAGTGCTTAGATGTCAACCTAATACGTACCTTTCCAATTCTCATATTCAACTTACTATGGTATTCCCAAGTTTTCAAAATGACTTCCCACACAGCCTCATTAACGTGTAGCATCCTCCTGTTTAAACTTCTCCCTTTGCATTTCAGTGGCTTTAGGTGGGGTTCACAAGCTCCAGTTTGCCACAGTCCCCACCACTCCCCTATGTACTACCCTGGAGCCTCTCTCTTTCACATCTTCTCTGCTTAGCCTCTGACAGTCTGTGACTTTACAGCCCATGTGTGTTATCTTGTTTATAGATTTTTGAAAGTCAGTTTCTCTCCTTTGTGGAGCGGAGACGGAACTTAGTCCAGCTCAGTCTGGTGTGAGACACGCCGAGACCTGGAAAGAGGGGCACTGTGTCTCTGGCACCATGCCAGGCTCTTTTACATCCTCTCGCTTAACCCCTCAATAACTTGTTGAGAAAAGCACTGGTACCATTCTCTAAGTGAGGCATTGAGGCTCCAAGGAGTGAAGCACCTCATCCCAAGTCACAGAAATAGGACAGAAAGCCAGGAGGGTCTGGAGCCTACTCTGATGAGGGCGGAAGAGGACTGGAATTCTCCCGGAGGCAACAGGAATGCCTAGGGAAGAGGTGCCCCCACCACTTCCTGGCTCCACACAGCTCCCCCAGAGATACGCAGCAGGAGGCCTAGCAGTGCCCTCCGCAGGGTCACTGCACTGCCAGCAACCTGGGCAGTCTCTCAGGCCCTGTCCTCAGAGGGATGCCTGCTGGGCTTAACGCTCTGCTGTTGCATCTGGAAATTCTTAATTTTTGAATAAGGAGCCACACCACCCCCACCTAGACTGTCAAATGACAGCAGCAAGATGGCCCAGCCTCCAGCAGGCTCCCCTGCTCACGGTGCACAGAGGACCCCTTGCAAAGTAAAGGCTTCTGGGAGGCGCCACTCATAGACCCCAGCTCCGCCTCCTCCTAGACTCTTTACAGCCAGAGGGCCTTGGTGTCATTGATACCCTAAGCTGCCTGCACTTTGCTCTGGATGGTCACCACAGCAACCAGAGGTTAGCCTAGGCCGCTGAATGAATCAGCAAATATTTATCAAGCACTGTGCTAGCAACTATGGGGGAAGACGAGCAGCTTCTCTGGGCAGTTCAGTTTCTTTCAGTATTTTTTAGTAATAAATGCCCTAGAAGCAAGGGGGCAGGTAACGTTTATAAGACTCTTTCTCTCCCACCCTGGAAGCCATGAGGTACACACAATGGATAGTTTTACAGGCCAAGACCTTGAAGCCAGAGATTTTGGGGTTCATGCCCCAGCCCCATCAATGCCAGCTGTGCATACTCTCGTGAGCCTCGGTTTCCCCTTTATGACGCAAGGACACTCACCCTTGCCCACCTCACAGGGCTCTCTCTTTAAGGACAAAGTGAGCTCATGTATAACAAAGAGCTTTGTTGACTGTGCAAATGTTAGGTTGTTCTTTCAATAAACATTTATTAAGCATTTTCTCTGAGCCAAAGCCTGAGTTAGGCATTAGAGCTTCTCAAATGTAAACGTTCTGGGCTCATTGGGATTCACTCTTTCTTTTTTCCACTGAGGTGAAAAGTCACGTAACATAAAAGTAACCATTATAAAGTGAACACTTCAGTGGCATTTAGTGTGTTCACACACTTAGCAAGTTCTAAAATGGGAGAAGCCTGTACCCATTACACATCCCCCTCTTTTAAGGGTATGTTTTCTCTTTTCATTAGTTTTTCTTTTATATTGGAGTATAGAATCCGCCTGCCAAGCAGGAGATGCAGGTTCGATCCCTGGGTGGGGAAGATCCCCTGGGGAAAAAAAATGGCAATCCACTCCAGTATTCTTGCCTGGGAAATCCCATGGACAGAAAAGTCTGGAGGGCTACACTCCATGGGGTCAAAGAGTCGGACACAATTTAGCAACTAAGCCACAGAAACAATAGTCAATTAACAGTGTTTGATAGTGTCAGGGGCTGCAGCATAGTGACTCAGCCATGCACACACGTGTCCTTTCTCTTCTAAACTCCCCTCCCATCCAGGCTGCATATAACATTGAGCAGAGTTCCCTGTGCTATACAGTAGGACCTCGCTGGTCATCCACTTTAAATACAGCAGTATGTGCCTGTGATCCCGAACTCCCTGATCATCCCTTCCCTCATCCTTCCCTCAGGATTTATTTTCTCTTGCTATCATTTTGTTCTTCTTGGAAGTTGATTTCCTGTGCTTGATAATATCCTGATGTCCTTCTGATCACATACGACTCCAAGTCAACCCCTGAATCCAACCTGAAGCTTCATAAGATAAAAACCCAGTTTCCTTTGCCAGGGCTGGGGAAACCAGAGCCCCAAGCTGGCCATTTTTAATTACACCAGGCTGGATGAGCAGGTAATCGCTGTGTATTGCAGTAAATTACCTCTCATAAAGAAGCTATCATGTTTGCTCATGTGCCCTGCTTTCCTGGAATCAGTTCCCTGTCTGCTGCCATCCCCTCTACCCAGTATCCTGTGCTCCTGGCGAATGTCCGTCTTGTCAAACCAAGGAGAGTCAGGTGCAGCGGGAGGGGGAGGCATTTGGGCAAATATTGGACTTGGCCACACTTTCTGTCCGTATCAGGAACCCGATTGGCCGTATTGATTGACAGATGCGGGGACCAACTGTTTGGAAAGCTGAGCCCCCTCGGATTGGGGTAGGTGTTTCGGCAAACAGCCCTAATACTGGGCAAACAGGCCTGTTGGAAGAAGTGCCCGGCGTGTTAGCAGAGCAAACCCAACGCTGAGCAAACAGCTTAAAAGAATGTGACCACCTCAACGTAACCTCAGTCGAGGTATTGATCCCACTGGAGGCCAAAGAGGGGCTGAGCAGGGAACAGAGAGACACAAACCCCGGCAGAATGTAAATGTTATCTTTAAGCTGCGGTTGTCAGGGCCCTAATGGGCATCTGTTTGGAATTTGTCTTCCTGCAAATCTTTAAATCCAGGTCAGGGCCACGCGCAGAATTTAATAACAACTTTCAGAGAGATTGGGGCTTGGGACTGGTTTCATTTTTCATAAGCCCAACTGGGACTTTCTGCTCTTCTTGGAGGTAACAGCCTCGCACGGAAAATTTCTAGGTGCAGGTTCCAAGCCAGGAAGAGGCAGATCTTTCTGAACATTAGTCTGTAGGTTACCAGAGAAGAGAAAATCCAGAAATAAAGGTTCGTTCTCTAACTCATGGACTGGCCATACATGGGAGCTGGTCAAATGAAAAGAATCATGAAATCAGTGCCAAAAAACAAGGGCTGGCTGTAGCTGCCAGCTCCACCTGGCTGGGCCTTCTATCATCACCTCCTGAGGCCTCAGCTCCTGCATCTTCCAAGTGGAGGAAGCAGAGCTTGCTAGGGATACAGGAGGGCTCAGTTTAGACAAGACCACTCTGAGGACACTCTTGCCTGAAAACACTGCCTCCGTGTAGGGTATTGGGCTGTTTGCTGTGAGACCCTGAAGGATGCACTTCCTGGGTCCAAGACCCTCTGAGATCACCATGTAACAATGGAATGGATCACAGCCTTGGCTATCATCTGTTGTTTTAGTCAAGTGGCTACCTGGGGTCCCATCCTAGAAGCTGGGCAGGAGGAAGGAACTACACAATGTTTGCACATTCCTTGAAAATGTAAAAACCATGCTTGCTTGTCTTTTAATATTTCTGTGAAAGAACAGAGCGGAAAATACCTGCTCCTCAGTGTCCAGATGACATGAGGATTGGAATCACATGTCACTATTGGTCCACCACTTCTAAGAACAGTCACAGAAAGAGTAAAACCTTACCCTCCATCTCCTTTCCCAGACTGGTCTAGTCCCCTTGAAACTGGGCCTGCCTCAGTCATGCATATTCAAACAAGGAGCGGGCACACCTATGCCGGGTCTTAGCCTATTCAGAGGACTCACTCCTGTCTTCAGTGGAGGCCTTGAGCAGTGTGGGTAATCCCAGGGTATTACATTTCACTGTATTGTATACAAAAGAGTAAGAGGAGCTTATAAACCATTTTGGCTATCTCTGACTTCTGGCATGTGGTCTCATGGTGATAAGAAGAATCAAAGAAGGCCATGGCTCAGAGAAGGGAGCATTACTAATAGATCTCTAAACAGACACTTACTGAAAGGCTGTAGATGCCAAGTGGTTAAGAGCGAGCGTGGGCATCAAAATAGAATGCCTGGGGTAGGACCCCAGCTCTGCCACTCACTAGCTGTGTGGTCTTGGGCAAGTCACCTAACTTCTCTGAATGTAATATTCCTCCCTGTAAAATGGAAATACTAATCATACTGACCAGAATTCTTGATCTTCCTCAATCAACACAGACTGATGGGAAGCCAGACAAGAAATTCAGGCAAGGCTTAATTGAGGCCCCTGCTTCAGCACAGGGAGCATGAAAACAAATAGGTTCCCTGGCTTGCTCTCTCCCCAACGCCTGCTGGGGATGAGCTGGTTCCTTACTGGGGGGAGGATAATGGTGTGTCCAGGGGTCAGGTTGGAGGGCTGGCTTAGGTGGTTTGCCCAAACTTTAGGTGGTGTTGTTCGGGAGGGGGGTGGCATAGGCAGTACCCTGCTTTCACTCCTGGCTCTTCCAAAGTAGAAGCTGGGTTTTTCAATCTCTTTTTATCTTTTGTCCAGAATTTGTCCCAACTGTGCATGCACGCAGTTCTTTTTAGTCCCATATGGTTTCTTTGTATTTTGTTGCTGGAGGAGAGGTGTGTCCAGAGGAAAGCATTGCGGCACTGCAGCAAAGGGTCCCAGGTCCCAGCCTGTTTCACTAATACAGCCCTGAAAGGATTGTCGTGAGGGTTCAATGGGCTACTGTGTATTGGCTCCTCGGTGAAGCCCCTCACCTATGTAACCCCTCAGGAAATAGTAGGGACTCTATATTTCCGTGACATGAGCATGACAGACCCCAGGGAGAACACACTGGCACCGTCCACACGTGACTGTGGGAGGACATCCTTTTCTCAGCGAGGAAGCCCATCAGCCTTGCCTGGAAAACCGACTGTCAGCCTGGGGTGAGCACGGAGATTGTACCAGGGAAGTCGGGAAAGTCACTACGTTCCTAAGAACACAGCCTGTGAGAGCTTTTCAGATGTACTTGCTCCTCAGAGAGATACTCCAAGGCCTTCTGCTTCGGCATGTTCAGCCCCACCTGGGCTCTAGGCAGCCAGAAGACTGCTTGCAGCGGAGGCAAAGTGTGCTTGAGAGAAACGAGCCGCTCTGTGATCCTCTGGTTAGAGATGTGGCAGAGGAAGCCCCCAGCAAGGAAGGGACTTGCCCAAAGTCATAAACAAGGTCTATGCAGCTAAGCAGCTGCCCAGCAAGCTATCTGTAACAATAAGGAAATGAGTGGTCAGACTGCGTCTTCTAAAGCAGGAGCGCTGACGGGTTATCAGGGAGAAGCGAGAGATGGCCTTCATAGAGGAGTGGATGGTAACATAATTCATTCCCCTCACCGGAAAGTTCATAATTAATCAGAGTTCCCTAACTGCAGTTAGAAACAAGTAAGTAAACTGTCCCTGTGTTAACACTGCTGTCTCAACCTGGTGACTAACCCGCCCTCAGTGACACATCTGTACCCACGCGCTTGTCTCCAGACCATTTACTCTGGGAACAAGAGAGTATAACTCGGGGACACACTAAGGGGCATATTTCTTAAGCAGTGACGACAAGATTTCCCAAATCTGCATGGCCTGACATCTGACATAAATACAGAAGAGTGAGTGAGTGAAAGTCACTCAGTCATGTCCAATTCTTTGCGACCCCATGGGCTGCAGTCCACCAGGCTCCTCTGTCCATGGGATTCTCCTGCTAAGAATACTGGAGTGGGTTACCATTCCCTTCTCCAGGGGATCTTGCCGACCTAGGGACTGAACCCGGATCTCCTGCATTGCAGGCAGATTCTCTACCATCTGAGTTACCAGAGAGCCCAAATACAGAAGATGCCCGCCCCTCGTTAAGAAGGCTCTCGGCCAAGGTCAAGAATTTGGCCATCCCGCCTCCCAGACCTCAGGTGCCGGGACTGCCCTAGTGGCCCTGGAGCTCAGGCAGAGGCTGCAAGGTTCCAGGCCCCTGTTGGACCCCCACTGTCCCCCCGTCCCCGCTCTCCCCTCAGCTCTTCAGAACCATGACATGATTAAACGTCAAAAGGGGGAAACTTGTTCAGTGAAACCACTGCAGTTTTCAAGGTCCGGGAAGCATACCCTCACTGGCCTAGGGGTAGGGAACCAGGGCACACTCCCATCCCCCCCGGCCCCTTGCCCTAACCATCCTCAGGTTCCAGGCCTTACTCTCACTTCTGTTGGGCAAAGTCCTCTTTTCCTGGACGGGGAGATGTCAGCTGCCATGCAGACCTGGCAGAACTTCTTTTTGGAGGGGGAAGGCCAGCTGAGCATGAACTTGGTAAGGGTTTCTGGGCACTTCAGCCCAGATTGGATTAAGGAAAAGATAGGGACAGTTCAGGGGCTTCCCCAGTGGCTCAGCAGTAAAGAATCCACTTGCAAAGCAGGAGACACAGGTTCCATCCCTGGGTCAGAAAGATCCCCTGGAGAAGAAAATGGCAACCCACTCCAATATTCGTGCCTGGGAAATCCCAGGGACAGAGGAGCCTGACGGGCTACAGTCCATGGGGTCACAGAGTTGGACATGACATAGCTACTAAACAGCAACAACAGAGACGATTCAGAGTGAGGCTTTAACCCAGCAGTTCCCAAGCTTTTTGGCACCAGGGACCTGATTCATAGAAGACAATTTTTCCACGGACCGGGGGAAGGGGAGATGGTTCCGGGATGATTTAAGTTCATTCCATTTATTGTACACTTGTGCCAGTGCCAAGTGTCACCCTGCCATGTCCAGCTCTTTGCCACCCCATGGACTGCAGCCCGCCAGGCTTCTCTGTCCATTGGATTCTCCAGGCAAGAGAATTGGAGTGGGTTACTGTGCCCTCTTTATTTCTAATATAATGCCACCACTGATATGACAGGAGGTACTGGTCCATGGCTGGCCAGTTGGGGACCCCTGCTCTAAACTCTTCTCCATCCACCTTTGGTCACAGGAGCCCAGAAAGTCTTTATCTGGTGCCTGCCTTGTCTCACCTGCAGGGACCACCCTCTCTGAAAGCCTAAATCAAGAGGAAGAGAAAACATCGCCCCCTGATTCTGCTGCTGCCACATCTCCAGGCACAAGCCACATTCCTGCAACTGCCAAAGATGCAGGCTTGAAAACAGGAGTAACGGTTCCCTTCTATGTCCCCGCTGTCTCCTGCCATAGCTGTACTCATAATTACCAACTGTTTACAGCAAAGGCAATTAGACTAAATCCCCTGATCAAAGGGGTTAATTATTACGAGCCAGGAAAAGAGGGACTTATTGTAAACGGACCCCCATCTACCTGAATACATAGTAACTAGCACTGCTTTTGAAAACACCCAGGTTAGAAGAGGGTTTTCACTTGAGAAGCCCCAGCTAATTACAACCATAATGTGAACGACACAGCCGCAGCACTGCTGATGAATCATTGAAAAGGCTGGAGTGATGCTGAGAATGTTCAATTAATGATTCACTTCTGTAAAAACGTACTCCACGGTTCAGTGTCCATCCCTGGTGCGTTATACTAAAATTACAATCTTGCCTTAAACCACTGAACCTTCTGTACAGATTCTAAATATCTTTGGAACTTTAAACTTCGAGATAAGTAAATACAAATATTCACTGAACCAAGACCAACCTCGTGAGTCATGGGTCTGTGACCTGAACAGCCACTCAGGGCTGAAGCTCGGAAGGGCCCCTCACATGGTTTAACACTCTGCTGTAACTCTTGTGACATTCTCAATCATTTCTGAGAAGGGAAATTATTTTCCCCCAGCATTTTCACTTTGCACTGGGACCTGCAAAATGATGTCACCAGTCGTGCATCAAACTCTTATTGCAGAAAAAAAAAGACGACTCTAAGAGAAAGCAAAACATGGGAATCCATACAGCAAGCCCCTTTGCTATCATTTGAATCAAAATGCTCCATTCTTTGACATTTTGGAGCAAGAGAACATCTGAGCTGTAGAATCCCTTTTTGAAGAAAAGAATTGATTACATTAAAAATTCTTAATGAGCAAGTCTGACCCTGTCCTCAAACTAAGCCCTTTCCTCCCGCACAGCTGCTGTCAGCAAAGCACTTTTCTGACCTGTTGTATCTGCAAGTCGAAGTCGGGGAGAGTCAGCCTTTGCCAGCCTGCTTCTCAATTGTTCAAAAATTTTCACCCAGGGTTTCCCTGGTGGCTCAGTGATAAAGAGTCTGCCTGTAATGCAGGAGACACACATTTGATCCCTGATCTGGGAAGATCCTACAGGCCGAGGAGCATTTAAGCCCCTGGGCCACAACTATTGAGCCTGTACCCTAGAGCTTGGGACCCACAACTACTGAGCCCATGTGCCTGAACTATAAAAAGCCACATGCTCTAGAACCTGTACTCCACAGCAAGAGAAGGCACTGCAGTGAGAAACCCAAGCACTGCAACTAGAGAAAAGCCCGTACAGCCATGAAGACCCAGCACAGCCAAAAATAAACACAATTTTTAAAAAATATTCACCCAGAGTCTCTATAGCAAAAACAACTTTTGGAAACTCTAGGTCAAAGAAAGTTAATGTTCTGAATTGCAAGACTTCTCAGAACCTTTAAAGAGTTACCAGGATTCTCCACAGCTACGCAGACAGCACTTCCCAAGCTTATTTGACTACATCAATCCACCCACCCAACCACTCGGGGGACTATTTACCATCAGATACATGGAACTTAAACTTCAGAGCCTCTCATCTGCCTAGGTCATTCCTAGACTCTAGAAGGATCCTATCAAAGTGTTCATTGGGTCATCTGTTTATGTAACCTTTGAAGAAGTAAGATCATGCTGTCTCTATCTTCTTAGAGAGCACCCCAAAAATTGTACGAGTTTTGGACCCCACAAAATGTGCATCCTCCTCTGAGCTCATTCCCACATCCAGAGGCCCCATCCCTATATTATGCCAAACATCTTAACATGCACTCACATCCCTCCCTGCTTTGATGTCATTTATAAGTAACTCTAGGAGTTGAGTCAGAGATAGCATAATGTCATTTGCTTAGTAGACTTTTAATTAAACATTCTTTCATATTGGTTTTGCTCAGTTGCATGGAATGTTAATTTTGGAGGCAACATTTTTTGCATTTCCATGTGGCAATCATTTTCTCAGGCCCTGGGGAAGCCAGGGGCCCTGAGTACCAGGTCTATAATACACAATGCATAAGATGGTGCTATATTAGACTTCCCTGGCAGTCCAGTGGTTAAGACTTTATCTTCCAATGCAGGGGGTATTGATTTGACCCCTGGTGGAAGAGCTGAGTCCACGTGTCTCATGGGAAAAAAAAAAAAAAAAAAAAAAAAAAAAAATATATATATATATATATATATATATAAACGATAATCTAATAAATCCAATGAAGACTTTTATAAAATCTTTTTTAAAAAAAGTTCCATATTATAAGAAGAAAAATTTTAATGGTGTTGTACTTACCAGTCTCTGCAGTTTGAGAAATGCTGCCTTAGATTATTTTCACAGTCTTTCTGATTCAGAGGAAATATCTATCTAGAGTCTAATTCAGACTAGAGGGAGATTAGAGTGGTGAGGAGAGAAGAGTCTGGATTATAGAAATGGAACTTTTTTATTGTCAAGAATCAGCAGGTTTCCTTGAACTGGGTTAACAAGGTGCTATCTAACGAGACCTGAGGGGCTGCTTTAACATTAGGACAAGATTGTTGTGCAATTAGCTTCTCAAGTCTGTGTATGGAAATGAAGGCTTTTAAAATTCTTGAAAATGGCTCTTGCTCTTAAGTAATTGAAATGTTTCCCCTTGATGCAATTCATTCTTTCCTGCTTGGACACTGCTTCCTTTAACTAAACACTAACAGAAATCCACCCTGTGAGAAGCACTCTACCCAGGGGGTAAAATATGAATAAGACCCAGTCCCTACCCTCCACCAGCCGACTGTCTAATCAAGAATTAGCACCCTTTTTCTGCAAAGGGCCAGATAGTAACTGTGTATGGCTTTGCAGACCATCTCTGTGGCAAGAACCCAGCTGGACCCTTCTAGCACAAAAGCAGCCTGAGACCACAGACAAATGAATGAGTGGAGCTATGTTCCGTTAAACTTTCATTTCACAAAAACTACATGGGCTATAGCGTGCTGACCCCTTGTCTAATACGGAGATAGACACATAAAGAGTTTACTATGTGAAGGTAAAACCTGAGTCTGTGCTAGCCCGGGACTGTGGATTGCAGATGGGAGGGAAGAAGCAACTGAAGGAAGGACAGAGGCTTCCTGGAAGAGGTGTCCGAGTTTATGGAGCCATTGTGTCTCAGTCTGGGCCTTTATTCCCTGGTTGCTTTGGTCTTGCCTGATTTTCCTCCTCAGCAAGGCTGGCACTTCTGAGAGCTGGTGTCTTCTCGCATCATTCAAGAGGCTTAAATAAAATGGATGCATATGTCCTGCCTACAAAGTCAGCATCCAGTCACAGAAAGTCAATGTTGTAAGACACCAGGCTCTGTCCCCCAGGTTTCAGATAACCATTGCTTGTTTGGGAAACCAAACCACCTATGCCTTTGAGGGAAATTAAACAATGCAACCTCCTCCTGCACTGCAACCTTGACTGTACTTCCTTTATTGTTCTAGAGACACTTTCTCTTTGCATTCTCAATATCCACATGTCATGTAGTTTATTGGGACTTGTTTGCTCAAGGCTGTGCAAACACAACAAAGGCAGCTCGAGTGTCACCCCAGCCTTTGTCATCACTTCTCTCACCATGAGCTCAGCGGTCTTCAGCACCCCATCCCCTTCCAGCCTGTGATGCTTGAGATGTGGGGCCATCAGGACTGGACAGGAGATGAGGCATTCTCTGAACAGGCCTCCTGAGAGCATATCTTAAATCCACCAGGAACTGGGAAAATGATGACACCCTGGCAATAACAGCAGGTGAATGACTCCTGCACCCATTACAATGAATGGAACTGATCACAGCAAGACCCAGTGGTGGTTGGGTCAGAGATCTCACCAAGAGACAGCTAAGGAGTTTGGTCTCTGCATCACCATCATCAGCCCCTCTGCAAAGCCTCTCTGTATGAACATCTAATCTACCTGTGAATGCAGCATGTGAGTATCAAGAGTACCTTCCCTGAGCTCCTTCTTCAGAGACAGTCTGGAGCCCCCGATGTCCATTCACGCCTGGTATACATTCCCTGGGGAAACAACCCTCACACGTGTGACTGCTCGCCAACACACAGGGGACTCTTCCAGGAAGCAAGACGAGGTCAAACCCGAAAATGCAGGATCTCAAATGTGCCTCCTCTCAGTGCATCAAAAGCAGTTAGCTCATGCGAGCACCCTGTCCCTCCCCTCCTAACCAGTTAGCACCCCGAGCTGCAGCTCTCTCATCTGCAAGAGTAAGCAAGTACCCAGCATGATGGAACAACTAAGCCCACGGAGCACATCTGTGACAAGCAGTTCTCCAGTTTTGAACCCCAGACCCTGGGTTGTGGCAAGATGTAGCTGAGCGGTCAGCACAGCCCCTGGCTGAACCCAACTCCCTTTCACACCTAACACCAGCCAGAGTGGGCAGCAGTCCACACAGGAATCTCTCCACCAAGATGGCCCTCCTGCTTCCTCTCCACCTTCACAGGGGGTGCCCACCCTCCAAGCTCTGGTTCCAGGCTGCCTCTTCCAGGAAGCCTTCCCACTACCCTAGCTCTCCCACACCACCTCCCTCTCAATAACCTTCTCTCACTTTCAGGCAGGCTCACACAACTTCAAACTTAATAACACCCTGTCCAAGCCTGCAGTCTCATTACTCTGCATGTGTTCATTATCTCCCCAGAGTGTGAGCTCGTTGGCTGGAAACTGCGCCTTCTCTTTTAACCCGCTAAATGCACTGCATAGAGTCAGACAAACAGCAGGTGCCCAATATAAAGACTTACTAATATAAATCCCAGGGATTTTAAAAAGGTCTGATTCCAGTTTCCTCCTCTTTCAAAAGACATGATCATAGCTGTAACCAATACCTATAAGGCATTGCATATTTAAAAGATATGCCACATGCATTATCTTACTTAATCCCCAACCCAGGGAGGTAAGTGAAATTAATCCCACAAGGCAGATGTGAAAACTGACAGCCAGTGCGTGATTTGCCTGAGAGCACAACCAGTAAGTGACAATGTCCAAATATGAACCTAGGTCTTACGACTTCACAAGCCCACTCTTTTTTTTTCCCCATCATATAGGGCTGTAGCCTTTAAAACCAAGAGAGGGTACAAGGGATGACCGCCAGTTCTGCTATAGAGAAACGACAACCGTCTTTACAGGGACCACAGAGAAGGCAAGTTTCCCACCAGACTTCAAAAAAGTGATGGAATCTAGATCAAAAGAGAAGTCAGAGGCGAAGTGGCAGGAGCAAAGGCATAGAGGGAGCAAGCAGGGGCATTCGAGGCAGATGGTGGATACCACCCAAGAGCTGGGCTTGTGAAGGAGCTGTAAGTAAAAGACAAAGCCAGAGGGGAGTAATGCAGAGTCAAACCATAAGCATCCCTGGTGGTTCAGTGGTTAAGACTCTGCTTTGCAATGCTGGGGGTGCAGGTTCAATCCCTGGTCAGGGAACTAAGATCCCACATGCCGTGCAGCATGGCCAAAAGATAAAGAATAAAAACTAAGACTGTCTCAAACCCCAAGTAGAAGATTGTGAGGATGAGATGAGCAGAGAGGAGATGGAAGGTGGGAGGCACTGGTGAGCAACCACTCTGCAGAACTCGAGAGGGACTAGTTGGGGAGAGAAGCAAGTAAGAATAAGCCAAGGTCATTCCAAGCTCCCAGGGCAGAGAGACTGCTAAAATGTAGGTGCCATTAGCCGACATGGGGGTGGCAAAAATTGCCACTGATTTTGACTGGGAAGGAAACAGGCAGTATCACACAATGTCAAATTTAATAATATCCTGTCGCCAGGCACTATCTCATTATTCCACACATGTTCATTATCTCCCCAGACTGTGTGCTAGCTGGCTTTCAGAAACTATGTCTTCTCTTTTAGCCTCCACAGCTCCTTGTACAGGGCTGAGCAGATAGCAGGGACCCAAGGAATACCAGCAGACATACATTTCCAGACCATAAAATAGACCAAAACCCCAAGGTCACAAGAGGGCATTACAGAGAGACAAAAACTCAATATATTGTTAAAAGCACTTTGCAGTAGCAACCAGAAGCATCCAACAAAGCCCAGTGATGAAATGCCACCCATCAAGGTAGAGAGCACACCTTCATGTGTGGTACCCAAGTAGAAACCAGACAATCATCAGCGGTTTCATGAAAGGAATCCCTGCATGGGGAGGGAGACCAGACAGAACAGCTCCTTCAGCCCCCTCCATCTCTCAGACGCTATCGTTCAAAAATGCTGTGAATTTGATCTCCGGTTTCTTTGGCATGTCCCATTCAGAAATAGCCAGACTGATTTAAAAAAAGAAATCTCCATGCCTCTTTCTATTTCTTTCAAACCCTTTAAATGTCAAGTTCCAGACCACTGCTCTGCCTTGCCGGGTGGTTGGATACCAAACCCATGAGTGCTGGGCTTAGAATAGCACGCCTGGCGTGGCCAGAGGAGGGGTCTGACTTCATGCATTCCTAATGCACGTCTATTTTTACAGCCATGAGACATGTCGCCTTCCTTCGCTGTTCACATCAATATCACACAGGGACGCTGACACAGGGCCATCTGTCCCTGCAGACACATTTTTGGGGGAGAGGAGGCAGAGGGAACCAGAGGGAGATAGATACACATTTTTGTTCAAGTCTGAAAATTGATTTGGGATATGATAGCTCCAGACTCAAGCTGGCCAGAAACGCCTTTTGCTGATACCTCTTGGGAATAGAATGTCTTATATTTTCACTTCCTTCTGAAGTTCAGTACAGTCGGTCAATCCACCTACCCACTCATTTATTCATTCATTCACTTATTCACTCATTCATTTGCCTAGGCTTCCAGCTCTGAGCCACACATAACTCTCATCATGCTTGACTCTTCTGGAAGAAGATCTAGGGATGACTTTAAAGAGCCACAGTGGGAGCCTGCATATGCAGGACTTGTTATGGACTCCAGTTCTTAAAGCCTTTGAGGACCCCTCCCACTTTCCCATCTCCCTTTTCTGATAATGCGGCCACTTTTCCCTTGACGTGCTGCTCCCCGATCCCTGGGGGTCCTGCTGGACCTGTCAATCATATGAATCCACCTTCCCTTGGTAATGATGAGGCTCCAGGCACAGTAAATCAGAATATCCCCCCACAAGGCCCTACTGTGATTAATTCAAGGAGGCACAAATGCTCCTGGTATGGTCAGTTAGAGGCTGTCCTCTGCCAGAGCTAACAAGGAAAACAAACCCTCTCAATTGTTGTTGCTAAATTGAGAGAATATGAGTCTGAAACCACCCGTCGCCCTCTTGCCTGCTCCATATTGAAGGGACTTGTGTGTGGAATAGAACCAGTCAGAGAGCCCACAGGCCAGGAAGGAGGAGGAGAGAGAGAAAGTCCTGATGATTCAACTGACCCCTGGGTCCCCTCGGCAGAAGTCAACCCAAAACATGGCCATTTACATAAGCCAGTACATTCTTTTCCCCCTTGTCCTCAAATGAATTTGATTTGAACTTGCAACCGACAGTTTCCCTCATTGATTTGCATGGACAATGTCCTTGGCCAAATGGGGCATTAAAGAATAGAACCACAGGATGGCTGCACTAGCCCTCTTTGCATCCAGAACTCTGATCTGGAAGGTGCCCTGGGTCAGGACACAGCACCAGGGTCCTTGGTCCAGTCCCAGGCGATGCTTGTCAGGCCTGTCACAGGCACCGCACTCCAGCAAGGCAGCTGCAGCCCACAAAGCATCTTCATAGACCCCGCCCCAGGCTCCAGCTGTCCTTGACTTGGAGAGAGTCTGGTGGTGCTGCAGTTTTTAGATGCATGGAGCATCTTTTGGCCCTTTTGTTCCAGCTCTGAGAGTGGGCTGGCCTGGCCCCTTGTAAGGCTGGGGGGTGCCTGCACATTTGAGAGAAGGGAATCTGAGAGGCAGAGCTCCTGGTCACCTGAGCATGTGGGGGCGAAAACCTTGCCCTTTTGGCCATTACTGGGAGGGGCATTACATTCGCTCTGAAGTTAGTTACCTCACCAGATCCGCTGGACCCCAAGGAAGCGGTCAAGGCTCCAGACATGTGAGTTGGACCTTTTACAACATTTAGAAATGGGGAGGTAACTCAAAGCCACAGGACACACACAGATGAAGACAAGACAAGATAGTCTTGCCCCCTAGGAGCCCATGACCCTTGGTTAGAAGACCCTCTCCCAAACAGAAAGCTACAACGCAGTGTGGACTGAGGCACATCTTTTTATTTACTTTTACTTACTTTTTATTTTACTTTATTTACTTTGTGATAAAAGATACATAAACATAAAATTTACTATTTTAACCATTTTTGTGGGGTTTTTTTCCTTTTGGACACACTGTGCATCATGTGTGTTCCCTGACCAGGGATTGAACCCATGTTTCTGCATTGAAACAGCAGAGACTTAACCACTAGACTTCCAGGGAGGTCCTTATTTTATTTTAATCATTTTTAAGTGTTCTGGCATTAAGTTTATTCAGAATCTTGTATATCTATCACCACTATATAGATCCAGAAGTTTTTCATCATAGAGATGACATCAGGCCTGAGTACAGAGAGCATTAGAGGTCAAATGATCTGGGCAGACATGGCCCACAGTAGTTGGGTGACACTGGGCAAGTTACTCTTCAATAACTCTGTTATCCCAAAGTACTATTCAACCTGAGGGTCATTAGGGGATCTTGCAATGAGAATATATTATTGCTGTTATGTGTGAGTTAGCTGTTCTGGCCCTTCTGTCCTCAGTGGGAACTCTATTATGTCTTTTGAATAAAACTTGTAAAATGAAACAGAGCTGAAAATGGAAAAATCCCTTGCTGGAGCAGCTCAATTTCCAATGGCCCAGGACATCAAAGTGGCCCCAGTATCTGGGGATTGCTAAAGCACTCTAAATAAAATAGACATTGAACTCCAGCAGCTCATTTCCTTAACAAAGATTGGAGTGAACAGAGAAATGACACTGCAGGAATCTATTTTATAGACCAAGATTGGAAAAATAAGAGAAAATGAAATTCCATCCCTTCAAATCTGCAAATTGAAGTTTTTCAACAACCTGGCCAAGAGTAATTGCACTGTGTCTGCTTATCATGCAGCCAGGTCATGTTAGCTGAGCTCCCCTCCAGAAGGGTCAGCTCACCCCAGGGACCTCCAGGCTCTTGCTGGCCCAACCAGGGTCTGGAGTGCTTTGACCCACAACAGATAGTCCCTTGGGGCAATCCTTTGAAATTTCTCCAGAAATGCTGGCCCCTGGCACAGACCATCTTCCCCCAATAGCTTTCACATTCTGACCCATTCTAGGGCCTTATGCCTAAGGGACTCTATTCACCTACTCCCTATCACCCAGATGGAAAAGGGCTGGACAAATAATAGCCAACTCCATGATAGTCTTTAAAACAAATCAATTCTCTGAAATATGCACATGATCTAAACCTGTATAGGAATGCCCTATGAGCCAGCAACTCCTTCCTGGGTTTTGTTAGTTTGTATTAGTTAGCTACTGCTGCATAACAAACAGCCTCAAAATTTAATGGCTTAAAACAGTGGTAAACATCCTTGATCTCAGTTTCTGTAAATCAAGGTTGTTCTGTGCAGTTTTGTTGGATGCTTCTAGCTTATGTGAGTTTGCAGTCAAGGTATTAGTTGAGGCTCGGTCATCTGAAGGCTAGACTGAGGCTGAAGGACCCAGCTCCAAGGCATTTCACTCACACAAAGAGCAAGCCAATGCTGGTTGTTGACAGGATGTCTGCTTCTGACCACATGCATATGAAGCTAGTGCCTAGCATAGCAACTGCTGTCCTCCAAGTGAGTGATCCAAGCATGAAACATATTTGTAATATCATTTATGACTTCACCTTGGAAGTCACATTCCAGCTTTTCTGCAAAACCCTACTGGTACACAGGCCAGCCCTGTTCAAGGTAGGAGGGTGTGAATTTCAGGAGGCTAGAAACACTGGGCCATCTTGGAGGATGACAATGACACAGACACATATCCCACAGAAATCCTCACCAGGATCATAAGTTGACATGTCCAAGGATGTTCACTGCAACATTACACAGGGTGGCCAGGAGTGGAAGTGCTCTGGGCAGAGAAGGAGACGCGGGGGACATGCATGATAGGTACTGTGTAGCAGGCCAAAGAAAGGGATTAGATGAACACATGGCAACACAGATGCATCTTAAAAGCATGGTACTTTGTAAAAAAAAAAACTATAGCACCATTCCATTTACATCAGTTAAAACAACAAGTCAAAATCAATATTGTCAAAATGGCTATTCTACCCAAAGCAATCTATAGATTCAATGCAATCCCTATCAAGCTACCAACGGTATTTTTCACAGAACTAGAACAAATAATTTCACAATTTGTATGGAAATACAAAAAACCTCGAATAGCCAAAGTAATCTTGAGAAAGAAGAATGGAACTGGAGGAATCAACCTGCCTGACTTCAGACTCTACTACAAAGCCACAGTCATCAAGACAGTATGGTACTGGCACAAAGACAGAAATATAGATCAATGGAACAGAATAGAAAGCCCAGAGATAAATCCACGAACCTATGGACAGCTTATCTTTGACAAAGGAGGCAAGGATATACAATGGAAAAAAGACAATCTCTTTAACAAGTGGTGCTGGGAAAACTGGTTAACCACTTGTAAAAGAATGAAACTAGAACACTTCCTAACACCATACACAAAAATAAACTCAAAATGGATTAAAGATCTAAATGTAAGACCAGAAACTATAAAACTCCTAGAGGAGAACATAGGCAAAACACTCTCCGACATAAATCACAGCAAGATCTTCTATGACCCACCTCCCAGAATATTGGAAATAAAAGCAAAAATAAACAAATGGGACCTAATGAAAATTAAAAGCTTTTGCACAACAAAGGAAACTATAAGTAAGGTGAAAAGACAGCCCTCAGATTGGGAGAAAATAATAACAAATGAGGAAACAGACAAAGGATTAATCTCAAAAATATACAAGCAACTCCTGAAGCTCAATTCCAGAAAAATAAACGACCCAATCAAAAAATGGGCCAAAGAACTAAACAGACATTTCTCCAAAGAAGACATACAGATGGCTAACAAACACATGAAAAGATGCTCAACATCACTCATCATCAGAGAAATGCAAATCAAAACCACAATGAGGTACCATTACACGCCAGTCAGGATGGCTGCTATCCAAAAGTCTACAAGCAATAAATGCTGGAGAGGGTGTGGAGAAAAGGGAACCCTCTTACACTGTTGGTGGGAATGCAAACTAGTACAGCCACTATGGAAAACAGTGTGGAGATTTCTTAAAAAACTGGAAATAGAACTGCCATATGACCCAGCAATACCACTTCTGGGCATACACACTGAGGAATCCAGATCTGAAAGAGACACGTGCACCCCAATGTTCATCGCAGCACTGTTTATAATAGCCAGGACATGGAAGCAACCTAGATGCCCATCAGCAGATGAATGGATAAGGAAGCTGTGGTACATATACACCATGGAATATTACTCAGCCGTTAAAAAGAATTCATTTGAATCAGTTCTAATGAGATGGATGAAACTGGAGCCCATTATACAGAGTGAAGTAAGTCAAAAAGATAAAGAACATTACAATATACTAACACATATATACGGAATTTAGATAGATGGTGGCGATAACCCTATATGCAAAACAGAAAAAGAGACACAGAAATACAGAACAGACTTTTGAACTCTGGGGGAGAACGTGAGGGTGGGATGTTTTGAAAGAACAGCATGTATATTATCTATGGTGAAACGGACCACCAGCCCAGGTGGGATACAAGAGTCAGGTGCTCGGGCCTGGTGCACTGGGAGGACCCTGAGGAGTCGGGTGGGGAGGGAGGTGGGAGGGGGGATCGGGATGGGGAATACATGTAACTATATGGCTGATTCATGTCAATGTATGACAAAACCCACTGAAATGTTGTAAAGTGATTGGCCTCCAACTAATAAAATAATATTAAAAAAAAAAAAAAAAAAAAAAAAAGACAAATTCAACAAAAAAAAAAAAAAAAAAAAAAAAAAAAAAAAAAAACAACAAGTCATTTTGCAGGGACTCATACAGACTACAAGATACATGTTAAACCTATGTAAACAGCTGCCTGGAGCAGAGGTAGAAAAGGGAAATGGAAGGTTTTTTGTCATGCTGCCCAGCAGGTGGGATCTCAGTGCTCCCACCAGGCATAGAACCTGTGCCCTCTATAGTGGAAGCACAAAGAAGTGCCAGGGAAGTCCTGCGGATGGAGATTAATGGGACTAAATAACAAATGCAACTACATGCATAGGGCTTTATGGGGACCGGTAAGAGGTGTGCCAATACCTAAGAAATAAATAACTCAATCCTCTGTCCCTGAGACTCAGAAGTTTTCCTTGTGCCCCTTGCACAAGGAACGATACTCCTTTCCCTACAGCTGGGTGACCTGGAGTGACCCTGTCTACTACACAGCTCCCCTCAGGGTAGCTGATTTGTTGCTGTTGGTTGGTCGGTTTTGCTTTGCATCCAGACCTTTGTCTCCAATCCACGTTTTCCTTAAAATTCCAAACTCCATTCCCACCTAGGCATTACACAAACCAGTTCTCTCTCAGGGCAGGCCCCACCATCCTCCCAGCCATGCCATCAGAAACCATGCTATCCTCCATTCTCCTGCCCTCTCACTCAGCCACATGTCTTGTGGGACAGCCTGTACATAGCAGTTCGAACTGCCATCATCCCTTAACAGACGGAACCTTTCTGTCTGCAACATGGAAACATGAGTGATATTTGTCTTTCTATCAGCTAAGACACTTTGAGTTGCAAGTAACATACAAATAACTCAAACTGGTTCCAGCAAAAACAAGCAAACAGGTCACCAGGCCTTAGTTTCTACCTTCAGGCTCTGCTCTGAGCTCCCCCTTGGGAAGATATCACCTACCCAGAGCTCTCAGAGAGGCTCTCCTCTCATGGTTACAAGCTGGAGGCAGAAACTCCTGGCCTATCCCTTCAACTTCTCATCCTTGAGGGAAGAGTCAGATCTTGTTCCCAAGCATCATTGGCTCTCCTTGGGTCATGTGGCCATCCCTGAAACAACTACCATGGCCAGGGAAATGCTCTGATTGGCCAGGTCTGAGTCATATGTCACACCTCTGCCCTGGGGTAGAGTCACCTACAGAAGCACAAGAAATGAGAACTGGGGAGGATGGCAGGACACAGTGACCAGCTAAGTGGCAGATGGAACCTGGGTCACTCCAAAGTTGACAATCACCACGATCTCATGGGGTGTCATGAGGATGCAGTGAGAACATGTACCTTGCACACAGAACATTTTCAGCAAATGTGACTCTCGCCAGCACCTACCTCAGTATCAGCATTATTAACTTCAGCTAATATTTGAGCATACTGATATTTTTAAAAGCTAGAAATTCCAAAATTTGGCAGCCCAAGTATATACAAGCCTTCAACACCTTTAAAACTTTTCAGCAACTTTAGATAACGGCCAGTCAGTACCACCCATAATTCTATTTTGCTTCCATGAATTAAAAAGCTTTTACACATCACAGCTTTCTAATGAGTACATGCAGTATCCCAGAAATCATCTCTGTTTTCAGTTTAAAACATTGTATTAAGGGGAATCAAAGTCTTGGAAAGAAGAAATATTCCCATTTATCAGAACTCCTGTAGCTCTTCTGGTTGGTTCCACAGACATAAGTCAGGCCCAAAATTTTATCCAGGATCTTGTCTTATTCTTCAAGTTTTTCTATGTCGAAATCTTCCCACTTCAACTAAAACCTGAGCTCCAAGAACCGGAGAGTTTATCTACACTTACCCCAAGTCCCCTGAAACAGTCTTCCTGGGTGAATGTTCTGATTTGGCCGGCTGGCTGACTGGTAGTCTGGCTGGCCAGCCCACTGTCTGGCCGTCCGGCTGACTGACAGTGCAGCCTGGATCCCAGTAGCTGGCAGAATTCCCATCTGTCTGCACAGCCCACACACCCCCAGCCCCCTGCCAACCAGGGCTTAGGCTCCAGCCTTTAGAGACTCCATTTGTGCCATTAACGGCAACTTCAGCGACAGCTGCCGGCAGCAGGTGCAAAGCCAAACAGAGCCCGGCTCTGGAGAGAAATCTTTTGCTCGTCAAGCCAGCTGTAGAGACAGTGAAGAAAAGTGGGAGGGGGAACAGTTCTTCCTGAAAGCCAGCTCAGAGCAGGGAAAGTTTGGTCTGGGCCTTTTTCATCATTGAGTCAATCAGTCGGATGGGCCAGCTGGATGGCCACCCAGCCACACCAGAGCCAAACGCCCCTCGTTACGGGAACTAGGATCATCCCACCTGCTCCTCTCACTTCCAAGGAGTCCTTGTCCCACCTCCAAATCCAGATCACCCTCCTTCTAGAGAGAGGAGAGGACACTTGGGACAGAAGCAAAGGGACAAGAATTTACAGCCTCCAGCCATCACCCGAAGTCTTGCACATAAGAAATGCAGAGTCCTAGTCTCCACCCCAGACCTCTTGAGTCAGAATCTGCAGTTTAACAATTTCCCCAGAGGATACATGTGTACGTCCAAGTCTGAGAAGCACTGGTTTGGAGACTCAGGCAGTTATTTAATCCTTAAAAAAAAATTTTTTTTTAAGCTTTTTTTCATTTGGCTGCACTGAATCTTAGTTGCAACCTTCAGGATCCTTCATCGTGGCATGCAAGTGGTGAAGAACCCGCCTGCCAATGCCGGAGACATAGGAGACACGAGTTCAATCCCTGGGTCGGGAAGATCCCTGGAGGAGAGCATGGAAACCCACTCCAGTACTTTTGCCTGGAGAACCCCATGGACAGGGGAGCCTGGTGGGCTATAGTCTATAGGGTCTCAAAGAGTTGGACACCACCGCAGCGACTTGCCACCACGCACATGAACTCTTAGTTGCAGCATGTGGGATCTAGTACCCTGACCAGGGATTGAACCCCGGCCCCCTGCATTGGGATTGTGGAGCTTTAGCCACTGGGCCACCAGGAAAGACCCTCATGCTTCAGAATTTTTATGAAGCTTCCACTCTGTGCCTGGCAGTGCTGTAGGCTCCGCAGGTACCTTAGTGACAAGAGAAAATGCCTCAGCTCTGTGCGGCTTACTTTCTAGTGGAGAGAAACAATCAATGAGATAAATATACAAAAGAGACAGTGTGCTAGTGGGTGATAACTTTTAAGAGGGAAAGCTAACTGAGGAAGAGCAACAAGCAGAGGATGCAAGCCGGGGAGGGAGCAGTTGTAAGAAGAGTGCCTTGCCGAGAGGTGGTGTTGGAGGGAGGACCTGGGAGGAAGTGAGTCCAAGGGGAGGGGCTGGGGAGTGACCAGATAGTTGCAGGGAGGGAATTCCCAGGAGTAGGACGTTCCATTTTAAAACCAAAGCAGGGGCTTCCCTGGTGGCTCAGTAGTAAACAATCAGCCTGCCAATGTAGGAATCACAGGTTCAATCTCTGATCCAGGAAGCTCCCACATGCAGTGCCACAGAGCAACTAACCGCCTGCAGAGCTACTGAGTCTGTGCTCTAGAGCCCAGGAACCGCAGCTACTGAAGCCAGTGCGCCCTAGATCCCTAGATCCCATGCTCTGCAACAAGACAAGCCGCCTCAATGAGAAGCCACAACTCTAGGGTAGCCCCTACTCTATGCAACTAGAGAAAAGCCCTTGAAGCAATGAAGACCCAGGGCAGCTATAAATAAAAATTTTAAGTGAATAAATAAAACCAAGGCAGCCCTGGGCAGACAGGGACAGTTGTTTCTAAAACAACTGGAACGAGGGCAAGGGTAGTAGACGCACTCAGAACAGGGGGCACCTTCCAGAGACACTGCTCACAGCGTGGTCCTCGCCTGAGCAGCACCACATCCGCGGGTAATGGGGTGTCTTATTGCTAGAAATGCAGAATCTCAAGCCTTGCCCCAGACCTCCTGAATCAGAATCTGCAATTCCTAAGATCCCCCAGGGAATGCAGTTGCACCTAAGCTCCTTCTAGACATTTTTTCTAATTCATTTTTATTGGAGTATAGTTGCTTTACAACGATGTGTTAGTTTCTGCTATACAGAAAATGAATCGGCTATAGGTTTACATATATCTCCTCCTTTTTGAATTTCCTTCCCCTTTATGTCACCACAGAGCACTGAGTTCCCTGAGACATACAGTAGGTTCTCATTGGTTATCCATTTTATACATGATATCAATAGTGTACGGACTTCCCTATAGCTCAGATGGTAAAGAATCTGCCTGCAATGCAGGAGGCCTGGGTTTGATCCCTGGGTCAGGGAGATCCTCTGGAGAAGTGAATGGCAATCCACTCCAGTATTCTGGCCTGGAGAATCCCATGAACAGAGGATATATGTGTCAATCTTAAAATCCTAATCTCCCAATTCACCCTTTCCCTGCCACTTATAAAAAGTCTAGAAATCTAGGAGATAAAGCTCTTCTAGACTTTTTATAAGGACTTTGACACTTCTTTTGAGCCGGGAAACCATCACCCATGACATGATTTAGCATTTAACAGGCTGCTGAGTTGAAAATAGATTGAGAGGGGCGGGGGGCCAATTAAGAGAGGCCTGACTGCAATCCAGGTGCACAAAGGTGGCGACTGCTGGTCTCCGGCTGGTCATGATAGAGGTTGTGAAAGCAGTCGGATTCTAAACATATTTTTAAAGGTGAGTGCAGGTTTAGGGTGTGGAAACCAGGTCTCTGAGGACATGAGTACTCGAGCTACCTTTCACAACATGCTTTAAGTTCACCTCCCTTGTATTTCTTGCAGTGATTTCTTTCCTTTGCCAACATTTGCCGGGGGTGGGGAAAAGACTGGTTGCAGAAGTCCCTGTGCTGCTGGGATGAGGCCAGGTCCATGTGATATGCTCCCTGGTGAAGAAAACCCCAGGGGCTCCAGGAGTCCAAGGGAAGAACCACTCAGTCTGGGTGGGGTGGGGTTCAGGGCAATGTTCCCCCGAAGGACCTGTTCTCACAGCAAAGCTAAATCTCAAGGAACCTGAGGTGAAGGATGTTGCAGACGCAGGAAGCAGCCCCTGCGAGTCCCCAAGGGCAGGAGAGAGCATTCCCAGATGTGGGATCAATGGGGTCACGCTGGCCCTGGGTCCTCAAGTCCACGCAGCCTCCCCAGCGTCCATAGAAACAAATGCAATCTCTGCAGCCTGAAGTTCAGTGCCATCCTCATTCAAGCCTAAATATATTTTCAATTTTATTTCCCAGGTCTCCCTTCCAGATCTAATTCGCCTCTATGACCCCACGTGGACACATCCACTCTTGGCTCCCCGCCAGTACCAGTCCTCCACCTGGGCAAGAAGGCCGCTGCCCTGGACTCGGCTCTTCCTGTGGCCCCTCTCTGCCCATGCCCTTCTCCTTGGAGTGAGCAGTCTATGGGGTCACAAGGAAGTGTCCACCTGAGCCCACATACCCCCTCAATGCTGTTACCAACCCAGGTCCTTGGACTCTTTAATCAATAGCAATTGATAAGAGGCCAGACAAGAAATTCAGGCTCGGCTTTACTGGGACTCGTGCTGCAGATGGGGGCAAAAACAGGTAACAGGTGCCCTTGCTTGCTTTCCACCCTCTGAGGAGGGCGGCCTCCTTCCTTAAGTGGCATAAAGGTGGGGTGAATCAGTGGGTCTAGGTTGGGTGAAGGGGCAGCTTAGGTGGTCTGCCCACCCCCTTGGTGGTGCTGAACGCAGGGATCACACACAGCACCCTGCTTTTGCTCCCAGCAGCTCAGAAATGGGAGTTCGTCTATGGCCTTTTCATATCTTATTGTTTGTGATTGCCTGGACTGTGCATGCGTGCAGTTATTCTTTTGTATTGTTGCTTGAGGAGACGTTTGTCCAGGTACAAGCACACAAGTGGAGGCTGTCAGGTCTTAGCCTATCTCAGCGCCACGTTTCAACATCTGGAGCCACAGAATTCACTGCTCAGACAGTCCCAGCCTCCTTCCACGGCCTGCACAGGCCTCTTTCCAGACCAGTACCCTGAAGGTGAACAGGAAGGGTCAGCTGTGTACCCCAGGCCAGCCATTTGCAGGGATTCAGACTTTGGATGTGTGTGTGCTGACGTGTCTACTCGATGTGGGAGGGAGTCAGGGGTGAAAAGAGAAAGTGAAAGGCTACAGGCTCGCTCTGCTCCATCTCACTCCAGTGCATTATTCCAAAGATGGTAAAAATTCTGAACAGGAACCTGCCTTCAGGTCGTTATGAAGGTCCATGCGTCCAGATGAGCAGAGAAATGTGTTTTATCTAACAGATTGATAGTGGGAGTTATGACTCTTTAATATTTAGCCATATGGTCTATGGCCTCCATTTGGGCTCTTGTCTTGGACCCCACAAAGGTTCCAGTCAGGCCTGAGCCATAGCTACAACCATGCAGTTCTCCTTGGACTGCTCCTCCCCTTCTCCACTTCTATCTGAACGTAAAATGCACTCAAGGCCCATGTGGAGATCATCTGTCACTTTAGACCGCCATCAATCCTATCTCCTTTCAACTCAGCTGGTACCTGAAACTTTCTCTTCTGGAAGAAACCCTTTGGTTTAGATGCGGCTGAGCAACAGGGACTATCAAAAAAAAAAAAAAGACTGTCTCCCTGTGATGGAGAGACAAGCCAGCACAGAGAGAAGAAAGCATAAACCATTGTGGAGCAGGAGGGAGACCAAGCTCCTGGATCCATCCATACCTGATCCTAGCACTCCCTTGGCCTTCACTATTAGCTCCAATAAATGCCCCCTCCTTTTGATTAAGCTGGTTGGAGTTGGATTTTTGTTACTGGCAACTGAAAAGAGCCTTACTAATCATTCTAATTCATAGACTCGGGTGTCAGAGCCTGAAGGAGTCTTAGAAACCATCTGACAAACTTCCACTGCTCAACATGTAACAAATCTGGGACTCATAAAGGTGAAGTTCAGATAGTAAGTCCAGGTCAGAATTGAGACAGGAATATAGATCTTATTTTCAAGCCATGACCCCATGTTTCCTCTCCATGTCCACTTCCTCAAGTGGCCCAAACCAGAGCTGTGTGACCTCCTTCCTCTCAGCTTGAGACGTGTTCCCATGTATCACTAGATCTTGTCCTGCATTTGTATTATCACTTCATTGGTCCCAGTGGGTGCTATATCCAAATTCAAACAGCAGACCCCTTAAGGGAGGAATCCCTGCCTTCCCTCCTTCTGATACACCCCACTGGCCCAAGCACGCCTCCCAGCCCAGGGTAGGCACTGAATGAGCCCTTGGTAATTTGCCAGTCAAAGGCCTTGATGTTTGATTGACCAAATCCAGCCTCCTTTTCCATCCAAGGCTCCATCTTTGAGTTAATGTTTCTCAGAGGCAAGACTTTCTCAGTTCAACAGGCTATTTCCCAGGCCATTAGGAGCAACTACAATCAGAGGTAGCAGGGCTCTGTGGCTTTTTCTCTCCGTTTCCTTTTGTTTTCAATTTTCTGCCTGTGGAGTCTCTTTTTTTTTTCTTCCTGCTTCTTTAACAGCCCAACTTGCTAAATTGCACATCGCCAGCAACTCCTGTGAGTTTAGTCCTTAAGTGTTACATTTCTGTAACAGATACTCCAAAAGCAGCACTTATTTTCAGGAGGGGGTTGGTGAGGCACGCTAAAATTACATTTCCATTTCTGTTCCTATGTTTTTAAGCTGTTATTTTAGCATTTCTGACTAGTTCACAGTTGACACCTACTGATGGAAAATTAAATGAAACTTGGCCAAGAAGGAACCTTCTCTCTCCTCCCCAGGCTGAGAACTAGCTCCTTTTTATAACGAGACGCAGCTGTGGAGGGGCCAAAAGACTCTTAGTTTTGAAAATGCAAGATCCTGCTGTCCTGTCCCAGCTCTGCTGCTCACTAGTTCTTGGACCTGGGTTGAGAACCAGGTGCTTCAGAGGAATCACCCACACTCTCAGGACCTTGTCTTCTTTGTCAAGTGGGAATCATACCTGCAGAAACTGGGTTATTGCGAGGCTTTCTGTTATGTGAAAATATCTGTCCAGACACTGACAACATGAACCCAATACCATGAAGATTCTTGGCACACAGTAGGTGCTCAATGAATGTTAGTTTTTTGTAGGCCTTAGTTCTTTTTTCCTTAGCTATTTGATATCCTTTGAATTGGCTTATGCGCCAAACGGGCTACCTAGGTTGTGCTAGTGGTGAAGAACCCACCTGCCAATGCAGGAGACATAAGAGACCCCTGGGTTGGGAAGATCCCCCAAGGAAGGCATGGCAACCCACTCCAGATTCTTGCCTGGAGAATCCCATGGACAGAGGAGCCTGGCGGGCTACAGTCCATAGGGTCACAAAGAGTCTGACATGACTGAAACGACTTACCATGCACCAAACTGGCCAAGTGATTAAATATGGACATTTTTTAAAATATTTATTTATTTGGCTGCATTGTGTCTCAGTTGAGGCCTGTGGGATCTTTGGTTGCAGCTTACGAGATCTTTACTTGAGGCATGGGAACTCTTACTAGCGGCATGTGGGATCTAGTTCCCTGACCAGGTATAGAACTTGGGCACCCTGCAATGGGAGCATGGAGTCTTAGCCACTGGACCACCAGGGAAGTGCCTCAGTATGGGACTTATGGGATTCCTCTCCTCCTCAGTTAAATCAGCAAACCATGCCCCCAGATACAGGCTACACTAAGGCCTTAGGGTCAGGCCCAGTTAAAACCCTTCAGCCTCACCCTATTGTTCTGCAGATCAAGCCTAAAATCTGTAACACTACACACAGCAGAGGTAGCTCCCACCTTCCTCCTCCTCTCCCGCCACAGCCCCACCTGGGATCTTTGTTCATACATTTCCACCCGCCCAATAGGCCCTTTCCCTGGCTAACTCCCCTTCAGACTGCAGGACAGTTTCATTACACCTTGTCTTTGGGCTTCCACCATGCCTTGCACCTCCCTTTTAGGACTAGTATTGATGGTCTTGCCTGTCTGTGTCTCCCACCAGACTTTGAACCTAGCTGGAAAGAATTGTGCCCTGTTCATCTTTTATCTTTGGTGCCAGCAAAATGCTTGGCATATATAGGAGCTCAAAAGATATTAAAGTATAAGCGGATTAATACATGAAAAATAAGTGAGGAAGCTTCCATAAGTAAAATCAGCAATTCTCCTGCAATTAATATATAAATTCAATGTAACTCTAACCTATATTCTAATGGGGTCTAAATTCTGAAGTTTGTCTAAAGAGTAAATTCATAAGAAAAGGCAAAATAAACTTGAAAACCTATTCTGCAAAACATCAAAATATGTTATAAGGCTTTACCAATTAAAACAGTTGATTTTGGTAGAAGAGTAGGCAAGTGGATTGATGAATGTAACTCAAGAGTCCAGTTACTAATATATGTTAGTTGCTCAGTTGTGTCCAACTCTTTGCAACCCCATGGACTAGTGCCCACCAAGCTCTTCTGTCCATGGGATCACCCAGGCAAGAATACTGGAGTGGCTTGCCATTCCCTTCTCCAGGGGATTTTCGTGACCCAGGGATTGAACCTAGGTCTCCTGCACTGCAGGCAAATTCTTTACCATCTAAACCATCAGAGGGTTCATAGGTTCATAGGTATATACTAAAATTTATACCTATGAATATATGAGAATTGAGGAAGTGACAAGCATGGCATTTTATCTCAGCAGGAAAAGATGGTCTATTTTTAAAAAACAGAAAATCAATAATCAGCTGTTCATATGGAAAAAAGGAAAGGTATCAGTCACAATAGGCTATACTGTGCCATGGTCATAAACTGCCTCAAACCTCAGTGACCTAACACCCTGAAGGCTGAGTCCTGGCTCGGGGCTCATGTCTGTTTGCATGTTGTTAGGGTGGCTCTGCTCATTAAAATAGCACAGGAACCAGCTGATGAAGTAGCCACCATCTCAAACATCGCCATGGAAGGGCTGGGCATGGACTGGAAGGTCTTGCATTAGCAATTAAGTGCCTGGTCCTGAAGTGACCCCATCAATTCTGCTTACAACTAGGGCTGGAGCTAGTCACACAGCCCCACCTGACCACAAGGAGTGCAGGAAGTGAAATTCTACCATATGCTATGAAGAGAAGAAAACCAAAAGGGGGTAAAGAGCACAATGACTATGTACTACCTTCCCCAGTTAATGCTTTGATCCCTCAAAAAAGTACTTTTAATTTTTTTAAAGCATTGGAAAATACAGGGTACATTTTTTTTCTTTTAACCTTGGAGAGGAAGATAACTTCCTATTCAAGGCATTAAATTCAGAAGCCCTAAAAAATTGCAGAATTAATGGCATAAAAATGTAAAATTTTGCATGTCAAAATATAAATGAAGATAAGGGATGAGTAATAGACCAGAGAAAATATTTGTACTATCATGTATAACTGACAAAGGGTATATGTCCATAATATACAAAAAGTTCTTGAAAGTCAATAAGAAGAATCAGTATATAGAATAATAGGCACAGGGGAAATGGCCTTATTTAGAGGATTTGGAAAAATAGACATGTTCATATACTTGTTAGAAGTAAAGTGATTTTTTTTCTTTTTTAAGAGTAATTTGAAAGTACCTATGAACATGGTAACCGTACATACATTTAATGCAGTAATTCCTTCAAGTCATCATACAAAATACTGTCTGTAAATGTGTAGTGCACAATGTTATCTTACGAAATATTATTTACAAGTGTATTTAGACTCTGCTGATCATTACAGAATTACCAGTAATGGGAAAAAAGTATCACTTTTAAAACAAAAACTTTTAATTAATTCATTCATTGTTTAAGACCATGCTGGGTCTTTGTTGCTGCATGGGCTTTTCTCTGTTGCAGTGATCTGGGTCTACTCCTGAGCGGCAATGTGAGGGCTTCTCGTTGCAGTGGTTTCTCTTGTTGCAGAGCACAGGCTCTAGAGCTCACAGGCTTCGGTAGTTGCAGCACAGGGGCTCAGTAGCTGTGGAACATGGATTTAGTTGCTCCGAGGCATATGGGAATCTCCCCAGACCTGGGAGCGAACCCATGTCTCCTGCATTGACAGGTGGATTCTTTACCACTGAGTCATCAGGGAAACCCCAAAAGTATTACCTTTAAAAGGACAAAAAGACAAATATACTGCTTTTAAACAAATATGGGGCCTGCATGCTTTGAAATACTATGCTGGCATTAAAAAGTGTGAAGTAGTGTTATAAGTATGAGCATGAGAAAATGTTCATGATACACTTATTGTGTGAGGTTTTTGGAACTCGCTGATCACTCCTCCTACCCTCCAATTTCTAACTTATTTGTAAAGAATCTAAGATCCAAGTAAGATCAGCTTTATCAACAATGATGTGGGATTAGAGAACTCAGTGAAGTGTCCAACCACATCCCATGGACCCAGACCTGACTCTTTACAAATTAGAAATCAATTTTGTCTTTTTTCAAGAAGTCCCTATAATTACAATATTTTAAACATACAAAGAAAAGGGCTCCAGGAGCCACTTAGCCTTGGTGTAAAATGATATAATCAATTACCTGACGTAGGGTCACCCACCAGGTGAGTGGCAGACAGGGAGTCAAATTCAGATCCAATAGTTGGACACCTCAAAGCGCTTTCTCCCTTCTAGGTTCCTTGTGTTAACACGAATCACCATGGAGCTGCATTCCTGGGCTCAAGTCTTTGATATCCTTCCTCCAAACCAAGTTCTGACCTTAACAGTGTGATTTGACCTTCATGACTATTACCTCTGTGTTTGCTCTAAGAACTGAATCCAGAGAGTTCCCTCCTGCTGGTCGGCATGCCCCTTGGAAGATGGTGCTAGGTACTTGGGGTTGTCCCTTCCTCTAGCAGTGAGAATGCCCTGACCCTGCTGGTGCCTCTGCCCTCCCCCACCAGCCTCCTGCCTTAGGAAGCACAGAATCATTTTGCCTTTAACAGCAGAAGTCTCATCAGAGTTATGGGGTGCAGTTTTCTACACCCAACTACCTATTTCTTCTCTATATTTGGTTCTTTCTTCTGTCTGGTGAGCTGCAAGCCCATGGTGCCTGTATTCTGTGACACTTCCATGTGGCCCAGGTAGCCAGGGCTGACGCCCAGCTCCATGAGACCCTAGGAAGGTTCAGTTCTTTTTGCCTCAGTGTCCCTGTCTGTACAATAGGCGTGGTCGTCACAGTATCTCCCATAGAGGTTAAAATCACTGTTTTATTCCAAACGGTTGAATGTGGCCATTTCATGTCACACAAAAACAACCTAACTGTTTTTTTGACAAAAGTCAGCAGGTTATGAGGCTTCCCTGGTGGCTTAGCAGTAAGGAATCTGCCTGCCAGTGAGACATGGGTTCGGTCCCTGGGTCAGGAAGATCCCCTGAGAAGGAAATGGCAACCCACTCCAGTATTCTTACCAGGGAAATCACATGGACAGAGGAGTCTTGTGGGTTACAGTCCAGGGGGTCGCAAAAGAGTCAGACTTAAGGACTGAACTTAAGGACTTAAGGACTTAAAAACAACAAATAACAGTAGGCTGTAAATAAAGGCAATGCACTTTCTCTTTTCCTGTGCAAGTTTTATTTTCTATTGGAGTATAGTTGATTTACAGTGTCGTATTAGTTTTGGGTGTACAGAAAATTGATTCAGTTATATCTGTTCTTTTTTCAGATTCTTTTCCTAGATGGTTATCAGAGTATTGAGCAGAGTTCCCTGTGCTATACGGTAGGTCCTTATTATCTATTTAACATATAGTGTGGATATGTTAATCCCAACCTCCTAATTTATGCCCCCTCCACTTCTCCTCTTTGGTAACTGCAAGTCTGTTCTCTGTTTTGTAAATTTTTTTGTATCATTTTTTAGACTTCATATATTTGATACCATGCTATTTGTCCTTGGCTTACTTCACTTAGTGAGATCATTTCTAGGTCCATCCACATTGCTGCAAATGGCATTATTTCATTATTTTTTTGTCTGAGTGATATTCCATTGTATATATGTACCACATCTTCTTAATCCATTCCTCTGTTGAGGGACATTTAGCTTGTTTCCATGTCCTGGCTATTGTTAAGAGTACTGCAATAGACATCGGGGTGTATGTATGTTTTCGAATTTTCGTTTTCCCTGGGTATGAGCCCAGGCATGGGATTGTTGGGTCATGTAGTAGGTCTCTGTTTTTAGTTTTTTAAGGGTCATGCAGTATTGCTATTTTAGTTTTTTAAAGAGCTTCATACTGTTCTCCATAGTGGCTGTACTAATTTATATTCCCATCAATAGTGTAGGAGGGTTCCCTTTTCTCCACACCCTTTCCAATATTTATTGTTTACAGATTTTTTAATGACGGCCCTTCTAACTGGTGTGAGATGATACTTCGATATAGTTCTGATTTACATTCCTCTAATAATTAGCAATTTTGAGCATCTTTTCATGTGCTTTTCAGCCATCTGTAAGTCTTCTTTGGAGAAATGTCTATTTAGATGTCTTTTTCTCCCATTCTGAGGGTTGTCTTTTCCTTTTCCTTATGGTTTCCTTTGCTTGCAAAAGCTTTTGAATTTAATTCGTTTCCATTTGCTTATTTTTGTTTTTGTTTTCATTACTCTAGAAAGTGGATCCAAAAAGATATTCCTGTGATTTCATCTAAGAGTGTTCTGCCTAAGTTCTCCTCTAAGACTTTTATAGTATCCAGTCTTACATTTAGGTCTTTAATCCATTTTGAGTTTATTTTTGCATATGGTGTCAGGAAGTGTTCTAATTCCATTCTTTTACGTACAGCTGTCCAGTTTTCCTAGCGTCATGTATTGAAGAGACTCTTTTCTCCATTGTATATGCTTCTCCCCTTTGTCATAGATTGTTTGACCATAACTGTGTGGGGTTTTTTTCTGGGCTTTCTGTCCTGTTCGTTGATCTCTAAGTCTGTCTTTGTGCCAGGACCATACTGTTTTGTTTACTGTAGTTTCATAGCATAGTGTGAGGTCAGGGAGCCTGATTACCCCAGCTCCATTTTTCTTTCTCAAGATTGCTTTGGCTATTTGGCATCTTTTGTGTTTTCATAAAAATTTTAAGATTTTTTATTCTACGCCTGCAAAACCTGCCACTGGTGACTTGTTAGGGATTGCATTGAATCTGTAGATTTCCTTGGGCGGTAAAGTCGTTTTGACAATATTGATTCTTTCAGTCTAAGAACACAGTACATCTTTCTATCTATTTGTGTCATCTTTGATTTCTTTCATTAGCATCTTAGTTTTCAGAGTATAGGTCTTTTGCACGCTTAAATAGGTTTATGTCTAGGTATTTTATTCTTTTGAGGCAATGGTAAATGGGATTGTTTCCTTAATTTCTCTTTGTGATCTTTTGTTGTTAGTGTATGGAGTTGCAACAGTTTTCTCTGTAGTGATTTTGTACCCTGCAACCTTACTAAAGTCATTAAGGAGCTCTAGTAGTTTTCCACTGGCATCTTTAGGATTCTTTATGCATAGTATCATGTCATCTGCAAACAGGGACAGTTTTACTTATTTTCCCATTTGGATCCCTTTTATTTTTCTTCTCTGATTACCATGGCTAGGACTTCTAAAACTATGTTGAATAAAAGTGGTGATTGTAGACATCCTTGCCTTATTCCTGATCTTAGAGGAAATGCTTTCAGGTTTTCACCATTGAGTATGATGTTATCTCTGGGCTTGTCATATATGGTCTTTATTATTTTAAGGTATGGTCCCTCTTTGCGTAGTTTCTGGAGAGTTTTTATCATAAACCAGTGTTGAACTTTGTCAAATGCTTTTTCTGCAACTATTGAGATGATCAAAGAATTTTTATTCTTCAGTTTGCTAATGTTGAGTACCACACTGATTGATTTGAAGATACTGAAAAATCCTTGTATCTCTGGCATAAATCCCACTTGATCATGGTGTATGACTCTTTTAATGTATTGTTGGATTCAGCTTGCTCGTATTTTGTTGAGAATTTTTGCATCTATGTTCATCAGTGATATTGGGCTGTAATTTTCTTTGTGTGTGTGGTATCTTTGCTTGTTTTGATATCAGGGTGATAGTGGCCTCACGGAATGAGTTTGGGAAGGTGATTGACTTCCTATCCCATCAGTCATTGTTGGACATAGATGGTCTTCTATTTGGTAACTTTGGCGGCCTGGCACACCTTGCAGTGACCTAGGGATAGGAAGGAGGGGCAACCAGGGGGCAGCTGAGAACCTAAGGACAGGAGATAGGAGTCTCTGGAGGGACCCAGGGAAGCAGCAAAGGAAAACTTTCTCAGCTTGGATGTTGCCCCACCACATCCCAGACCCTGAGCCCCTTCTGCTCCGGTTGTTGCCAAAGTCTGCCCAAATCCCAGCTGGTCTTCAGAAGGCAACTTACCAGGCCACACTCAGCCTTGCCACCCACCGGATGTATGCCTCACTCCCCACACCCCCGTAGCGTGGCTGTGCAAGGGGCCAGGATCTCTGCTGCCTGACAAATGTGCCTGCCTCCCAACGGATGGTGTACTAGGACATGCAGACCCCTGTACCCCATGTGTAGCCCCCTAAGGCTTAGCTTGGTGCATGGAACAGAGCAAGGACTTAGAAAACGGTTGCTGAAATGAAACTTCACTGACTCACAGTTTTCCCTGGGGGCCAGTCCTATCGTCCTAGTGGGATATTTATCTTATAAAGCTGTTCCACTTGGGAGGAAGGGAGAGAGCAGGGAAGGGAGATAAAAGAACTCCTGTAGGCAGGCACCAGGGGCAGCTCAGAAATTTTTATCCAGAGAACTGAGAGGCACTCCCAGTTGGGAAGGGGTTTGCTTAGAACTTGTCTCAAAGCCACATAGACACAGCAAGCTGACTGCTTTAACTTAGATGGCATGTTTATTTGGGGTGGCTTGGAGGACAGCTGATAGAAACTGCAGCTGGAGCCACCAACCGTTCCCCCAGCCATCCAGGCTCACAACTTGAAATGCATTCTTTAACAACTAAATGTTAATGCAACCCTTTCCCTGGCAGGAACCCTCCAGTGATTTTAGATAACAAGCGCCAGCCTCTGATGGTAAACCAGGCTTCATCTTGGCCCCATCCATGCCGGGTGACCTTGGCAAACCCACTTAACCCCTGGGACCTCAATTTCCCCAGCTGTAAATTGAGCTCAGCTTCTGTGGCCCTCCTTCTCTGCGTCTTGAGCCAAGCCCAAGAATCCTGCAACCCACTTCCTTGGAAACCTCAGCACAAAAGGGAGCGATTTAGAACTGGAGCCCTGGTCTATGGTATCATGGATCTGAGACAGCATTCCTCCCCTGTGAGAGGCATAGGCTGCAGCTGGGGATTACAGAGCCGCCTCCGGAGGCCACCACCAGAGGCACCGCCAGCCCAAGAGGCCCCACTCTTGTCAGAATATTAACACCCTGGATGCATTTGTGTGTTACTCATGATTGCGACCACAGTTCCAAAAGGATTATGCAGCATGCATATTTATGAGACAAGCCCAGACAAAGACTACCACATTTTAAAAGATGCAATTATCTCTAAAAAGTTCAGCTTTATTTTCATGCTAATGAATACAATATTTTTAAGCAAACCTAATTGGTTTGCCTGGGCTCCCATAAAAGCTCTCAACTCATTAGAGCTCCGAGGTCCCCTTCAAAGGGGGCTTTAGAGGGAGCTGGGGGGGCAGAGGAGGGGGCTGGCACCCAGGCAGCGTGTTTTCAGAACTTTTCAGCCCATGCATGCTGCAGACCCCCGCCTCCTCCCCTTCCCAAGCCATCCTGCTGGGTGGATGGCTGGTGAGGCCCTTCAGGAGGGGCCACCCCAGGGGTCTGGACCCTGGGAATGTGGAGAGCCTGGGGGCAAAGGGAAATGTCCTCCCTTCTCTCTGCCGAGGGAGCAAAGCCAGTGGCCCCATTCTACCCCACCACCCCCACAATACTCACCACTGTCACAAAACCTCTGGCTCCCTGGTGGATGCTGGAATTCTACCCAGAGAGAGGGTCTTCCATCTAGCCATCAGCTCAGTCCTCAGGCTTGGAGAGAGGCAGAAGTAGCACTCCTCAGACCCTAAGCCTCTACCCCAGACACCCGTGTGCTGTGACATCAGATCATTAGCTTTGGCATCCCTGGCTTTAGGCTTCTATTAGGTTGACCAAAAAACTCATTTGGGTTTTTCCATAAGATTGTACAAGAAACCAGAATGACTTTTTGGCCAACCCAATACTTCTCAAGCACTTCCACACCTATTTTCTCATTACCTGCCCTTGTCAATTACATGTTGTTTTCACCATCTTACAAATGAGGAATTTGAGCCCAGAAGTTGCAGGATAAGTTTGTGCCCCACTGCAGACTCCAGGTCTCCCCGTGACAAGCCGGATGCAGAGCTCTCTGAAAGAAAGGCTGTCTTGTCTTACTTCCTGCCTGAGTTCTTGTCCAGCTTCTTTCCTTGTCTTAGCTTCCTCCCTGCACTTGGGTTGGGTCTTTTCTTTACATGCTTATATATCCCCACCAATTTGCAGGGCACAGTGTACAGCTGTGTGGGTTGTACAGAGTGCAATGCCAGGGGACAGAACAGTCTATGAGTGGCTCCCCCTGGAGATGCGAGGCACTATGTCCTCCCTGAAATGCAGCCATGAAATTAAAAGACGTTTGCTCCTTGGAAGAAAAGCTATGACCAAACTAAACAGCATATTTAAAAGCAGAGATGTTACTTTGCCAACAAAGGTCCATCTAGTCAAAGCTATGGTTTTTCCAGTAGTCATGTAAGGATGTGAGGGTTGGACCATAAAGAAAGCTAAGCACGGAAGAATTGATGCTTTTGAACTGTGGTATTGGAGAAGACTCTTGAGAGTCCCTTGGACTGCCAGGAGATACGGCCAGTCAATCCTAAAGGAAATCAGTCCTGAATATTCATTGGAAGGACTGATGCTGAAGTTGAAACTGCAATACTTTGGCCACCTGATGCAAAGAACTGACTCATTAAAAAAGACCGTGATGCTGGGAAAGTTGAAGGCAGGAGAAGGGGATGGCAGAGGATGAGATGGTTGAATGGCATCACCAACACGATGGACATGAGCTTGAGCAAGCTCTGGGTCTTGGTGATGGACAGGGAAGCCTGGCATGCTACAGTCCATGGGGTTGCAAACAATCGGACACAACTGAGTGACTGAACTGAGCTGAACTGAATGTCCTCCATACTCAGAGTCCTTACCTTCCACTGGCTTCCTGCTGGGCCATTTGGGGATCTTGGGCCTGTGAATTGAACAGGAAATCCAGGCAGCTGGATTTCAGAGTATTGCTCAAGCAATGACCGGCAGGCTCAGCAAAGGGCAAAGAAGAATTGGAACAGAATAGAAACCATGGAAAATACAGGCTGGAGTAAATTCTGGCCCAGAAATGAAGAGATAAGGGAGCCAGGCCTGACCCCACCACTAAGTGGCTTCGTAACTGCATTTCCCCCTCCATGAATAAGAACGTTGGGCCTGCTGATCTCTGGGAGCCCATCCAAACGAAGCATCTTCTTTTCAAAAATTTTTATTTATTTATTTGGCTGTGTTGGGTCTTAGTTGAGCCACACAGGATCTTTTATTGCAGCCCAAGGGCTTACTTGCTCCATGCAATGTGAGATCTTAATTCCCCACACCAGGGATCGAACCTGCATCCCCTGCATTGGAAGACAAATTGTTAACTACTGGACCACCAGGGAAGTCGCTAGAAGAAACATCTTTTGATTCTACAGCAGATTTTCCAGGGAATCCCTGAAAGAAACAATGACATAAAACTAGAATGTCTTATGCCTTATAAATTAACCACGTGGAGTGTGATTCCACATACCCATCCCCACTTCTGGCTGGGACTGTAATTCCAAGGTCAGGCTCAAGGTGCTCAGGGAGGTGGTCCAGGGGCCAGCAGAACAAGTAGGAGAAGCGGCTAGGAAGGTGGGCACTGACTGAGCCTGAAAACCTAAGCCGGTTACCCGAGAGGAGCACGTAGGATATTCCAGAGAGGGCTGCATGGCCCCAGCAACAAGGGGAATCCAGAAATGGTGGTAAGCTGAGTGGCCGGCCAGGAACGCTGACCACCAGCTGCTAAGAAAGGGGGAGAGAGCAGCAGGGAAGCCTCAGCTGGGGGGTGGGGGCTGTGGTTTCTAAAGCCCCATAGTCACAATCTCCTGTAGTCCTCACAATTGTCTGAGAAGGAAACTACTGTGTTCCGCATTTTACAAGGGAGTAAACGGAAGCCCATGGGGTTGCAAAGAGTTGGACACGGCTGATCTGCTAACACACACACGAATGGAAGGATAAAGAGGTGAAGGGGCCTGAGAGCACTCAGCATGGGCTGATCCCCAATTTTGTTATCATTTTCCCTACATTACCAGGAGACCAGATTCGAAGGGTCTTGAATAATAAGATCAAGGTTTGGGATACAGTAGAGGCTTATGGGCGATAGGGAGACCCTGAAAGTCTTTGAGGAGAGAAATGACCTGGTAACTCAGAGTTTAGGAATGAATGGCGGGAGGGTAGCAAGAAAAATGGAAGCAAGCCTACTTAGGAGGAAAGTTGTTTTGGATTTAGTGAGAGATCTGTCCCAGGCCCTGTATGGCTTTGCCTTGGAGAAGCTGAGTTACATGCTCTCCATTGGGCCTTCAAGAGGTTCCCAGGGGCATGGCCCAAAAGGCTTAGAAACTGAGTTCTGGACCCAGGATGTCACTGTAGGGACCCAACCTAAGCTCAGAGCCAAACCCCACCCCCTAGTTACTATGCCGCCTAATTGGCTTAGATTTATCAAAGTAATTTTTAAGGGAGAATTTTATATGAAGGTAATTACGCTCAGCTGAACTAATTTTATTAAACAATGCCGCCTTAATGACAAACAAATCTGTTATTAATTTGTAACCAAGCAGCTATTTCATTCAATTTGTAGCATCAGTAATGAGCCCTGTGGCCAGAACAGCCCATAAGCACCCCTTTGGAAATAAGGCAGCATGACCTGGAGGCCAGAACCACGACCCGGCCCAGCTCAGCTGTGGGCTGGGCGTAGCTCTCCCTGGCCCTCTTCTGTCTGGGCTGTCCCTCCGTAAAATCAGGGCTTGGAAAATTTCCCAGGAGAAATTCCCACTTAGCTGCTTCAGGGCCTGGGAGTCTGTTTGGACGGCCAGTACTTTCTGAGTGCCTCAGTCTCCTCATCTGTAAAGTGGGGAGAATAATAGTGCCCGTCTCAGAGGGTAATTGTGAGGATTGATCTAGTCCATGTAAAGCATTTCAGCCAGTGCCCAGACTTGTTGTTTTGTTGTTGTTTAGTCCCTAAGTCGTGTCTGATTCTTTGCGACCCCAAAGACTGTAGCCTGCCAGGCTCTTCTGTCCCTTAAATTCTCCAGCCAAGAATACTGGAGTGGGTTGCCATTTCCTTCTCCAAGGGATCTTCCTGACCCAGGGATTGAAGCTGCATCTCTTGTGTCTCCTGCATTGGCAGGCAGATTCTTTACCCCTGAACCACCTGGAAAACCCATACTCATTATATAAACACTTCTTATTTTTATTAATATTCCCAGAAGCAGGAATGTGGCCTGGGAAAGGCCCAGAGCCCACTGCCATGGATGGCATGAGCGAGTGAGCGCTCCTATCATCCCTTGATTCTGGGCTTCCTTAGCTCCAAGGCCTCCCACCTGCTCCTAGGAGGGTGAGGAGCCTCACTACAGCTAGGGGAGAGAGGTAAGAGAGTGAGGTTCCAGACTCCACCCTGCCCTCGGGTGACCCTGGGCATTGCCCTGGCCTCTTTAGCTCCCCCATGTGGGTTGATCACCCTGCCTGCCCAATTACTGAACCATCCCAGGGCACGACAGGCTCTTTGCGTGGCACTTGAATGTGCAGAGTGGGTCAGGATAACCTGGAGCGCTTATAGGAAAATGCGATTCCTAGGCCTTGTCCCAAGAGACTTGATGCCATGGATGTACCCCAGATGCGTGTACCTGGCATGCCTTCTTGAGAACTACTGTGCTTCTGACCCCCTCCTGGAGGTCTGCAGGGCACTCATACCCACTGCCCTGGGGTCTTACTGCCCACGTTCAGTTGAGGAAAGAGTAGCTTCTCGGAGTTAACTAACTTGCATAGATAAGGGTAAGTGGGGGGCAATGCCCATCGCCAGATCCATGGGTTCCCCGTCCTCCAGAAAGCATTGGAGTGGGAAATGGACAGGAAGTTTGTGCAGATGTCAGTCACCTTGGGGCCATGATAACATGACGCCTCTGAGTCCACCTGCCTTACAGACCCACCGTCTTGGTGGCTACAGAGCACAAATTACTTGAAAATCAGCCTTTCAGTGAGTGGCTATTTCCATACCATCCATGACTGCCATACAGTCTCCTATCCAGGGTCCCAAGAGCCCCCAGGCCATCATAGTGCCTGATCTTCTGCAGTTAGGGGAGGAATATTATATCTCTGTTCCATCCCAAGATATAAATGCACCTACACCATTTAGCCCCTTAGCAAGATCTGAGTTTTGTCCAGAAAATTCTTCCTGAAGTTCATTGCCTAGAGCCGCAGAGGTGTAGAGCCAGCTTCACACAGCACCCTTTACCCAAATGGAAAGTGAAATCTGCTCAAGAGCGTAGGCTGAGGTTGAGAGCAATAGAGACTCCCACTGATCCCTCTGCCCTGGGGACAAGAAGCAGATCCTGAGAATTTGGGGGCATTTCACCTCAGCTGGGACCACTCTGTCATCAGAGAAGTTTCCCCACAAGGTCCTGGCAGTCTTTTCATCATGTGCAATTGGCTGGAAATGAGGCAGGCAGACGCCTCCAGACCTATCACTGGCAAAGGAAGACAGGAATTCTGTGAGTGGCTTGGACCAATCATGCATCTTCCAAGATCTGCCCTGAGAAAGGTGTTTGCTTACTTTGCTCTGAGTTTTGTCCCTTAGGGGCGGCATGGTTTCAGATGCAGAGAACCTGGCATAGAGTCCCTGCTCTAATACATCAGCTACACGAGCCTGGACCACAGGGTTGCCTGCACAACCCAGAGCAAGTTCAGTTATCCTCTTGGTGAGAATTCCTACTTCACAGCATTCTGAGGGCTAGTTGAATGTGCTTTGTAATCTGTTGAGTGTTAGTCCCATGTACATTCTGATCACTGCCATTTGCCCTGGGTTTTGGGTGAGGGGCCAGATACCACCAGAGGTTGTTTTGTCCCCTCTTTCTTCTCATCTCTAATTTCCAACACAGAGCACTCAGCCAAAAAGAGGAGAATCGGGCACAGAGGCCAAATCCCCAGCATAGAAACAGTGGTGCCATTGTAAATGCCTCCAGCAACGGCACCCCACCCAGCTGAGGGAGCCTCGTTCCCAACCCCGCTTAACAACGCACAGCCTGATTTAATACGAGCAGCTGATCTCATTGCTTCCATAGCAAGTTTAATTTGCTGGGAAAGCGAGTTGGTGAAGTTCTAATAATGCAGAGCTGCAAATAATACCAAAGAGAGTTTGCATTATGATAACTTTCCAATTAAAATGGATTAATGGAGGAGAAACTGCAGCAGTAGTGTCTAGACAACATATTACTAAATCCTTGGAGAGGGAGATGGGAAGGAGTTGGGGGAACGGGAGAAATAAACAGGGGAACTTCATGAGTTGGAGGCACCCTTGTGTGCTGTGACAGGAGGTACCAGGGGTGGGTGCCTTGTCCCTGGCACCCCATCTGTTACAGGGCCTAGAGTTGCCATCAGACGGGAGATCAGCCTTTCAGGACTCAGACAAAGGCCTTTGGACATCCTTTATTAACATGCAAATAGCACCTTTAGTTTCCTTGGCTGCGCTGTCACTGAGGTCAGACTGCCTCAGTGACCTCACAGTGCCGTGTGGACGGGGCAAAGGCCCGGACTGAGAGTCGGGGGCCAGCCTGGACCAGAGGTGCACGCCTGCGCTGGCAGATGTGTCTGAGCTCCACCGGGGTAACTCCTCCACCTCTGCTTTATGACGCTGACCCCTGACCACTGCTGAGTGACCCCAGAGCGTCCATTCAGGACCTCTCTCCCAGGGACCTGTATCTTAAACCCGAGAGACACGAGGCCTAGAAGGAACTAGAGGCAGGGCTTGGTCAGGTAGGGGCTTCCAGGAGACAAAAGGCCACAGCCCACTACCTGTGGTTCTTTGTGCGGCCTCGGGCCCCAGCCTTCTGGGCCAAGCCAGTCACCTCTCTTGCCATTCTGCAATATGCCGCAGGATCCACTTTCCTCCTCTTTGCTCAAGCTAACTAGTCATTTCTGTTGTCTGCAAACAAAAGAAATGTAACTTCTTATCTGTGGGACCTAGGGAAAGTCACTCAAACTCTCTGAGTCTCCATTTTCTCTTCTGTAAAATGGGGATACACACACACCTGCCTCACCAGGTTGCTTGCCCCCTGCTTTGGTTAAAATGTATTAGGGTTAGATCTCCAAATAGCTTCCTCTCAGGTCTGAAACTGGGGGATTTTATAAGTGACTCCTTGAGGGCCTGGAGAAGAGGTTGATAGAAGCACAGGGACCAAGAAGCCCAGGAGCCCAATTTAATCAGCATCACCACCTTACAGGGCAGAATCATGCGTGTCTCAACATTAGAACTGAGGTTTCTTCCAGAAATTTCCTTCCAGAAATCCTCAATGTTCCCCTGTGCCTGGGGAGTCTCTTGATTTCTTGCAAAGCCCATACGCCCCTGAGCCAGTTCCTCATGGTGAAGTACTGGCCAGGTGCTGCCCCCTGCAGGCCTCCATTTCTCATCAAATAAGCAAAGAAAAGGCCTACTGGATTAAATACAGTTGCATGTGTAGTGTTTGGCATGCATTGTCACCCCCCATTTTACCTCATTCTCCCAAGTCCTTCACTGTCCACAGGTGGATATGAAACTACCACTGAAAACAAATAATTCTGAGGATAAGGGAAAATCAGTTCAGTCGCTCAGTCATGTCCGACACTGCGACCCCATTGACTACAGCACGCCAGGCTTCCCTGTTCCTCACCAGCTCCTGGAGCTTGCCCAAATTCATATCCATCGAGCCGGTCCATCCATCGATGCCATCCAATCATCTCATCCTCTGTTGTCCCCTTCTCCTCCCACCTTCAATCTTTCCCAGCATCACTGTCTTTTCCAATGAATCAGTTCTTTGCATCAGGTGGCCAAAGTATTGGAGTTTCAGCTTTAGCATCAGTCCTTCCAATGAATATTCAGGACTGATTTCCTTTAGGATTGAGTGGTTGGATCTTCTTGCAGTCCAAAGGACTCTCAAGAGTCTTCTCCAACATCGCAGTTCAAAAACCTCAATTCTTCAGTGCTCAGCTTTCTTTATAGTCCAACTCTCATATCCATACATGACTACTAGAAAAGCCATAGCTTTGACTAAATGGACTTTTGTTAGCAAAGGTCTACTTTTTAATATGCTGTCTAGGTTGGTCATAGCTTTTCTTCCAAGGAGCAAGTGTCTTTTAATTTCATGGCTGCAGTCACCATGTGCAGTGATTTTGGAGCCCAAAAAAATAAAGTCCCTTACTGTTTCCATTGTTTCCCTGTTTGCCATAAAGTGACGGGACTGGATGCCATGATGTTAGTTTTTTGAATGTTAAGATTTAAGCCAACTTTCTCTCTCTTCTTTCACTTTCATCAAGAAGCTCTTTAGTTCTTCTTCGCTTACTGCCAATAAGGAAGGTGTCATCTGCGTATCTGAGATTATTGACATTTCTCCTAGAAATCTTGATTCCAGCTTGTGCTTCATCCAGCCCGATACTCCACATGATGTACTCTGCATGTAAGTTAAATAGGCAGGGTGACAATATACAGCCTTGACATACTCCTTTCCTGATTTGGAATCAGTCTGTTTTTCCATGTCCAGTTCTAACTATTGCTTCTTGACCTGCACACAGATTTCTCAGGAGACAAGTAAGGTGGTCTGGTATTCCCATCTCTTTAAGAATTTTCCAGTTTGTTGTGATCCACACAGTCAAGGGCTTTGGCTTTCTCATAAGGGAAAATATAAGACAAGAAACCCCAAGGGGACAAAGATCACCACTTACTTCCTATTTAACTCACCCCACTATCCCACCTACACACACATACACACACTGAGTCAGAACTGGGTCCAGTGCAGCCTTGAGGGGGAGAGAGGGGTCACATTCATTGCACACCTGCTCTGAGTCATGCATGATATCCTCCATCATCTTGTTGTTGGCTTGATCTTTCAAGACAGGTAACACCATCCCCATTTTACAGATGTTGAAACTGAGGCTGAGAGCATTGAACTTGCCCAAGGTCAAGCAGTTCACAAACACATGATGCGTTTGAATTCAAATACTTCCCTCTTCACCAAAGATTTTTGACTTTTTAAATGTAGAGGCTGTGTTCTCAAATTAAATCTCAGGCCCAGTGCATAAAGAAATAATAAAGGCAGAACTCTCTAGTTGATTGGGTTGGTGGCTGTCTACAGAAGTGAAGAGGAGAGCTTATCCAACCCACCTGTCTCTCAGCTCTCCCCTCTCCTGTGTCCTTTGGGCTCATATGCTGGGACTCAGAGTTTAGGGGGAGAATGTCTGCTTCCCTTCCAGGCAGGTTTTGTTGGAGGTCCTAGATCAAACCAACAAGGTTTTCCAATTAACCAATAAGAAAGAACTCCAACTTTGGGGATCTAGGTTGAAATTCTGATTCTGCCACTTACTAGCTATGCAAGTTTCTCAGCTAATCTGAGCTTCCTCAGAATACTGTACTATCAATAGAAAGATAATATGAGCCATGTACATATAATATTAAATTTTCTAGTAGCTTCATTTTTAAAAAAGGCAAACAGGGATTTCCCTGACTGTCCAGTGGTTAGGGCTCTGTGCTTCCACTTTCCAATGGGGCACAGGTTTGATCCCTGGTCAGGAAACTAAGATCCCACAAGCTGTACTCCAAGGCCAAAAAAAAAATGGCAAAAAGGTGAAATCAAGATTAATAATATTTTTATTTAACCCAATATATTTAAAACATTATGTCAACATGTAATCAGTACATAAAATTATGACTGAGCTATTTCACACTTTCCCATATTAAGTCTTCAAAATTGGATACATGCTTTACCCAGGACATCTCAACTCAGAGTCTAAATTGGCATTGGAAACCTTTGATCTGGACTTAGATTTTGTAAAATTTGTAGTGAAAGAAGTAAATTCAAGAAACCAAGTTGTTCCAAGCATTTTTTAAAGTTTTCTAATAACTGGAGGAACTATTTGTTTTTAAATAGAAATTAAAATTTTTAAAAATTTGTTTGAGGCAAGAAACAGAGACCCTCTAAAACTGTCTTCCTACAATGGTCTGAGGGTGGGAAGGCTCCAGGAGGCTGCCATGGGGACCCAGGACAGGAGTTGAAGTCCAGCTGAGCCTCCCATACTTCTGGAGAAGGTAAGGGCAGGTGAGGCCATGATGCGTCAGCGCTTCTGACTCCAGGGGGGCTGCCAGCTCCCCACATGCCCTTGACCCATCCCCAGAGGTCTCTAGACACTGCCTCCAGATTGCACAGTTTCCCCAGTAAGTACTGCTGTCCTAGTCAACCAGGACGTTCACAATACCTGAGGAATACTGCAGAAAAGGCTCCACATTTGAAGAATGGGCTCCTCTTCTGCTGGGTTGTTTGTTTGTTTTCAGTTTTTAAAAATTGTGGTAAAGTATACATAAAATTGGGCTTCCCCAGTGGCTCATCAGTAAAGAATCTGCAATGCAGGAGACACAGGAGATGTGGGTTCAATCCCTGCGTCAGGAAGACCCCCTGGAGGAGGGCATCTCAACCCACTCCAGTACTCTTGCCTGGAGAATCCCATGGACAGAGGAATCTGGAGGGTCATGGTCCATGGGTTGCAAAAAGTTGGACATGACTGAAGTGATTGGGCACGCGTGACCATACATAAAATTGACCATTTTAACCATTTTCAGGTGTACCGCTCTGTTTCATTAAGTACATTCACATTCTTGTGCAACCACCACCCTCTCCAAAACTTCCATCTTTCCCAGTTGAAACGCCATATCCATTAAACTCAAACTCCTCCTAGCCCTCAGCAACCATCCATTTCCTGTTTCTACGCACTTGACTATTCTAAGTACCGCATACAATGGAATCATGCAATATTTATCCTTATTCCACTTAGCATAATGTCTTGAAGTTTCATCCATGGTGTAGTATGTGTCATAATTTCCTTCCTTTTAAAGGTTGAATAGTATTCCATTGTATGCATATGTTACAATTTGTTTTTCCACTCATCCATCAGGGGATACTTGAATTTCTTCTACTTTTTGACTAGTATGATAGTGCTCCTAGAAATATGTGTGTATAAATATCTGTTTGAGACTCCTTGTTTTCACTTCTTTGGGGTATACACCCAGAGTGAAATTGCTAGATCATGTGACAATTCCATGTTTAATTTATTGAGGACTTGCCATACTGCTTTTCACAATGGACGCACCATTATACAGTCCCAAAAGCAATGCATAGGGGTTCCTATTTCCCCGTATTCTTGTCAGTACTTATTTTCTCTTTTTGTTTTTATTTTTTATTTTTTTGTTTGTTTTTTTTTTTTTGTTTTTATTTTTTAATAAAAGTGCCCTGGTCCACTGGAGAAGGGAACGGCAAACTACTTCAGTATTCTTGCCTTGAGAATCCCACGGACAGTATGAAAAGGCAGAAAGATATGACACTGAAAGATGAACTCCCCAGGTCGGTAGGTGCCCAATATGCTACTGGACATCAGTGGAGAAATAACTCCAGAAAGAACGAAGAGACAGAGCCAAAGCAGAAACAACACCCAGTTGTGGATGTGATTGGTGATAGAAGCAAGGTCTGATGCTGTAAAGAGCAATATTGCATAGGAACCTGGAATGTTAGGTCCGTGAAAAAAAAGGTAAATTGGAAGTGGTCAAACAGGAGATGGCAAGAGTGAATATCAGCATTTTAGGAATCAGTGCACGAAAATGGACTGGAATGGGTGAATTTAACTCAGATGACCATGATATCTACTACTGTGGGTAACAATCCCTTAGAAGAAATGGAGTAGCCCTCATAGTCAACAAAAGAGTCCAAAATGCAGTACTTGGATGCAATCTCAAAAATGACAGAATGATCTCTGTTTGTTTCCAAGGAAAACCATGCAATATCACAGTAATCCAAGTCTATGCCCTGAACAGTAACACTGAAGGGGCTGAAGTTGAATGGTTCTATGAAGACCTACAAGACATTCTAGAACTAACACCCCAAAAAGATGTCCTTTTCATCATAGGGGACTGGAATGCAAAAGTAGGAAGTCAAGAGATACCTGGAGTAACAGGCAGATTTGGCCTTGGAGTACAAAATGAAGCAGGGCAAGGATAATAGAGTTTTGCCAAGAGAACGCACGAGTCATAGCAAACACCCTCTTCCAACAACATGAGAGACGACTCTATACATGGACATCACCAAATGGTCGATACCAAAATCAGACTGATTATATTCTTGGCAGTCAAAGATGGAGAAGCTCTAAACGGTCAGCCAAAACAAGACCAGGAGCTGACTGTGGCTCAGATCATGAACTCCTTATTGAAAAATTCAGACTTAAATTGAAGAAAGGGGGAAAACCATTAGACCATTCAGGTATGACCTAAATCAAATCCCTTATGATTATACAGTGGACGTGACAAACAGATTCAAGGGAATAGATTTGATAGACAGAGTGCCTGAAAAACTATGGACAGAGGTTCGTGACATTGTACAGAAGGCAGGGATCATGACCATCCCCAAGAAAAAGAAATGCAAAAAGGCAAAATGGTTGTCTGAGGAGGCCTTACAAATAGCTGGGAAAAGAAGAGAAGCTAAAGGCAAAGGAGAAAAGGAAAGATATACCAATCTGAATGCAGAAAGTCCAAAAAATGACAAGGAGAGATAAGAAAGCCTTCCTCAGGGATCAATGTAAAGAAATAGAGGAAAACAACAGAATGGGAAAGACTAGATATCTCCTCAAGAAAATTAGAGATACGAAGGGAATATTTCATGCACAGACGGGCACAATAAAGGACAGAAATGGTATGGACCTAATAGAAGCAGAGGATATTAAAAAGAGGTGGCAAGAATATGTAGAAGAACTATACAAAAAGAGCTATACAAAAAAGAACTATAGGAAGCATCAGTACAAACAAAGCTAGTGGAGGTGATGGAATTCCAGTTAGCTATTTCAAATCCTAAAAGATGACGCTGTGAAAGTGCTGCACTCAATGTGCCAGCAAATTTGAAAAACTCAGCAGTGGCCACAGGACTGGAAAAGGTCAGTTTTCATTCCAATCCCAAAGAAAGGCAATGCCAAAGAATGCTCAAACTACCACACAATTACACTCATCTCACACACTGGCAAAGTCATGCTCAAAATTCTTCAAGCCAGGCTTCAATAGCACGTGAGAAAGGCTTTCTTACCTCTCCTTGTCATTTTTTGGACTTTTTGCATTCAGATTGGTATTCCTTTTCTCCTTTGCCTTTAGCTTCTCTTCTTTTCTCAGCTGTTTGTAAGGCCTCCTCATACAACCATTTTGCCTTTTTGCATTTCTTTTTCTGGGAGATGGCCTTGATCCCTTCCTCCTGTACAATGTCACGAACCTCTGTCCATAGTTTTTCAGGCACTCTGTCTATCAAATCTATTCCCTTGAATCTGTTTGTTACGTCCACTGTATAATCATAAGGGATTTGATTTAGGTCATATCTGAATGGTCTAATGGTTTTCCCCCTTTCTTCAATTTAAGTCTGAATTTTTCAATAAGGAGTTCATGATCTGAGCCACAGTCAGCTCCTGGTCTTGTTTTGGCTGACCGTTTAGAGCTTCTCCATCTTTGACTGCCAAGAATATAATCAATCTGATTTTGGTATCGACCATTTGGTGATGTCCATGTATAGAGTCGTCTCTCATGTTGTTGGAAGAGGGTGTTTGCTATGACTCGTGCGTTCTCTTGGCAAAACTCTATTATCCTTGCCCTGCTTCATTCTGTACTCCAAGGCCAAATCTGCCTGTTACTCCAGGTATCTCTTGACTTCCTACTTTTGCATTCCAGTCCCCTATGATGAAAAGGACATCTTTTTGGGGTGTTAGTTCTAGAATGTCTTGTAGGTCTTCATAGAACCATTCAACTTCAGCCCCTTCAGTGTTACTGTTCAGGGCATAGACTTGGATTACTGTGATATTGCATGGTTTTCCTTGGAAACAAACAGAGATCATTCTGTCATTTTTGAGATTGCATCCAAGTACTGCATTTTGGACTCTTTTGTTGACTATGAGGGCTACTCCATTTCTTCTAAGGGATTGTTACCCACAGTAGTAGATATCATGGTCATCTGAGTTAAATTCACCCATTCCAGTCCATTTTCGTGCACTGATTCCTAAAATGCTGATATTCACTCTTGCCATCTCCTGTTTGACCACTTCCAATTTACCTTTTTTCACGGACCTAACATTCCAGGTTCCTATGCAATATTGCTCTTTACAGCATCAGACCTTGCTTCTACCACCAATCACATCCACAACTGGGTGTTGTTTCTGCTTTGGCTCTGTCTCTTCGTTCTTTCTGGAGTTATTTCTCCACTGATCTCCAGTAGCATATTGGTCACCTACCGACCTGGGGAGTTCATCTTTCAGTGTCATATCTTTCTGCCTTTTCATACTGTCCGTGGGATTCTCAAGGCAAGAATACTGAAGTAGTTTGCCATTCCCTTCTCCAGTGGACCACGTTTTGTCAGAACTCTTCACCATGATCCACCCATCTTTTGTGGCCCTACACGGCATGGCTCATAGTTTCATTGAGTTAGACAAGGCGGTCATCCATGTGATCAGTTTGATTAGTTTTCTGTAATTGTGGTTTTCGTTCTGTCTGTGTGGCCATGCCTGAATAATAGGTTATTATAGGCAAGGGGAACTAGAGAGAATGAGGGAGGAAAGGAAAAAATTAAGAAACTCAAATCACCTATTGATTTAATACAGTTAATTTTCCATAGCGTCTAAAAGAAATGGTAAATCTAGAGGTAGGTTCAGAATGTAATGAAGTAGTACACATTTATGTACGGTAGTCCTGATCCTGTTTTTAAAGGAAAGCCCAAGCCTACCCTCCTCTCCCACTCCAGGGCTGAGGCTGCTCCTCCTCTCTGTGGCAAAGCACTTCGTTGGTAAGGAATGGCAGGCCCACTCCTTACATGGCATCTCTTCATCTGGCTGATCCCTTTCCCCAGGGCACACCCAAATTCCATCACTTCCCTTCCACTTACAGTGCTAGAGTAGGAAGACAACAGGTAAGGAATGCAGATAAGTAGACGTGTGTCTACAAGATAAGAGAATAGTGGAGACAGGGAGATCCTGTGAGAAAGCCAGGGAGACAAAGAAACAGAAAGAGATTATTAATGACAGAGTTTCTGACAAGTGTGCCAAGCTCATTCAATGGGGGAAGGAGTAGTCTCTTCAACAAACGGCGCCAGGACAACTGGATAGTCACGTGCAAAAGGATGGAGTTTGACCCTTACCTCACCATACTTATTGCTGTTGTTTAGTTGCCAAGTTGTGTCACTCTGTACAATCCCACATAGCCCACCAGGCTCCTCTATCCATGGGATTTCACCAGCAAGAATACTGGAGTGGGTCACCATTTCCTTTTCCAGGGGTTCTTCCCCACCTAGGGATCAAACCCACATCTCCTGCATTAGCAGGAGGATCCTTTACTGCTGAACCACCAGGGGCTTTCCAACTCACTCTATATTCAGAAATTAACTCAAATGGATGGACAGCTTCAATATTAGAGTCAAAACTTTATAAAAAAGCAATTAGAAGAAAACATTGGGGTAAGTCTTTACGGAATTGGATTTGGCAATGAATTTTTAGACTTGATGCTAAAAGCATGAATAGCAAAGTAAAAGATTGGTAAATTGGACTTCACAAAATTTTTAAATTGTGCATTAAGGCATTATCAAAATGTGAAGAGACAACCCATAGAATGGGAGAAAGTATTTGTAAATCATATGCTTGATAAATATCCAGAATGTATAAAGAACACTTGGACACAAGGACAACAAGATAAGCAACCCAATTAATAAAAGCGAGAGGGACTTACCCAGTAATCCAGTGGCTAGGACTCCATGCTCCCAATTCTGGAGGTCTGGGTTCCACCCCTCATCAGGGAACTAGATCCACACGCCATGCTCACCTCAGCAGCACATACACTAAAATAGACCCACATGCCAAAACTAAGATCCTGCATGCTGCAACTAAGACCTGGCACAACCAAATAAATAAAACAGATAATTCTTAAATGTGAAAACCATTACAAAATAAAAGGGCAAGATATTGGAATAGGCCATGCAAATGGCCAACAAGAACACAAAAAGATTTTTAGCATCATTGGTCATTCAGAAAATGCAAATCAAAACCTCAATGAAATACCAAGTCAAACCCACTACTAGAATTTTTTTTAAATGAGTATTTTTTAGTTAGAATGTGGAGAAATAGAAACCCTGCCAACATCCCTTACACAGGGGGCTGGGGTTACAAAATGGTCCAACTACTGTGGAAAACAGAATGGTATTTCCTTATAAAGTTAAACACAGAATTAATATAAGACCTAGCAATTCCACTCTTATGTACCCAAGAAAAATGAAAACATATGTCTACATATAACTTGTACATGAATGTTCACAGCAGCATTATTCATCATAACCAAAAAGTGGAAACCCCCAAAGCATCCATCAATAGATGAATTTAAACAAATTATGGTACATCCATACAGTGGAATATTATTCAGTTATAAAGAGAAAAGCAGTACTGACACATGCTAAAATTTGGATGAACCTCAAAAACATGAGTGAAAGAAGCCAGACACAAAAGTTCACAAGTTATATGATTCCTTTTATAGAAAATATCCAGAATAGGCAAATCCATAGAGACAGAGAGCGGATTAGTGATCAATAGAAGATCGGAGAAGGGAGGAGCAGGGAGTGATTACTTAATGGGCATGGGGTGTTCTGCTGAGAGGGTGGGTGAAAATTTTTGAAACTAGAGAGAGCTGGGGTTACACAGCATTGTGAAGGCGTGAAGGCACTAAATGCCACTAAATTGCACGCGTTAAAATGTTTAAGTGTAAGCTGTATGAATTTCACCACAGTTTTTCTAAGTGGTGTAGAGGTAGCTGGGCCAAGACAGAAGCAGGGATCTATAGAGAGAGGAGCTGGAGAAACCAGGACAAGCTGTGACCTGTTACAAGAAATTTATTAGTACCATTCTGTCAGCGGGTTGCCAGCTAAATTTAATATAGATCTATATACAAAGAAAATGCCTCTTTCTACATAATGAATATTTAATCATGCATGAGTCAGGCAATTCCACAGAAGTAATTAAAAGCAGTCTTTTGTTTATTGCTCAGAAATGATAGTGACCCGCTGACCGGAGCTGCAGACACAGCGACATATTGAAAACGTTACCTACTGACATATGTTATTAAAGAGGAATTAAGGGTCACTTTCTTCCCCTCCCCTTAAAAGCTAATCTTTCCTAAGCCTCCTGTCTGCTTACATGCAGAGGTCAGCTCCAAGGAGGGGGCCACCTCCCAGATGAGGCTGGAGAGATAGACTGGCCCCCCTCCATCTACAACCTTCCCTCCACAACCATAAATTGAAACAGATGAGATGGTTATTGAGAAGACCATCGAGAGGAAATAGATGTGGAGTCTCTATGGAAAGTTCTCCCCACTGTCCTGCCATATCCAGCCAGTTGCAAAAACCTGTTAGTCTGACTATTCTACTCCACTGATACTTTCTCACAGTGTCTCCTCTTTGCCCTTGAAGTTGTGTTCCTCTCTGTTCCAGTCTACTACTGACTCTTCCTGGATCTGTCAATCAAGGCACTACTTCACTCATGCACCTCCCAAAGCTCCCCATTGTCCATACTCTTCCTCACCCTGGCATTAAAGGCCCCATGTCTGAGCATGGCTCCAGTTGACCATTCTACATCAGGGTTCTGGGTTGCCAACAGCACAGAGTGACTGTCTGATTTAAGGCAGAAAGAACTTACTATGAGGACACTGGGACACTCATAGAACCAATGGGAAACTGGGAGGTCAGCCAGCAAAGGGCAGAAATAAACTCATGTGGACCAGGGGGTGGTCCAACCAGGATGCCACTGCTGACACCACTCCTGCTGCCATCATCTGACATCCCTGCAGCCTCCATGAACCACCCCTAGGCATCTCCACCTCCTCATGTCAACCTCCAGACTCCCAGTCCTAGGTCGGAGTGTCCAACCAACAGAGCCTGGTCTCCTTCTGCAGCCTCATCACCACCATCCAGGGAGAAAGGAGCTGGTCCTCTTTGCTTCCACAGGGAGAGACAAAGCCCTCACTTTCCAGACATACTGCCTGTCCCACAGCTAAACCAACATTTCCTTCCTACGCCCTGTCCTCTGAGTGCTCTCCCATCATCCCAACTCTGTTCTTGTCTTCTGTCCCCATGGGACGCCTCAGCCTCACCCCCTCACAACCAGTTGGATCATTCTTCCAATGACACGATCAAATATCACCTCCTCTAGGAAGCCATCCCTGATTGCCTCCACCATCCCCAATCTAGTTGTGATGCCATCTGGGTCTCTCTGGTGATGCCAAAGTCTCTCCACTCTGTTTTATAGCTTGTCACACTCCTGGGTGACCCTCCCCTATGAGACTATGTGTCCCCAGAAGGCAGGACTCATGACTTCTCTTAGCCCCAGAGCTCAGCACAGAGCCAGGCTGGCATGTGCACAAATGCCTGAATGGGCAGAAACAAGGTCTGGCCCAGGATTTCTGTTGCATTCCTGGTCTGCAACACACAGTTTGAATGTCCTTGATTTACCAAGTGTGTTTTGGAAGCTATACACTGTAAGGGCCCATGAGGATGGGGATAACATCTTTTCCTTAGATAGCCCCTCAATTGATAGCACAGGGCTGGGCACATAGTAGGTGCTTAATTAACACACGGTTCACTCTTCCCCTTTCTTGCCCCTATTGTGTTTTTTTGATTATTCTGAAGTGCATCGCCATTGAGTTGATACTGAAACCAATCAAACCTAGAAGAGCTTAATAGCAATCACAACCTTGCAGATGTTTTTTGCACATACCTTCTTCTAGCTCGTGACAGAGAAGGCCAGCTGTCAGTCAAAATCCCTTTCCTCTCCTCCAGAGTATTAGCAGTATAGCCCAGCATACCATGACCTGGTTTTGACCACATTTCCCAGGCTCCTCCACACTTAGGTGTGACCATGTGTCCAAGTTCTTGACAAAGAAACATGAGAAAAGACTCCAAGCCTAGTGCTCTCGCAGCCTGCCTTAAGGATTGCCCAAAGCTGTCTTCGAGAGAATTCCTATTAAAAGCCTGAGTCAAAATAAGAAGTCATATGACATTCAGCAAGTCACTTTGCCTCTCTGGGCCTCTGTCTCTTTGTCAGACTCCCTTCCAGTTCTCACACTGGATGAGTCTAAACTGAATCTGTAAGTTCCCTCCTCACCTTTCCCCTTCTCAACTGCCCCCACTCGCTGCCAGGCAGGTGGGCTAATATATCTGGGAAACAGCTGTCCCTGCGTTCCCTTCTAAATCATCAAGTCCCAGTTCTCTCTGACTTTTAAAGACCTGCATGCCTCCCCTCATAATGTTTGAATTATAGTTCAGTTCTTTTGATTTCCTGGATCAGTGTAGTTTTCTCATATAGTCTGCTGCAGACTGCCTCTCCCTAGAATAGAAAACCCCAGAAAGCCATCCCAGGTAAGCTCCCTCTCCATCACCTGTAGCCATGGCCATTACCACCAAGCCTTCTGCACAGAGCCCCACTGACCTACATTTGGGCTAAGGGGAGACCAACATGGGAGCAAGGAGGAGCTATTCTTATATCCAGCATGGAGATGTGGCCCATATATAGCAATGCAGCCATACCAGTTAAAATATTGAGATGCTTCCCAGATGGTGCTAGTGGTGAAGAACCCACCTGCAATGCAGGAGACGTAAGAGATACAGGTTCAATCCCTGGGTCAGAAAGATCCCCTGGAGAAGGGCATGGCAACCGACTCCAATATTCTTGCCTGGGAAATCCCATGGACAGAGGAGCCTGGTGGGCTACTGTCCATAGGGTCATAAAGAGTCAGACACAACTAAAGTGACTTAGTACACATGCTAGGTTTGTCATAGCTTTTGGGCTTCCCTGTAAAGAATTTGCCTGCAATGCAGGAAACTCAAGTTCAATCCCTGGGTCAGGAAGATCCCTTGGAGAAGGAAATGGCAACCCACTCCAGTATTCTTGCCTGGGAAATCCCATGAACAGAGGAGCCCTGTGCGCTGTAGTCCATGGGGTTGCAAAGAGTCAGACACAACTGAATGACTAACACTTTCACTTTCCATGAATAACCACTGCCCCCAGACCACAATGAGTCCACGTCATCACCAACTCAATGCACATGAGTTTGAGCAAGCCCCAGGACATGGTGAAGGACAGGGAAGCCTGGTAGCATGTCGCAGTCCATGGGGTCGCAAGAGTTGGACATGAATGAGCAACTGAACAACAACAGGCCTCCTCTGAATACCCCTAGGCTAGACACCCTACCATCTCCCATCCTTACCTGATAAAGGACATCCACCCAGGACAACAGCAATGTTCACATTATTATTCTGGATTTTGTGATGCTTGTGGTATTTGTCAGCTTTTCTAGTTTTTTGTTTTATTATAATTTTTCTCTTATTCTAAATAAACATTCACTCTTGTATTCTTTTTGTGAGATGGTGACCCAGGTGTGGCCCCAAGATAAGACAGAAAAGAGGCTTAGGAAAACAGTTTATTGTACTCCCGTGTCCTCGGGACAGGAGGCAGGGTTCACCACGCAGGGCCACATGGGGAAGCACCAGGCTCAGAAGACAGGAATGAGGAAGTGCTCACACCGTGGCCTTTATTGAGGTTTCCATGGGAAAGGCAAGGTAGGGAAGGGTGAACGGCTCAGGGTTGGCAAGTTTAAATAATTCTAGCAGGTTTGGGCCATAGGTCTGCCCCTACCTACCTGAATGATTAAGGCAGAGAAATATCGCCTCTGGGATACAAGGGCCAGGCAGAGAAGGTCTGACTCTGCATTGGTGAGTTCACATATCAAAGGCCTGCTCTCTAAGAATTGGCTAGCGCCCAGGAATGGCAGTCTCTCCTCAGCCAGAAAGGTTTTGGAAGATGTGAAAATGTCATAAAATACAATAGAGAAACTATAGATAGATATAGGTATAGGTACAACTTTATACCTATTTTTGTATTCGTAACTGTGTACTCTTTTTCTTAAAGAGAGCCCCCATGGGGAAGGAAGGATTAGGAGTTAGGGATTAGCAGACACAAGCCATTATCCATTGGATGGATAAACATCAAGGTGCTACAGTACAGCACAGTGAACTATATTCAATATCTGGTGATAAACCATAATGGAAAAGAATATGCAAAGAGTGTATATGCATAACTGAATCACTCTGCTGCACAGTGGACATTAACATAAACCGATGGACGACAATAAGACTTTAAAAAAAAGACAGCCCTCAAGCAGCATGGGCCTCAACCCCTACAAAATCCTGGATACCCACCCCCCCACCTTGGTGATCATTGGCCACAGGGTGTAGATAATGGAGAGGAACAGACATCTGAGGCAAAGCATCCACCCACATTCCCTCCATCCATTTGGTGAGCTCCACATGTTATGGGTCATAAATTAATCTATGTCCCCCCAAAAGATATGTTGAAGCTATAATCCCCTATACCTCAGAATGGGCTTCCCTGGTGACTCAGATGGTAAAGAATCTGTCTGCAACACAGGATACCTGGGTTCAATCCCTGGGTCAGGAAAACTCCCTGGAGAAGGGAATGGCTACCACTCCAATATTCTTGCCTGGGGAATCTCATGGACAGAGGAGCCTGACGGGCAACAGTCCACGGGATCACAAAGAGTTGGACACGATTGAGTGACGAACACTTTCGCACGGCAGAATGGGACCTTATTTGGAAATAGTGTTGTTACATGGGCCACTGGTGGAGATTAAGTCATGCTGGAGTCGGGTGACCCTATTCCATAATCCGATACGATCGATGTCCTTATAAGTAGAGGAGGGGAGACAGGAACAAGAGGAAAAGATAGTCAAGTGACAAGGAAGGCAGAGGTTGAAGGGCTGTAGCAGCAGGCCAGGGATCGCCTGCATCGCCGGACCCTACAGATTAGGGACAGAATCTGGGACAGAGCCTGCCTAGCTCGTCAAAGAAGTGGGGTCCTGCCGACACCTTGACCGTGAGAGAATCCGTTTGTTGTTGTAAGCCCCTCTTGTTTGTGATGGTTTGTTACAGCAGCCCTAGAAAGCCAGTACGCTCCAACAGGAGGCCCCTTCCTGGGTGATATCCAGAGAACTTGTCTCTCCAACTATTACCAGCACAGATGACAAAACAGTCAGAATACAAAACAGATGACAGATAGAACTAGGGCAGTGGATTTGAGGAAGTAGCAATGGGGCTGGACAAGCTATTTAGGCCCTCAACTCAGAGTACTAGATGGGAAGAATCAGCAGAAGGGTTTGAGCGCAACAAGAAAGTGAACCCTGAAGATGGCCCACTGCGCTCCGGGAGGCACTCAGTCCTTCCTTTGGACCAGGCTCCTAGGGGGTGCTGGGCCAAGCCCAAGGTCAAGTTGCTCCCCTTGGCAGCTAGAGCCACCTTGGTACCCAAGGTTTGAGTGATCTCTGCTTCCTAGGTAGCACAGTGGTAAAGAACCCATCTGCCAATGCAGGAGATGCAAGAGACCCTGGTTCAATCCCTGGGTTCGGAAGATCCCCTGGAGAAGGTAAATGGCAACCCACTCAAGCATTCTTGCCTGGAGAATTCCATGGACAGGGGAGCCTCATGGGCTACAGTTCATGGGGTCGCATAGAGTCAGACATGACTGAGCATGCACACACATGTCACTGAGCGCCAGGGAGCACAGTGACCCAGGCAGCTGGAGCCCAGGGAGAAGTCCACATGCTGCTCATTCAGAGCCCACAGTCAGGGAACGGGTGGATGGAGCGGCCGGGCCACTGAGTCAGAACTAACCGGGGGCGCCGCATGGCTGACCTTTCTGCTCATGGATCTCCCAGCAGCCCGGCTGTACATAATTGAGGTCTGTGAACAGAGAAAGATGCCAGCTACATGAGCTGGAAAGGGACTTTAATGTGTGATACCAGCGTGTTCAGGGTAGAGAAGGGGGTCACACTCATGACCGGCGGGACCTGCCCTCAGCCCAGTTGTCCTCAAGATGAAAATGAAAGAGATCAATTCAATTATCTCAAAGGTCCTTTCTGCTTCAATTTTCTCAACTATGGTACCCCAGGCCCTGCCAGGGGCCTTGCACTCTCATGCTCCCTCCTAGCTTCCCAGCCCTTCATCCATGTGTTGCAGATTTCATGTCCTTAAGTGCATCGTTACAGCCTGCCAGGCCCCCATCCCAGCCCAGGTTCTGCTCTGCTGCAGAAATTCTGCAACAGCCAGAAAGCCATTAAACTAATCAAGTCATGAAAGTGGGGTACAGGCAACCTCTCGATAAGGTTTTGCAATTAAAAAGGAGGCACACTGGGGGACTTCCCTGGCGGTCCAGTGGTTAAGACCCTATGCTCCCAACGCAGGGTACAGGTTTGATCCCTGTTCCGGGCTCTAAGATACCGCATACTGAATGCCATGCCCCCCCCCAAAAAAAGGAGGCAGACTGCTCGAGATCAGGGGCCAAGGCTGCTTTTATTCACCACTGAATCCCTTGCACCAACCACAGATATGACAAGCTGCAGATGTTCAATAAATATTTGTTGAATGAATGAATGGGAATCTCAGTCACTGCAACAGAATATGCAAAACTGGTATGGGGAGGAGCAGAGGCCTTCCTAGGACCCTTCAACTCAAACTGTTAAACACAGGGTCTGCTGTCTCCCCCAAAGTTGGAGATTTGTATTGAGCCCGTTAATGCTCCAGTCTCTCTCTCTCTCTCTCTCTCTCTCTCTCTCTCTCTCTCTCTCTCTCTCTCATCTCCCAAGGGGCCAAAAAGATGCTGCCCCAATGCCTGACATCAACCCAAAACAAGTGGTGAGGCTTAGGTGGTTGCATGCATTGCGTATTTTCTCAACCATCTGGGGCTAAATACAAAAGAATGAAAATGAAAAGAGGTGGGAAAGGAGACTTGTTGAAAGGAGAAATCAAAGAAGAACCAGCCATCAGCTTATGTTTAGCAATAAGCAGGATAATCACATAGGAAATTAAAAGCGAGTCTCCTTGAAGGAGGAGGAGGAGGAGGGGGAAAAAAAACCACAAAACTATAATTGGTTCCCTCTGTTCTGAAGTCACAGCACCTGCTCTCCATGTGCACCCAGAGGAGAAGTGGCCAGAGGTCAGGGACTGAATCTGCCAAAACTCTTCCAGGCAGTCTCGAAATGCAAACACACACACATGCTGTCCATGTATAATTTAAAGTGCGCAAATCTGGACTTCTCTGGTGGTCCTCTGGTAGAGAATCCACCTACCAATGCAGGGGGCGCGGGTTTGGCCTCTGGTTTGGGAAGATCCCACATACTGAGGAGCAACCAAGCCCCGTGTACCACAGCTGAGTCCCTGGGCCACAACTACCGAGGTCATGCGCTCTAGAGCCTGTGCGCCATAGCAAGAGAAGCCACCAAACGAGGAGCCCATGCACTGCAACAACGAGAAGCTCCCACTGGCAGAAACTAGAGAAAGCTGGCCAACAGCAGCGACGACCCAGCACAACCAAAACATGAAATTTTTCAATTAAAACATTAATTTTTGAAAAATGCACTAAGCTTCAGGACTTAGAGGCCAACATTAGGACCCTTCCTCCCATCCTTTGTTTTTTTTACTAATCCTTCAATCACCTGGAAGGAGGTGAGGTATGGGGACCCTCTGATAGGCAGTTATGGGCTATGAAGCATGGTGCAAATAATGTTACTGACAATTAGATGTCAAAGTTCAGGAATGACTTATTTAATTGTATAAATTGGAGAAGATTCAGAGTTAAAACTATAGCAACATCACTTTTTTAAATTTAAGTATAGTTGATTTACAGCACTGTGTTAATTTCAGGTGTATAGCAAAGTGAATCAGTTACATATAATTTTTTCAGATTATTTTTCCACCATAGGTTATTGTAGGATATTGGATACAGTTCCCTGTGTTACACAGTAAATCCTGTTGCTATCTATGTATAGTAGTTTGTATTTGTTAATTCCATGCTCTTAGTTTATCCCTCCCCCACGCCTTCCCCCTTTGGTAACCATACCTTTGTTTTCTATGTCTGCAAGTCTGTTCCTTAATCACACATATGTCCTGCTTTCTCATAGGACAGGCAGGGGTGGAGTTGACAGACAGGATGCCAAGAAAGTGTTTTACTAACAGGGGTGAGCAGTCCTCCTCGATGGTCCCAGCCATGGGTTTGTAGCGGGCAAAAGATGTATAGTCTCTAGTCCAGAATGTGGACCCCAGGAGGCAGGCAGAGTTGAAAACTCATCTGAGAGAGGGGACCTAGCCCATCAGCAACCAATTTTAATTAAGGACCTGGGACCAGATGCTGGTGGAATCAGCTGATCTAAAAGTGCGTGAGGGAAGGTCAAAGGGAGATGGAGACAGGCGGGGAGAGGGGGGGAGAGAAGGGGGGAGAGAGGGAGGGAGCCCGGGTCCCTGTCGCCTACAGGCCTTTGTGAAGCTGTCCTGCCCTGTGTTGTGACCGACCTTGCTTAAGCCAGTTTAGTAGAATCCTGTGACTTGCAAACAAAGGTGCCTCAGTCAAGGCTCATTCCTCTGCTCACCAGCTGTAGAGGGGTGGATAAGAGAGCTCAGTGGATTTCCCAGGGCCACGAGAAGTTAGGAGAACACGTGGAGTTCCCTGGGCTGTGCAACTGAGCTCCTTGGAGCAGTCGAGGTTCTGGAGACAACCCCAGGGGCCCACCCATTCTATCAGCTAAAGTTTGGTTTGAACAAAAGTTCCCATGGCTGGACTTCTTTTAAAACCCACTGGGCGTCAAGACACTGGCAGAAAGTCTGGCTGGTTTCTAGCTGTTCCACGCCCTCTCTCACTCATTATACTTAAGCAGAGGGAATCTCCAGCTGCCTGTGATTTTAAGCTGATCGGTCAGGGAAACGCTTGAGCTGAGGTTTGAAGGAGGGTAGCCACGCCATGCAAGGCCGGTGATGATGCCAGTGCCAAGGTGGCCCTGCTAAGCCCTCAACAACAGGCTGAGGAGGCCACTGGGATCCTTGGCAAGTGGAACCCCCAGGAGCAGCAGAACCACACTATCAGCCTCAGACTCAGAGCAACGCAGAACAAACGCTCCCCACAGAGAGGAGAGCCCTGCCGTGGAGACCCGTGCTGGGTGTGGTGTAGACACTGCGGACAGGGCAGAGTCTCAGGGCTTCTGTCGAGGAGGAACTTTCAAAGACCTGCTAAGCCAGCGCCTGTCTCACAGAATTAGAGCCCGGAGGCCCAGGGAGGGAAGGACTTGCCTAAGACCACACGGTGAGTAACTTGTTCCCTCCCCCTCAGGATAGTGTCTCCTGAAGAGCCAGCTGGGCCTTTCTCTAGGTCACTGAGCCAAGTGTCCAAAACCTCAATTTCCTCCTTCCACAAAGAGTTGCCGGTGAGGTGCAGGGGGAGGTGGGAGGGAGCTTTAAGATGGAGGGGACATATGTATACCTATGGATGATTCATGTTGATGTACAGCAGAAACCATCACAATATTGCAATTATCCTCCAGTTTAAAAAGTTTTTAATTAAATTAAAAATCAAATTAAAAAAAAAAAAAACACAAAGGGTTGATGAGCACTGTCAGCCCCCTTTCCCTCTAGCTTTGGGAATCTGTGATATGAGGCCAGAGCCTGGTCCAGGCCTTGGCAGCTGGTCTGTCTCTACAGGACACCATGGGACAGTAGAAGGAATAGTAGGATTGGTGTTCCGAACTGTCTTTTACGCGACTCTTCTGTGTAGCCCCAAAGACATCACTTCACCTCTGGTTTCCACTCACCTTGTTTGTACAGTGGGTTGTGCAGTCTGTTCCGCTGGTTTCTCAGGCCATGAGGATAAAGTAGGATGGAGTCTGGGATCAGGCCAGTCACACCAGTGTCAAGGATGGGTGGTTACTCTCTCTCCCCCAGGAGAGCCCTCAGCTCACCTGCCTGATGAGGCATTCCTGGTACCATACCCATCTCTTACAGAATTCACCTAAAGCAAATGCCTTTCCGCAGTGCCTGGCATGGGCCCTATACATCAATATTCAAAACACCCCTATCTTGTTCTTATGGGATATGGGGACCAGGAAGCATCTTAGCTGAGGCTTCGAAATGTGGGATCCCACGCTGCCAAGGACCCACAAAACGTGGCTCTGGTACCTCCAGTCTATTACCAAGTTTTCAAAGTCTTACAGAAGATACTTTCCTAGGTAAACTCAAGGGCAATTTACTTTGCTTTGAGCTAGAATGCTCTTTCAGAGTGTAGTAATAACATCATTATCTCATGTTAGCCAGAAGCTCAGCTTGGTAATACAGATGTTTCTGATTAATGTAAATGTGCACCGTTAGCTAACTGTTATATGATACATGAGGTTTGTTTGGTAGGAAGACCTTTTTTCAAAAAATTTACAATCCCCAGCAATTCCACTTTCAGGTATTTCTACTAACAAATAACTATGAATACATGCAGTGATTTATGAACAAGGCTATCTGTTGATACACGGTGTACAAATATTTTTTTAATTCAACAATTGGTTAAAATTTATGGTGCCTTCAAATGATGGGACTAGATGCAGTCACTAAAAGTCACTAAAAATTCTTTATAGAAGAATATTTAATAACCCTGATAATTATAATTTGAATAGTGTTGAGCAGAGGAGAAAAGCTTACAAAACAGTACATATAGTCTGATTTCAAATTTGTGTGTTAAAATGAAAGATTATACAAACCAATGTTAAAAACAGTTATGAGATCAAAAGTGACTTTTATTGTACTTTTCAAGTTTTTTACAAAGCATATGTGTGATTTTTATAATTGGGAAGGAAAGGCAGTAAATGTCCTTTTGAAAATCTCTGCAAAAATAAAGTCTCTAAAAGGGTCTTGAGAGCTGAGAGTTCAAGGAGACCCCAAGGGCAGGCCCTGGGAAGCCTCCTTCCCGACTTGTAATGTAACAATTGGTTTTCAAAGCTTTCATACCGCCATTTGTCAACATCACAGGCTGAAACACCAAGTGTTGGTGAGGATGTGGATCTGCGATATCCTTTACACATTGCAGTGGAGTGTAAATTGGTACAACCACTTTGCAAAACCCTTGACTTTTATCTCCTAAAGCTGAACACTCACATACTTAACACTCGACAGGGAACACGTGTTTGTCAGTAGACATTACAATAGTGATCATAGCAGCACCATTTACAGTAGCAGAACCCTGGAAAGACCCTTGTTCATCAACACACGAATGAATAATCTGAGGTGTGTTCCCACAATGTGCAGTGGTGTAAAATCAAGTTAACTGGTCAGTTTGAGAAAACGAAAAAGTTCTGGATTTGGATGGTGATGATGGTTGTACTGCACTATGAATATACTTAAATGCCACTGAATTTGACATTTAAAATGGTTAAAATAGTAAGTTTTACATTATATGTATTAATGTATATGTATAATAAAAAACAAATTATTATATATAGCTAACTTAATCATGATAGCCTACCAGGCTCCTCTGTCCAGACAAGAATACTGGAGTGGGTTGCCATTTCCTCTTCCAGGGGATCTTCCTGACCCAGGAATTGAACCCACGTCTCCCACATTGCAGACGGATTCTTTACTGCCAACCCCCAGATGAATCCCCCCACAAAAAAATTACTATATATAATTAATCATGATAATACCAAGTAAAAAGTTGAAATTGCCAAAAATGACATACAACATGATGTCCTCTTTGAGCTTAGTCGCTCAGTTGTGTCCGACTCTTTGTGACCCCATGGACTGTAGCCCGCCAGGCGCCTCTGTTCATTGGGATTCTCCAGGCAAGAAATCTGGAGTGGGTTGCCATGCCCTCCTCCAGGGTATCTTCCCAAACCAGAGATCAAACCCAGATCTCCCACATTGCCAGCGGATTCTTTACCAGCTGAGCCACCAGGGAAGTCCTTTATAACATTAAAACAACTAAAGTTTAAAATAGGCTTTTTGAGAAAGCAAATAAAATACAGTACAACAAAATAAACAAAGCAAGAGAATGATGAACACATTTAAAAGCGGGCATTTAATTTCCATGGGGTTTTTAAAGTATCCTTGATATTAATTTCTCAGTTTGATATTAATTTCTCATTTAAATATTTTCTTCTCTGCAATCACTCTCTGTTTTTTCAGTTTTTTAACATTCTTGAGGCTTTCAATGGCTGAGTCAAATATCCTTCTTGGTAAATAACACATTGCACTTGAAAATATATGTGTTGTTTTCAAATCTTTTGATATTGATTTCTAACATAATTTTCCAGTGCTGAGAGAACAGATTCTATGATTTCAATACCTATAGGCCATGAAATTTTTGCACCTTATTTTATGTTCCTGGATATGTTCAAGTGTCTCCTGGTTTATAGTATATGGGAATTTGAATAGAATTTTGTACCTTGCTGTGGTGTGAAAATTGTGTAAATCTTAATTATGTTGAATTGGTTCATAGTGCTTTTCAGGTCCAGTATCCCTTTCTATTTTCTATTAATTCTATTAATTCTTGAGAGCTTGACATTGAAATGTCAACTAAAAATTTTTATCTACTTAAAAAATAATTGTAATATATAGTGGAGCTATGAAACTTTGTTCTATATTTTCCAAGTCTCCTGTAAATGTGTTATCATACTTTTGTAATTTTAAAAATTAAAAATTAAAAAAGGATGACAAACATAGATGTCAGGGTGATAGTTATTTGGATTAGGGAGGGTAGCTTGGTACAGGTGATTATTAAGATCCTGGCATTTGTTGGATGGTGGAGCCACAGGTGCTTTTTACATTAGAAGAAAGAAAATGAAGCAGTGTAGAGAAAGAGAGGATGAGAGGGAGGGAGGTGAAGAGGAGAGAAAAGTGTTGTACATGGGCCAGAGATGAGGGTATGCCACGAAGCAAAGATTTTGATTCATTCAATTCTGGTCACCTAGGGTCCTTTTCAAAAAAAAAGTCTAAATGAAAAACAGAACTATCATATGACCAAGTAATCCCACTACTGGACATATACCCAGAGAAAATCATAATTCACAAAGTTATATGTACCCTAATGTTCACTGGAGCACTATTTACAACAGTCAGGATATGGAAGCAACCTAAATATCCATCAACAAATGAATGGATCAAGAAGATGTGGTACGTATATGCAGTGCATATATACAGTGCATATACTCAGCCAAAAAAAGGAACAAAATGGGGTCATTTGTAGTGACATGGATGGACCTAGATTCTGTCATACAGAGTGAAGTAAGTCAGAGAGAGAAAAATAAATATTGTATATTAATGCATATAATGGTACAGATGAACCTATTTTCAGGGCAGGAATAGAGACGCAGATGTAGAAAACGGACTTGTAGATGGGAGCTGGGAGAAGGTGGGACAAATTGAGAGAGTAGAATTGACATATATGCATGTGCGTGTGCCTGCAGAGTTACTTCAGTCACGTCTGACTCTTTGCAGCCCTATGGACTGTGGCCCACCAGGTTCCTCTGTCCATGGGATTCTCTAAGCAAGCACACTCCATGTGTGAAATAGATAGCTAGTGGGAAGCTGCTGTTAGCACAGGGATAAGGAAGAGGTGAGAAGGAGGGCCAAGAGCAACAGGATATATGTGTACTTACAGCTGATTTACATTGTACAGTAGCAACCAACAGAACTTTGTAAAGCAATTATACTCCAATAAAAACAAATGCTAAACAGAGCATATCGTATGTTGTTTAGTAATATATAAGTGAAAAGCATTTGTAAAAATTAAAGGATAACTTTGGGGGAAGGTGTTCTAGAACAGTGCCTGTGCACATAATGGGTGCTCAATAAATATTTGCTGTTTGTTGGAGAGGGAAAAAGTAAATGGATGTTTAATACAACATTTAGCATAGTGATTGCTCTGGGATGAAGAGGAGGATATGTTTGGGGCTTCCCTGATCCTGGCATTCAATATTCTTAGACTCAGTCATGGATACACAATTGTTCATTTTATTATATCTTTCCTAAAACATACACAAGACTTTATATGCACTTTTTGTATGTATGATTTATTTCACAATTTAAAAAGTGAAAAAGGAGAAAGGAAGCATAAATTAATTAAATAGAATGCAAAGAAACAAGAGAATTTTTAGTGTTCTCTGAAAACACTAATAAATAATCAAAGCTCTGGCAAAATGGATCAAAAAAGAAATAGAGAAGGCACAGATATTCAGAATGAAAAAGAGGATAAAACATCACATACTGTAGAGTGCTTTTTTTTAACTCTTTAAAATATACTAGGCTTCCTTGGGCTTCCTTGGTAGCTAGTGGTAAAGAATCCACATGCCAATGCAGGAGATGCAGGCTCAATCCCTGAAGAGGAAGACATTCCAGGAAAGGAAATGGCAACCCATCCCAGTATTCTTGCCCAGGAAACACCATGAACAGAGGAACCTAGCAGGCACAGTCCATGGTCACCAAAAAGTCAGACATAGCCTAGCAACCAAACAACAATTTATCTATGGCAATAAATTTTAAACCAGACTAAAAAAGTCATGCTCTAGAAAACAGGATATCAGGATATCAAAATGGAACTTCCTCCATCTCACCTTCAGCTGAGTGTCCTGAGACCAAGAACTAGAGGCAGTTGCAAAATGCTTTCCCATTTCTAAACCACCTCACCTCTGCAGGGTGAGCAAAGGTTTTGTGAAACCAGTTCTGCCAGTCCTGGTCTTCACCTGGTCGAGCTGTTGTTTAGTTACTCGGTCACTCAGTCATGGCCCTTCTCTGCACCCCCAGGGACTGCAGCATGCCAGGCTTCCTTGTCATTCACCGTCTCCTGGAGCTTGCTCAAACTCATGTCCATTGAGTCGGTGATGCGAGCTGCTAAAAGGGTACGAATTGGAAAGGCCTGGAAGAAAGGAGGGTGTCTTTGGTGATGGGCAGGTAGGAGCTCCCTCTTAACCTCAAACCTAGTGAGCTTGACAAGGACCACTCAGAGGGCTTGAGCAGCTCCCAAGACGAGGAGTCATAAAGGCTTCTGTATACTTGAAAACCCTAAAGCCAGCCATGGTGAGCTAGCATCAGAGGGAGTGTGAGGAGCAAGGACTGACTTGGGGAGCTGCACTCTGCCAACAGTGGGCAAGGAAGCAAAGGGTCAGAGGGGAGGACATGAAGGGAATGGAGTCTGTCCTCTGGGGGACAGGCTCACACAAATAGCGTCTGACAGAAAACACCAGAGAGCCAGCTGGACTCAAGATGTCACCATGCCATAGGCATTGCACCTGGAGGCCCCATGGAGTAGATGGGGCTCTGAGACAATCCAAATAGAGAAAGAGCCTGCTTCAGACTTCAGCAAGCCTAGAAAGTGCCAACCCCTCATAAAAGTACCTGTATGAGGTTCTTACAACAGTGCCCTTTCCCCGTGGCCCCTGCCCCAGGCAGTCCTGCAGATTGTGGTAACCTATCTATCCGTCTATTTATATGTCTATCATCTATGTATCTATCCATCCTGGCCAAGTGACGCTTATCCCAGAAATGCAAGGAAGGTTCAACTTCAGGAAAATGTTTAGCATAATTCACCATATTACTGGAGAGAGAGAAGAAAAACTATATGAAAAAAAAAAAGTTTGATAAAATTCAAACCTGGAAAGAAACTCTACACAATAAAAATTAAAAGAAAAACAAAAAAGAAGAAAAATACTCAGGAGGCTGTGTGAATCACCTCCAGCACAACACTGGAAGGGTGAATTCCTTATAACAATTCATTGAGCTGTTTATATTTTTTTAATATTTTGAAGTTAAAAAGATAAAAAATCAATTGCACTGGATAAATGGCTGATTCTAGGACTGGAATGGGAAATGTATAAAATGAGCCTAGAGCATCTTTAATGTCAGAAAGTAAAGAAAAAAATTCAAACTTATTTATACTTTAATTCTAAGCTTCATATTAAAAACAAAAACTCCTAGAGCATTAGGGCTAGTGAGATCTTCCCTAACTTCCCCGAAAGGATCTCCTTGGAAAATATGCAGCAAAGGTACTCAGTGGTGAAACATCAGATATGTTCTTTACAATGACAAATCATGCTATTTGGTGTTAAATTTAACTAAAATAAATGCTCAAGACCTATAAGAAGAAAAATGTAAAACTGTATTGAAGGGAAGAAATAAACAATAGAAACGACACTTGCATGCGAAGTCGCTTCAGTTGTGTCCGACTCTTTGCAACCCTGTGGACTGTAGCCCATCAGGCTCCTCTGTCCGTGGGATTCTCCAGGCAAGAATACTGGGGAGGGCTTCCATGTCTTTCTCCAATAGAAATGAAAGAGCACATCTATGGATGGAAGCACTCTATATCTTAAAAATAGTGCACTCCCCAACTTCTATCTATAAATTCAAGGCCATTCCCAATAAACTCTCAAAGGGTTTTTAATCACAGAACTTGATAAGATTATCTTAAAGTTAATATGGAAGGAAAGAGGGCCAAGAAAATTTAGAAAGAACAAAATTGAGAGACCTACCTTGCCAGATATAAGGCATTATTATAAAGCTATTATAATTTAAAGTAGTGGTATTACTCCAGGAATAAATAAATAAACCATGGAATAGAAGGTAAAGCCCAGAAGTAAACCCATAAACGTAGCTTATATGTAACAGAATTACAAATCAGAGTAATGAATTATTCTATAAATAATAGATGATTAGATGAATTATTCTATTAATGGTACTGGAAAAATTGGCCATTTGGAAAAAAGTAAAATTAGGCCTTTCCCTCACATTGTATACACACACACATGAACATATCAGGAACACACAATCCAGGGAGATTAAAGATCTAAATGTGAAAAAAAAATCTTTTTTTAATTTTCAGAAAAAAAGGAAAAATATAGAAGGATATTTTGTACCATCAGCATAAAACTTTTAATCAAATTTTTATCAAGACACATTAACTACAAACTATAAAGGAAAGTTTTGTAATGTTGAAATACATTGAAATGTAAAACTTCTGTCTGACAAAGACTTTTATAAATGATGTTTGAAAGATAAGTTGCAGATTGAGAAAAGTTTTTTAAATTTTATTGAAGTATAGTTGATTTATAATGTATTCATTTCTACTGTACAACAAATGGACTCAGTTATGCATATATATATTCTTATTTTCCATTATTTATCACAGAATATTGAATATAGTTCCTTGTGCTATACAGTAGGACATTGTCATTTATCCATCCGACATACGCTAGTTTGCCTCTGCTAATCCTACTCTCCCCATCCTTCCCTCCCCTCCCTACCCCCTCCCTCTTAGCAGCCACACATCTGCTCTCTACGTCTGAGTCTGTTTCTGTTTCATGGATAAGTTTATGTTATATTTGAGATTCCACATATCAGTGATACTGTATGGTATTTGTCTTTCTCTTTCTGACTGACTTCGCTTAGCATGATAATATCTAGGTCCATCCATGTTACTGCAAATGGCATTGTTTCATTCTTTTTTAACGACTGAGTAATATTCCATTGTGTATTTGTAACACATCTTCATTCATTCATCTATCAATGACTATTGAGGTTGTTTCCGTAGCTTGGCTATTGTGAACAGTGCTGCTATGAACACAGAGGTGCTTACATCTTATCAAATTATAGTTTTGTCTGGATATATGCCCAGGAGTGTGATTGCTGGATCATATGGTAGCTCTATTTTTAGTTTTTTGAGGAACCTCCATGCTGTTCTCCATAGCGGCTGTATCAATTTACATTCCCACCAACAGTGTAGAAGGGTTCACTTTCTCCACACCCTCTCCAACATTTATTATTCGCAGACTTTGATGGTAGCCGTTCTGACCAGTGTGCAGAGGTACTTCACTGTAGCTTTGATTTGCATTTCTCTAACAATTAGCAATGTTGAGCATCTTTTCATGTGCCTATTAATCATCTGTATGTCATCTTTGAGAAACGTCTATTTAGGCCTTCTGTCCATTTTTTGATTAGGTAGCTTGTTATTAAGTTGTATAAACTGCTTGTATATTTTGGAAATTAAGCCCTGGTTGATTGCATTATTTGCAAACAATTTCTCCCAGTCCATAGGTTGCCTTCCACTTTACTTACGGTTTCTTTTATTGTACAAAAGCTTATACATTCAATTAGATCCATTTGTTTATTTTTGCATTTAGAGAAAAGATATTTGACCACCAAAAGGTTAGTATCCAGAAAATATAAAGAACTCCAACAAATCAGTAAGAAAAAAACAACCTAACAGAAGTGGGCCAAACATATGAACAGATCATTCACAGAAGAAGAAGAAACTGGGTGGTGAGTAATCATATAAAAATGTGCCTAACCTCACTAGGATTCAGGAAAGCTAATTGCAACAACAGAGAGATTTCATTTCACACTGATTAGATTAGCCAAATCTTGCAAGTCTGATAACAGAGTTATAAGCAGCGTGGGAAAGGAACTCTTATACTTGTTGGGAGAGTGTGTTGGTACAGTCACTTTGTGGAGGAATTTGAGACTATCTAGGAGATCTTAAGGTCATCAAACCTCACATCACAGCAAAACCAAATCTGAGTAACCACTCTGAAGGGTATTTCAGGCGCACAGGGAGACAGGTATGAAAATGTTCATTGCAGACCTATTTGTAATAATGAGAAAGCAGAAATAACCATTAGGAAAATGGAAATCTAAAAATGTGGTTTATTCACTCGGTGAAATATCATACAACAGTTAAAATGAAACTAGATGTATGTATATTACCTCTCACATTTGCTCCTTACACTTTATAGATTCCATCTCTTTGATGTCTGTAAGATCTATTTCCTCCCTTCCACCACTCCGACAATCCCCTGCCACTATTTTTGCTTAGATGATGTAACCTAACTGACCCCCACTCACCACTGGCCCTGGACAGCCATCCAGCAGCCAAGAGCATCTTTCTTAGGTGCCCATCTGACATTGTTACTTAGCTGCTTTAAAACCTTCCAATGACTGTGGCCTAGATGACAAGTGCAGATGCCTTAGCAGAGCTTACGAAAACCTCAACTTCCATCTCATCCACCCTTCTAATTCAGCCTTACAGGGTTGTTTGTGGTTCACCAGACAGGCCAGCTGTCCTGCCACCCTACCTGGATCACATGCCATGCTCCATCCACCAGAAGGGGGCTTTCCTTTAACTCAACACCTTCCCACCTGCATTGATCCACCTGGCAAAGTGGATCAGCCTGCAAGCGTCCATCTTCAAAACTCAGCTCAAGGATCTATGTGAAGAATTTGTCCACACATGCCCACAGACCCCTCTCCCCACTTTTTGCTTCCCCAGTGAACCCCCCAGTCACACTTGAAGGCATAAGACTGAACTCTCTCCACTGTGGGAACCAAGGCAAGTCATTTCCCACTCTGAGTCATCCATCATTCCTTCTAGCCTCTCTAGGCCAGTGCCTGCTGGAGAGCAGGGCCAGTTCTCACCTGGATGCAGGTGTTCCTCCCCAGTCTTGTCAAATGGCATCACTTTTCACTTTCCCTGGCTGTTTCCCTGTTTCCTTCTTTCTCATCCCTGCATCAAGTTCACAGTCTGAGACCAACCCTGAGACCAACAGCTGAGCCCAAAGATCCAGGTGCTCATCACAGGAGAGCTTCAGCCGGGGAGAACCCCTGGGCCCCATCCCAGGAGGACCACTGTGAGCAGATGCTCAGAGCTAAACTCCATGTCCTCCTCCACTTCCCACAAATGTGGCCCAGAGAATCAGCTGAGGAGGAGGAGGAGGAGAAGGAGCCTGGCTCAGGAGAGAGGAGCCCAGCCAGCAGAGTAAAGCTGGACACAGCCAAGCTGGAGGGAACCGTGTCTCGTCCTAGCGCCTGTTCTCCTAGACATCTGCCTGAAAGCACAGGGTCCAGCTGATGGACAATGAACCAGAAGTATGTAGTATTGTCACGCCAGTCTTGCCCAAATGGTGTTGGACTGTAGCCTTGTACAGTAAAACCTTTAACTTTTTATTTACTTATTTTTGGTTATGTTGGGTCTTTGTCACTGTGCATGGGCTTTTTCTAGTTAGTGAGCAAGCGGGGGGCTACTTTTTGTGGTGGTGCATGGGCTTCTCATTGCAGTGGGCTTCTTCTACAGAGCACAGGCTCTAGAGCACAAGGCCAGTAGTGGTGGTGCATGGGGCTCAGTTGCCTGGCAGCAGGTGGGATCTTCATGGACCAGGGATCAAACCTGTGTCCCCTGCATTGGTGGGTAGATTTCTAACCACTTAACCACCAGGAAAGTACAGTAAAAACCTTTTTTAAAATCCTGTTGATGACACCTTCTGTCTATAGAAGGTTGGTCCTATTAAGTAGAAGTCTTTTTGCCTGTCAAGTACCCTGATAGGTTTGATGCATGCACTCATAGGCTGGAGCAGCTAAGTGCTAGAACTGCTCTGCAAAATAGAAGGAAATGAATTTGGACATCCAGGGAATGGAGGAGAGGAGTGTCAGAAAAGGAAAGAGAGGAAGAAAACAGTAAGTGGGGGAGGTTGGGCAGTTGGGGTGAGAAGGTGAATCAGCATTTTTAAAATAAGAAAGATCAGGGGTGAAAAGATTCTAAATCCCCTGCTGTGGGATGCTCCGTGGGACCCCTCTCTGGAGGTGGGAGAGGTGGAAGAATCTGTCACGTTCAAAGATCGTGGTGCAGGGATGGAGTGATGGATCATGTAGGGTGAAAGAAAGGGGTCTTGGATCTGTACCTTGAGAGCCTGGGGTGCATTTGGGATCCATAGAATTCTTCAGAGAGGTGGAAGGGGCTTCAGAATCGGATTTCAAGACAATCTCATCTCAATCTTAAGTGCCTTCAGCTGACATCCAGATCACTCTCATTAATTTCACAGCATCTAATAAATTTAGAAAATACTATTCACCTTTCCCAAGTCCATCAGAGCCCTCTAACCCATCATTTCCTCAAGAATAAGTGGACATAAAAAAGAAGACTCCTCGATGGCCCACTGGATGCGAATCCACCTGCCAGTGTAGGGGACACAGGATCAACCCCTGGTCTAGGAAGATTCCACATGCCGTGGAGCAGCTGAGCCCGTGCGCCTAGAGCCCGTGCTCTGCCACAAGAGGAGCCACCAAAATGAGAAGCCCACACGCCACGACAAAGAACAGGCCCTCCTCGCCACAGCTAGACAGAGCCCACGTGCAGCCACCAAGGCCCAGCGCAGCCATAAATAAACAAACACGTAGTTTTTAAAAAGAAAGGAATAAATGGATGTGTGCCCATCTACCACTCGTGGTGTTTAACCCCCTTCCTTGCACTTAGCCACAGGTCACAGTCATTCAGAGTCGTGGAGGCAGGAGAGACAAGCCCGGTGAAAGCCTATTTAAAGACTGGGCAATGGAGACCCAGAGAGGAAGAGCAACCTTCTCAAGACCACACAGATAATGGGGGAAGAGCTAGGGCTTATTTTTTTCTGCCCCCAGGTTTGAGCTCCCCCACTCCCCTCCCTGAGGATTGCAGCTGCTGTGGGTTAGGATGGAGCCAATTTGGGTCTGAGAGCAATTCATTAGAACGTGTCCTGAGAGTCAGAGGGGGAGACAAGGAGGCCTTGTTTTCTAAGGGATTCTTCCCAGGGCTCCAAGCTCCAAGCAAACACATTCCTGAATCTTTGCCACCACATTTAAAACCAGAGGAGAAAAGTTATAAATGGGCTTTTTCTCTCTGTAGATAAGAGAACCACAGGATATCAGGTCTCTGAGAGACAGGCTAGCGAGATGTCTCCCTGTCCAGACTCCCTTTGGCCTAAGAATCTGAATTCTCTCCGAGCACCTTTAGAGTTCCATAGGCAGAGAGGTGTGGCTTTAGTAGCTTCTTCAACACACACTGTAAATATTTTTCTAATTTTTACTTCTTTTATCATAGAAAAAACAATTGTTATTGAATAAATTACATTGACTATTTTGAAAAATTCTGATTTACTGATCTTGACAAATTTCTTGGGACCTGGACACACAGGAGGGATGGTTATTGCACTATTCTCTTTATTTTTATGCATGTTTTCAAAATTTTGTAATAAAAAGTTAAAACTGCATGTGTATATTTTTTTTTTAAATCTGCTTCTTAAATGTCAGAAGTAAGAATTTCCATTGTAAATATTTTGTGTGTTGGTTTAGAAAAAGCACACACCAATTTGCTATCAACGAACTCCAGTCTGTCAACCTGTGCTTCTAACAAAGTTCTCATTTTAAAGTTACAATTAAAGGAATTTTCCTGCAATCCAGCAGTTAGGACTCTGTGCTCTCACTGCTGAGGGCCCAGGTTCGATCCCTGGTCAGGGAACTAAGATCCCACAAATCATGCAGCACAGCCAAATAAAGAAAGATGCAATTAAAAGTGTCTCCTTTAAAGTGGCAATTTGGGGCACTGTATAAATACCATAAGTTGAGGCAGCAGCTAAGTCTCATTAGTCCTGTCACAGTCATTCCACACTTGTGGGCACACACACGTAAAACATCGGCTGTGTGTGGACGGAGCCCGTGTTGATCACCCACACTGCTAGGGTCTGTGTCTCCCATGGCACTGCATCCATCCTGCTAACCTGTTCCTGCCACACGCTCTTAGAATTCCTTCTTGCTCACCTGCTCCCCAGCTACCTGCTGAGCTACATGAAGGCATGGATGAGGCTGGCCCCTCTGTGGGTCCTGGGCTGGGACCCTGTCCCACACGGAACGGGGACTCACTAAACACATGTTAGATGATATAAAAGTAAAGCTGTGTAGGATTCTGGGCTTGGACTAGAGAGTTGGGAACAAAACAAGAGAGAAGTGACCTGGGACATGGAGCAAGATCGGGGCCCCTCATTTCACCTGGTTATCTTGGGGCCTCAGTCTCTCCATCAGCAAGATGGGAATAATGATTTTTACTTTGCAGAGTCATGGCGAAGGAGAAAGATGATGGCTGTGCAGTACCTGGCACATGGTAGGTGCTACAGAAAAGGCTGCTGTACCTACAGTGATGACCCTGGGATTAAGATGACATCTGATGCAGAGCTTGGGACAGAGGTGCATGTTTTAAGCACAGGCAATGAAGCGTTATATGCATGCTCAGTGGCTTCAGTCACTTCTGACTCTTTACAACCCCATGGACTGTAGCCCGCCAGGCTCCTCTGTCCATGGGAGTCTCCAGGCAAGAATAATGGAGTGGGGTGCCATGCCCTTCTCCAGGGGATCTTCCCAACACAGGGATTGAACCCTTTGTCTCCTATGTCTCCTGCATTGCATGCAGATTCTTTACCCACTGAGCTACCTGGGAAGCCCTACTGAAGGGTTACCAGGCTGTAGTTAGCAAAAAAAAAAGACACCTCAAGATCTTTGAACAAAAGTCAGGGAGGGGAGAGAGAGTTCGCAGGTATTTATTGTTTTGTATGCCATGACTTTGACGAATCCTCATATCAACCTGTGCAGTGTGTGGTTTTGCCCAAGTCCACGGGAGGGGAAGAGGCTGCAGGTGCAGCCTCCCAGGGCGGGCAAGGCTGGAATCCTGGCATCTGGAGCAGGAAGTGTTTCTGGGCTCCTGGCACTCTCCCTATTCTTTTTAAATCAAATCAAGTCCTGGAAGCAGCTCAGGGTTCACCCTCTCTGGGGCCCAGTCCCTGTACGTTTGTTTAACAACAAACACAGATTCATTCCAGGCTGGCCTAGTTTAAGTTGACCTGGGCAGGGCTTTGCCTGAGAGATAGACAGAGTCTCCCAGGCAATAGTCCACTGCCCAGTCAGGGGACATGACCTGCTGTCTTCTCCCACCTTTGGAAACCTGCTCGCCCTGGGTTCAGCTCTGAGTACTTGACCCTGAGAAACCTCTTACCCCTTGAATCATGGAGTATAGAGCTTCCAGGGGCTCCAAGGACAGAGAGGGGCCTTGCAGACACATCTTGAGTCAGGGTATAGGACAAACCTGGGTGGACATCTGGTCCTCTACTCCCTGGCGTTGTGACACCTGGTTGAGTGACTTCACCCCACTGTGCCTCAGTTACCTGCAAAATGGTTACAGTGTTGCCTGCCTCAAGGGTTGCGGTCAGTCTTTAAGATGACAATGTGTAGAACATGCCTGGTGCATAGTGGGGACTCGATAAACGTCCATTTCCTGGTTTGTCATCCTGGAATATCCCACGCTTCCATCATGGTGGCCTTTGCCATTTCTGTGCAACACCAATATGAGTCTCACTTTTTTCTACATTGATTCACTTTTTAAATATTTATTTATTTGGCTGCCCCGGGTCTTAGTGGCAGCATGTAGGATCTTTGGTCTCTGTTGCAACATGCAGGATCTTAAGTTACTGCACACAAACTCAGCTGCAGCACATGGGATCTAGTTTCCTGACCAGGGATCCAACCTGGGTCCCCAGCATTGGGAGCAGAGAGTCTCAGCCACTGGACCACCAGGGAAGTCCAGTGCATTGATTCACTTTTAAAACTCAGTCTCACCTCTGCAAATAGAAAACCAGCAGCACTTGGAAAGCATTCCTTCCATTGTTTAGCCAATATTTGTTGAGGGCCAGTCATGCACCAGGTAGTGTTCTGGGTGCTCAGGATACCCCAGTGAAACAACCACTCCTCGCCCTCATAGAGTGTGCAAAGACAGTGAGGAAGACAGAGAATAAATAGAGATAGAAGATGATACCTGGTAGTATTGCCCCATCAAGAAAAAGGAAATCAAGGCGCAGGGCTAGACTAGAGAGAGATGAGGGGAGAGGGGAGGGGGAGCCCTATTTCATTTAGTGGGGCTGGCAGAAATAGATTCACCTCGAAGCTAATAAAGCTCAAGCTTCAGGCCTTTGGTGTGCTCAGGTCCCCTCTTGTTCCCAATTCCAAAACTTCCCTACCAAACTTTGTAACCACAGTCCTAGATTCTTTTTTCTAAAGAGCATTCTCAAAAATTAGGTAAGCTTCAGGCCCCACAATGTCTGGTCTGCCCCTGGTGATCCGGACAGGCCTCTCTGAGAAGGTGACATCTGAGGAGAGACCGCAATAAATAGAAAGTCGCCATTAACATGAGCACAACAAAATTATTGGCCCTGTGGGAGCCAGTGATTCTAAAAAGGCCCCTAGTTTATCTGCTTCTCTGAGTTGAAAGGCTGCATTTGAAATTCCATCTCAGGCCAGGTCTCCAAAACAAGTTGAGCCTAAAAGTCTCCATGTCTCCCCAGACGCCACCCAGGCTACTGGCCTACACCAGGCCTGAGAAGCGGGCCAGAGAGGGTGGGAGAGTCTGGGAGAATGGGAGGCATTGACTGGCGGGCTTTCGGGCCCCGGGAATGACAGGGAGTGGAGGCCAGTAGGAGGAGAAAGGAACCCAGACAAACAATGTCAAGCGCTGATAAAACTACGGAGGAACTGAACCCTCATACACTCCTGGTGGGAATGAAGAGTGGTCCAGCTACTTTGGAAAACAGTGTAGCAGTTTCTTACAAAGTTAAACATCTACAGTTGACCTCTGAACAACGCGGGTTTAAACTACATGCAGGAGGGGTCCACTTATATGTGGATTTTTTCATTAGTAAATAATAAGTACTACATGATCCATGATCTACTGTTTGTTGAATCCCTAAATGCATAGGAACCTTGAGAGGTTGGTGACCCATGACCCAACCTCAACATTGTTCAAGAGTCAACTGTAAAAAAAAAAATACAGTCAACTGTATACTTAATATGATGACTCAACAATACCCTCCCTGGTATTTATCCTAAAGAAATGAAAACTTTGGTTCACACAAAAACCTGTACACTGATGTCTTAGGAGCTTCATTCATAATAGTCCAAAATTCGAAAACAGCCCAAATGTCCAACGACAGGTAAAGGGATGTACAGATTGTAGTGTATTCGTGCAATGGAATACTCCTCAGCATCACACAGGCACAGGCCACTGACACATCCAGCAACATGCATGAATCTAACAGGCATGCTGACTTTTGGAAGAAACTAGACATGAGTGAGTTTATCTGTAGGATTCCATTATATGACATTCTAGACATAGGAACATAAAGCAGGGGAGATTAAAATGAATCTTGTGATATATGCATTTGTCAAAAGTCACTGAATTGTGTGCTTAGAATGGGCACATTTTATCATACATAAGTTACAGCATAACTCAGATATAGCTTAGTAAAACTGATTTTAAAAAATCATATACCAGGCTTCCCTTGTGGCTCAGCTGGTAAAGAATACACCTGCAATGTGGGAAACCTGGGTTCAATCCCTGGGTTGGGAAGTTCTCCTGGAGAAGGGAAAGGCTACTCACTGCAGTATTCTGGCCTGGAGAATTCCACGGACTGTATAGTCAATGGGGTTGCAGAGTCGGATATGACTGAGCAACTTAAAAAAATAAATAACATTTCTACACATTGTCCACTAGAAAAACCTTCCTTGAGGTCAACAACCACCCACTCCCTTCATTTTGCACGTTAGGAAACAGAGGCCCAGAGAGGAGGATGACTTTTCTAAGTCACTCCCTAAGTGTCACACTGTGAATCTGACTATTGACATGCACAAGGGGCTGGGTAATTGAGGTTCACAGGGTGCTTTCTCAGCCTCCTCTGACTTAGCGCTCACTACAGCTTTGTGAGGCAGCCGCTGTGCCATTGTGCCCAGGTTATGCACTCTGAGGCCCAGAAGGTTTGGGAGACTCGTCTGAGGTCCCACAGCTAGCTTTACCACGACCTAGACTATCAGGGCAGCTGCCAACGCAAACTCAGGTCCTCAAAGCGCCGATCTCCCCTCTTCCCCACACATCCACCTCCTCGCATTGGGGGCGTGAGCTGGAGACCCTTCACTGCCCGGGGGCCGGCAGAGGAGGGAAGAGAGAGTGTGGAGCACTTATGAGCTTTCCGTGGAAAGGCTGTGGGCTGGGCAACAGGAGCCACTTCTGTTCCCGGCGGGGCACACCCAGTGGGGCCATGGGGTGGGTGGGGAGACAGCCCTGGCTGTGCTCAGAAAAATCCAGTTTCCCCTGGATGCTTTTTCCAGCGTGGCCTGCCAAGAGAGATTTCGATCGCAGAGAGCAACACGATGCTCTGGAGAAAGAGATTAGTGGGTTCCGGGGTGTTTGTGTCTCTGAGAAAGGCAGTTTGTTTGGGAACCGACTCCAGGTCACAGATGAAACTCTGCCAGGCCCCACTGGAGCTGACATAAGGGACGAGCAGGCCCCTTAGGCCAGGAGGCCAAGCACAACGGGCCGGGGCCTTCCAGAGTCCCGAGAGGCCCATGGAGGGGGCCCTGGGGTCCCCTGTAAGCCTCGCTCCAGCGCCTCCTGGGAGGAAGGGCTCCGTCACAGCAGACCCCTGGGTTTGCTGAGAACACAGATGGCCTTCACCCTGCGGAGCAAGCTTGAACAGGAGGAACCTGGATTATTTTCTCCAGAGTGGGAGGGTCAAGACCCAGAGGGTGGGGAAGGGCTGGTCCCAAGAGAGGCAAGGGGAAGAAGAGCCAATTAGCTTGGAAGCTGGCTGCTGCTGCAGCTAAGTCGCTTCAGTCGTGTCCGACTCTGTGCGACCCCATAGACGGCAGCCCACCAGGCTCCCCCGTCCCTGCGATTCTCCAGGCAAGAATACTGGAGTGGGTTGCCATTTCCTTCTCCAATGGGTGAAAGTGAAGTTGTTCAGTCATCTCCAACTCTGCATGACCCCATGGACTGCAGCCTATCAGGCTCCTCCGTCCATGGGATACTCCAGGCAAGGGTAATGGAGTGGGTTGCCATTGCCGTCTCTGTGGAAGCTGGCAGAACTTTTTAAACACTGAAAAGTGTAACATGAAATATTACTGAGGCTACCATAATATAGGGCACAATGACACTTCCTGGTGATCCAAAAATCTTCAGTAAGTTTTCTACTGCTTGAGTGACTTCGGAGTAGAAGACGTAGGAGAATGACCCAGGCTCTATGTTTGGGGTAACTCCAGGGGACAGAGAGAGGGAACAGCTGCAGGAAAATTAGATCCCATGGAGGCAGGTGCTGGAGGCAGAGTGGATTGGTGACAATTTGTAGGAATTTGCATCTTAGAGGGCTTTGGGTTCCCCAGGGGGTGGAATGAGGTTTCAGTCTGTCTCATTCAGATTTCCAGGAGCTGGGGACTCTGGGTGCCATCTGAGTTACACGTGCTCCTGCCAGCCACGCAGGGGGGTGGGGGTGGGAGGAGGCAGGAACATGGGGGTGGCTTGTCTCCTGCCCAGTGGATTTCAGCAGATAAGACAAGCACATAGCCAGCGTATGGGAGTAGAAAAGGGCACACAGGGGGGCAGCGAACGATGGAGCGAGACAGAGTGGGAGTGAGGAAGAGCCAGGGGGACAGACTGACATTTTTCTGGCCTAGACACGGTAGCATAAGGAAGCCTTCTGGAGGACATCACATTTAGGCCAAACTGTTGAAAGGGTAGGATATGGCCCCGGGGAGATGTGGCGGGGGCACTCCCTGCAAAGAGCACTGCCTAAGCAAAGGCCCTGAGGGGCAAAGGCTGGGCGTTTCCAGAGTGCTGAGCAGCCGAAGCTGAAGCGCTGGCAGCACAACCGGGGACCACGTGTCCTTGCTGGTCATGCCAGGAGCTTGCTTGAGGCTTGCAGTATAGGGAAGTCAACACATATTAAATAATCCCACAAATAAACACAAGGTTATAAACAATGATAGTGTTACAAAGACACAGTCTAAGGAGGCATTTCAGAGCCAATAACAGAGTGCTGATTTATCCAGGCCCTGAAGTCTGTGTTCAAAGCTGATGGATGAGCAGAGAGTTAAAGGGGCGAGGAGGCAAGTGGGGAAGAACACTCCAGGCTGAGGAACAGCCCATTCAAAGACCTCGAGGCAGGTAGGAGAATGCCCCACCCCCACCTGCTGTCCAGAGACTCCAAAGGAATTTTCTCCTCCTACCTCCCCCTAGGCGCACAGAGAATGTTCTGGAATTCACAAATCCCCGCCCCCGCCAAGTTTATCCCTTCCAGCCACCTGTACTGGTGGACGCCTGACAGCACCTTCCCATGCCCTTGATCTCATTTCTTACCCCTCTGGCCCCAGGGTCACCAGCTCCCAACAAGATTTGCTCCATTCTGTGAAGGTACTACCAGCCTGAGTCTGGCTTGGGTCCCCTTCACTCCCCTTCCTCATTCATCCTGCCCCAGCCCTTCCCAGGATGCCTGGGGAGTGGCATGAACATGCCATGGTAACCCCAGATCAAAGGGGGATGAATAGATGGCATCACTCCTTCCCCCACAGGATGTTCCGAGACTTGTTCTGTGGATTTTGCAGACGGCCTCGTGATACAGAGCAGAGAGAGGCAACACCAACTTGCATCCAGTACTGGTTACCCCTGCCCTGCTCCCCTCTCCCACCCTGCACTCTGCTACCGGGGCAGCACATTCCTAAAAAACCTCCTCTAACACAAGTCTCTCACTTGGGCTCTACTTTAGGGTACCCAAGCTTAGACCCCTCCCCATCAGGATGAACCTGCATCTCTAAAGTGGAGTGGGAGCATGACTCTCCCCATTTCCAGGAACATGTGCTTCAGTGGGCTTTTCAGACCCCTGGGTTCCAAGCCCCCAGCCTCTCTGCTCGGCTGCCAGATCCCTGACTTGACCATGTTCAAATGCCCATGGTGATTTCTCTAAATAGCCAGGCAGCATGCTTACCAATAACACTTTGACACTTACTTTCCAATGGCAGGGACAGCACAGTATATTACTTACTTGTTGTCTGGAGGTTGCTCGCTCCAAGGCACAGTGACCCATTCCCCAAACTTATCTGGTGGCCTGGGTTTCCACAGACTGCTCCAAAGCCAGCCTGAAGTCTTGCAGTAGAGCCCTGAGTCACTGCTTGGATGCCAGCAGCCTGGGCTGCCAGCCAGATTCTGCCACAGGCTCTCTGTGATCTTAGACAAGCCGTGGGTTCCTTTGTCTCTTCCTTGTGGACTGAAGGAGAGACTTTCTCCAAGGTCCTTTGAGCTCCAACCAGAGAATCATGCTCCCTCCAGTGCCCAGAGAAGATCAAGTTCAGGTATGCCCTACACACCATGCCCCTGGTTAACATTTTTCATGTAGGTCATTCCTTTATAGAACATGTGTGTCTTCAATACGAAAAGCAACTGTACATCTCCAAAATTTAATATAACTTTTTTTTTTTGGCCATGCCACATGGCTTGCAGGATCTCAGTTCCCTAACTAGGGATTGAACCCAGGCCATGCCAGTGAAAGTGCCAAATCGAACCCCTAGACCACCAGGGAATTCCCTAACACAACATTTTTTAATGAAATAGGGTTCAGGAGGAGAATCAAGGTACATTCCAAGCACAATTAGTAGAAGATTTGAATCAAGCTGTGTTTTGAAAAACATGAAAGTAATGAAGTGGATGGTGTCACTGGCTGTCACCGGCACCGAGGCCAGATTCCTGTGTACAGAGCAATTGCTTAGTTTTCCTTGTTGTTGATTGCTTTTATTTTTAAAGAGGATTTTATAGTCCTGTTGGAAAGAAAATACATACACACAAATATCAGCATATCAAGCCACGTGGTCTGGTTGAAAGAAGATTGGATTTATCTGACAAAGCTTGTAGGGGGCACATTCTTTGTCTTGTTGTTGAAGGATAGTTGATTTACAATGTGTTAGTTTCAGATGTACAGCAAGTAGTTCAATTATTTGTATATGGAATATATATTATTCTTATATATGTTCTTCTTCAGATTATTTTTCAGTATAGATTATCAGATATTGAATTTAGTTCCCTGTGCTATACAGTATATCCTTGTTGTCTGTCTATTTTACAGAATAACTGCTTGTTAGTGTCCCTATTAATTATAGGTGACCAGGAAGCAGAGCTTTAAGCATCTTACAACCTGACCTGATCCTTTGTTACATATATAAGCATTTTGCAGTATTATAGCTAGACGTAGGAAATCAGTTAAGGGATTGGGGTTGACAGATAACAATATAATTTTCCCCTTTAAAAACGAAAGGAAAGATGTTCGCAGAAGCCTTCTGCACAGGAGCCCTCACTTTCGGGACTAGATGACTGACGTTGAGCAGGAGATGACATACACCCTTCCCAGTTCACGTGGTAGCTGTGTCCCTGGGAAACTCAGTGGATGTTAAACTCTTGGACATACACTTGGTGTTTATTATGTAAGGCAGAGTTTAGTTTTGAGCTCAGATAATCACCTACATTCAGAAGTCTTACAGAGGGTATATTTTAAAGAAAACAAGGCGACCTCCCCGGTGGTTCAATGGCTAAGACTCCACTCTACCAATGCAGGGGTCCTAGGTTCAATCCCAGGCGGGGAAGTAGATCATGCCACATGCCACAAGTAAGACGCAGTGCAGTCAAATAAATAAAAATAAATACATATTAAAAAAAAAATTGTCTTATGGAGGGGAAAGCAATTCTTCACCATGAGCCGGCCCAGGCATTGCAGCGTCTAGCATCCCTGGCTCCTCATAGCCCCTCCCCTCCCCAGCAGCGCTCTCCTCAACAGTGGGACCACCAGAAACACTCCCATTGTTTTCAGTGCCCCCCGGGGGCGTTCCTACTTGCATGGAGAAATTAACATTAAAAAAAAAGGATAAATGGTCATTCTAGTATATTCACAAAGTTGTGCAGCTATCACCACTACCTAATTCCAGAGCACATTCATCCCCCCAAAAAAGAAACCCCATACCCATTAATTGTCACTCTTCATCCTCTCCTCCCCCAAGTCCTAGCAACAGCTAGTCCACTTTCCATCTCTGTATATGCCTAGTCTGGACACACCATACTGGACACACCATAATGGAATCATATAATATGTGGCTTTTTGTGTTTGACTTTTTCACTTAAAATAATGTTTTCAAGGTCCTGTATGCCATAACATGTATCAGTACATCATTCCTTTCAGTGGTGGAATAATATTCCATTATATGGATAGACCACAATTTATTGATTCATCAGTTGAGTGGTTTCCTCTTTTTGGCTCTTATGGATGTTTAACTGTATATTTTTTTTCCCTCTATTTTTACTGAGACATAATTGACATACAGCACTGTATACAGTGTATGTATACAAAAAGTATACAGCATAATGATTTGACTTACGTACTTGAAGCGATTACAATAAGTTTAGTGAACATCCATCATCTCATAGAGACACAAAACTAAAGAAATAGCAAAAAATATTTTTCCTTGTGATGAGAACTGTTAGGATTTACTCTCTTAACAACTTTTGTGAATAACATAAAGCAGTATTAATTATATTTATCCTGTTGTACATTACATCCCTAGTATTAACTGGAATTTTGTACTTTTGACTGCCTTTATCCAATTCACTCTCCTCCCATCCCTCATCATATGTTTTTGAGTAGATGTGTATATTCAATTCTCTTGGGTGTATACCTAGAAGTTGCTCCATCACTTGGTAACTCTATGCCTAACTTTTTGAGGAACTGCCACACTTTTTCCAAATAGTGATTACACTATTTTAAGATTCCACCAATAATTTCGCTAACTTCTCCACATCCTCACCAGCAGTTGTTATTGTCTGCCGTCTTGATAATAGCTGTCTTAGTGGGTATAAGTTGGTATCTCATTAAGGTTTTGATTTGCATTTTCCTAATGACCAATGACATGGAGCATCTCTTCATGTGCTTACTGGTAATTTACACATCTTCTTTGGAGAAATGTCTGTTCAAGTCTTTTGCTCATTTTTGCTCATATTAAATTGGGTCATTTGACTTTTTGTTGTTGAGTTGTAAAAGCTCTTTATATATTCTGGATACAAGTCCTTTATAAGACATATAATTTATAAAATTCTCTCCCACTGTGTGGAATGTCTTTCCACTTTCTTGATGATGTCTTTTGAAACACAAAAGTTTTTAACTGTGATGAAATGCAGTTCATCTATTTTCCTTTGATTGCTGTATGCTTTGAACCTGTTGTCTTAGCCCCAACTCAAGGCCAAGGCCAGGAAACAGAGGCTGCTGTGACTGAGTGGAGGGAACATCCTTCCAGCTTCAAATGCTCCTGATGGGATTCCATAAATAATTTCTCTAAATTAAAAACTCTATCCCTGCCAAGCTCAGTGCCCTCCAGATGGGTAGCATCAGACCTCCCAGTCATTCATATCTTAGGGATATGAGTTCTAGAGTCTATCAGATGCTTTTCTAAGAGCAGACCATGCTAGTGGTGGAGAGAGAGTATGGAGACCTTGACTCCACCACGTGGGTACAAAAACACAGGAGAGGCAAGCTGGACATGAAACCAAGGTCGCCTCTTGGGTGAGGGAAGTCACCACCCGCTGTCTCCTCCATAAGCATCCGCTAGGAGCCTCCCCGTTCCCTACCCCGGGCCCATACTTTGGGTTTTGCAGCAAAGGACCCTGCTCCAACATAAATGTTTGCAGGATGGGGACACAGTTCTAGATGGCTGGTGCTAGACTAAAAGGATCCTCCATGCTTATCTCCTGCATCCCCTTCAACTATACATGGAAAAATGGAGGCCCAGAGAGGGCAAGGGGCCTGCAGCAACTCCAGGGCAGGGCAGGGACCCCACAGCCCCTCAAACTCCCAACTGCCCTTTGGCTAGCATGTTGGACCAAACGGAATTCACAAGCCTCTGGGAAAAAGCAGTTCTCAGACACAAGCAGCGTCCTTGGGGCACAGGCAGTTTACTCGGGCAGGAGGAGGCCCAGATAGGTCCATGTCCCGGGGGTGTGAGCCCATGAAGGGCCACAGCAGGGGCGCAGAGCAGCAGAGGGCCCTAGACCTTGGGGGCCAGGGGTCTCACCTCTTTGGGACTACCCCACCAATTATGCATCTGTTAGTAATAGCTGCCAAGCCCTGGATGCTCATGAGCTGCCAGGTGCCATGCTAAGAAATGTACCCACTTCATTACATTGACAGCCCTATGAAATAGGTTTTTTGTTTTTGATGAGGCCACTGGGGATCCAAAGAGGTGAAGAGACTTGCCCAGGATCACATACCTAGAAAGAGCTGAGCAGACTTTCAAATCCAAGGCAGCCAGCATCAAAGTGAATGCTTACAATGCCCATTCTGACTGATTTCTGGAGACCCCTCTAATTCTCACCTGAGAAAGGTGAAAGATCCCCGGGGAACCTGTAGGCTCACGTCCTCCTGCCAGCCTAATGCCGCGGAGCTTTGCCCTGGGTCTGTTCCCAGGAAAGCTGTAGCCCTCATTCTGTGTCACAGCGCCCCCTGCTGCTCACTCCCACTCTCTTCTGCAAGACCATTTAATGACAAGGGGCCGCTGGTTAAAATACTCTGGTGCATTCCTATATGTTCAGCTGTTGGTGTCCAACTCTTTGCGACCCCGTGGACTGTAGCCCGCCAGGTGCCTCTGTCCATGGAATTTTCCAGGCAAGAATACTGGAGTGCGTAGCCATTCCCTCCTCCAGGGCATCTTCCTGACCCAGAGATCAAATCCAGTTCTCCTGCATTGCAGGCAAATTCTTTACCGTCTGGGCCACCAAGGAAGCCTGGGGATTCCCCCAAAAAGGAACTGTCTTCTTGAAAGTTCTCTAGTTTTAGGGCAAATCAGAGAGAAAAGTCTGATGTTATTTCTGGGCTTTTAGGTCTGTGCCTAAGGGGTTCAAAAAACCCCACATAGTCCTATTTTCCTGTTACAAAGTAGGCAGAGAGCTCAAGACTTTGTGTCAGACCCTGAGGTCGGCAACCCAACTCCAATTCATCATAGTCCTACAGATGTGTGTAAACTGCATGTCAGTTCCCTGATCTTCCAGCTGGTGACAAAAGTGCCCGCCTCTCTGCTGGGGGATGTCTAGAGTCTAACACACAGCAAAGCATCTCCTTCCTAAGCCTCGGTTTCCTCCTCTGCTGACGTTTACCGGTCACCTGGCCTTCACCCCCAATACCTCACTCGATTATCGCAGCAATACATAAGGTAGAATAAGGAGAGCTCAGAGGAGTCAAGCAAGTTGTCCAAAGTCACACAGCTGGCAAGACGGGAAGCCAGGATTCCAACTCAAACAGCCCGGCTCGAGGTTCAAGGTTCATAACCACCATGTCACAGGGCCTTCCAGTAGGGCAATGCGTTATATACTATGAAATGTGCAGAGTCTGTGCAAAGCTGGGGAGATGTAAAGCAGGAAGAAGTTAGAAAAAAAATAGTACTTACAAAAATAAAGCCACAAAGGGAAGACTCCAGTGGTTTGCATCTATCTTCCCCAGGAAGAAAGTCCCTGGCCTGGATCTACACTTTCCTGCCATTTCCCTGGGGCCACCCCTACTGGATGTTCTTTCTGGTGACTCTTCTCTCAGCTGGGGCAAAGAGAAAGAAGAAAGACTTCCTTTCTCCCCATGTCCCAGCATCCAGAAGTGGTCAAATGGAGGTTATTTGGGGAATGAACCGGCCTTGCTTGGGGAAAGATGGATTACCTTTGTCTCTGTCGCCCCCTCCTGCCCCAAAGGAGAACTGCACCCGACCACAGCCCTTGGGGAACACCCCAGGGCAGGGGTGGGAAGGGGTCAGAAGCAGGACTTCCTAAGACATCCGTGAAGGACCAAACTGTCTTTTTTTTTTTTTTTACTTTAAATCTGTCATGGATCAATACTTCTTATTAAAATTCAATAAAAACAAATTACTTTTTAAAAATAAAATGCTGCTTGAGTGATGTGGCAACGTCAAATTGCTATAAGTTTCTAAATGCTTCCTCTCAAGGTCTCAGTGAGTACCTCCGGTTCCTGTCTTCAAGTAACAACAGTCTGAGCCAGCAGAGTTCAGGGACCACACTTTGAGTGGCACTGGTCCAAATGGCCACTGGGCACAAAGGTCTGCCTGAGGTCCGTTGGCCAGGTATAAGGAATCCATTGCCTGGGGCACTGACTCGGCAGAGGCAAGGACTCAGCCATGCTGAGACTTGGGTCCTGATGCTGACCCAGGGCGCATCCTTGGACGGGCAGCAAAGGGATCGCTTAGGCCTTAGGGAGCCCTGGGGCAGACCCCGAAGACAGTGCTTAGAAAACAGATCTCTCCATCTGCGAGACACTTGAGCAGCAAAGCTGAGGCTGTCGGAGCCAAGGAGGCCAGAGAGGACACAAATCCTTCCCCTGGCAAGCTGGGAGGCATGGGGTGGGGGTCTCAACCCGATGTAGGGCAAAGGGGAGTGTGAGTCCCAAACTACATGGTCTATGCCACACAGCGAAACAAAAAAAAAAAAAAAAAAATGGCCTTACTCTTTGGGACTTCCGTGATGGTCCAGTGGTTAAGACTCCTCAGGTCACAAGGAGTCAGACATGACTGAGCACGTACGCACGAAAAAAACACTTCCAGTGCAGGGGGCCCAGGTTTGCTCACTGGTGGGGGAGAGACCACCAGTGAAGGCTGTAACAGAGGCCAAAAAATCCTGAGATGGTCACATCACCCTGCCACTCTGAGCTCCCTCTTCCACAAAAGCTCTCTGAGATCCCTCCTAAACCTAACGTGCTGCTGGTCTGAGGAGATGGGCAGCAAGGCTTTTCCACTGCCAAGAGGAGAAACCAGACGGAGAGGAATGAAAATGGACAGTAGTCATGCCTGGCAGGCTGACCCCAGAGGGCCAGGAGGACCCAGGGCTGGAGAGGCCAGGGAAGGCCTCTGGGCAGGTGCGCCCAGGGGATGCCTCGGAAGGGAAAGGTGCTTCGGATCAGCTGGGGAAGGCGCTTGGTGGAACTGAAGGAGCACTTGAGGAAAGCAAGCCCAGCCCTCCCCACCTTAGCACCAGCCGCCTACACACAGCCACACTCCACTGGCCCCACCCCCGCCTCTAAGTAAAGCAAACTCAACAGCTTGAAAGAAAGCAAACAGCTGCGGAGCGGGGAGCAAGCTTCCCACCCCTTCCCAGTCAAGGTGAACAGGCTGCGAATTTGTTGACAGAGAAAAAAAGTCATCAATTTTTCATGAGCCAGCGCAGGCAACAGAATGTCTCGGGATGTCAACAGTTTCCAGGCAACAAAGACAAACCAAATACACATTCCCCTCACCTGAAAAGATGTTTCCTTCACAAGCATCAGCTTGGATGGGGAGCCGGAGAAGGTGGGAGGTGGAGGCAAGCGAAACCCTTTGGCAGCAGCACCGGCTGGTTCAGACGTTGGGGCTTTGTGGTTGTCTGCAATGACCCCATTAGCAGATCTTGTCAGACGATGACTCAAGGCCAAGGCAGTCTTTAGGGAGGATTCGGGACTCAAGGCAAGAGGGATCAGGTGGCATGTCTCATTCATTCGTTTATTCAACAAACATTTTTGAGCCCTCTTAGGACCTGTGCTTGGGCCCAGGGCCCAGTCTCACTGGGGAGATGAGAGAGGAAACCACTTCCCCTCACCTATGAATGGGAAAACCAAGAGCCAGAGAAAGGAAGCAACTGTCTCAAAATCACAGGGCCACCTAGACACCAAGCTGTACTTGAACACCCAGCTCAGGTTCTTTGTAGCTGTGCCCAGAAGGAGGCTGGTACAGACGTGGTCCCATCCAGAATGAACATGCAAGCTTCCTAGAGCCCCTTAGCCTGAGTTCAGTCGTTAAGTCGTGTCTGACTCTTTGAGACCCCATGAACTGCAGCACGGCAGGCTTCCCCGTCCTTCATTGTCTCCCAAAGTTTGTTCAAACTCATGTCCATTGAGTTGGTGATGCCATTCAACCATCTCATCTTCTGTAGCCCCCCTTTCCTTTTGCCTTTAATCTTTCCCAGCATCAGGGTCTTTTCCAATGAGTCAGCTCTTCGCTACAGATGGCCAAAGTATTGGAGCTTCAACTTTAGCATCAGTCTTTTCAATGAATGTTCAGGGTTGATTTCCTTTAGGAAGTGTCCAGATACTGAATCTAATAATGAAAAGGAGCGGGGTTCTTCCCTGGTGGTCCAGTGGTAAAGAATTTGCCTTCCAAGACAGGGATGCAGGTTCAAACCCTAACAAGGGAACTAAGATTCCACATGCCTCAGAACTAACTCTACATGCTGCAACTACTGAGCCCAGACACCATATGCCTCAGCTAAGGTCCCACATGCCTCGACTAAGACCTGAGGCAACCAAAATAAAAAAAAATTAATTTTTTTTTAAAGGGAGATCATTAGAATGTCGTGGTGCAGTACATGATTGTTGTTTTTAACTCTCGAGGTGGTTCTAACCAAAACAGAAAGGATGGCCTTTTCCAGAGCACTCTGTCAGGCCTGGAGCTCCCAAGATGTCTCCAGTGTTTGCATTAACGTTTCCCGGTGAATGTCAACGGAGACTCAAGAATAAGTCAACACAGGTCCTCACAGTAAATGGCAAGGCTTGTTAGCAGAGTAAACCGTGTGCTTAGCCTGTCTTAAAAGAATCTTTGCTGAGTAAACAAAAGGAAGGCTTTACTTGAGAGTAAACACAGCCAGGAGCTGAGGTGCGCCCGAGGGCTGGAAGGCAACTCTGGTGGCGTAGGCTGCTTTGTGGGGCCCTGGGAAGGAGCTGGGATTGGCCGCGTGTGAGGCAGAAGCGTCTTTGCAAGCAGTTCATGCAAGCCGTTCATGCCGGGAGGGGCGTGGGGTGGCAGGATCAGAGAGGTCATGGGACTTACTGATTATCACACAGCCAGCTGAAGCAGAATCAGACCACTCTTACCCAACAGCCTCTGCTCCCCCAAGGAGCCAGTTCTCTTGGTGAAGAGGCAAAAACCCAGACTCTGAAAGGACCCTTAGGGAGGAGAATCTGGAGGTCCATCTCATTTGCTCTGACGGGTCAAAGAGCTGATGTCTTAACCTTCCCAGGACAATTTTTATACTTGGAGACAACTTCAAGGAAGTAAAACCCTAATGAAGACAGAGTGGGAAAATATTTTTGGTCCAAATAGGTGACCAACTCTCTGTCTCCAAATGCTAACGCTAATTCAATGTTATCCTTAATGGTAGTGGCTAAGGAAAAAAACCTTGAGAGCTTCTGGTCCAGTGCCCACACCTCATAACCTCCTTGACAGCCTTGTTTACATGAGCTCCTCATTTTCCCAAGAGGAAAAAAAAGAAACTGGGGTATGAAATCTTTGACCCATAAACTTGTTCATCTCCAAAACCTAAGTGCAACCACTGACTTAAAATCGGCTCAAATAACTTTTCACACACACATGTACACAAACCTCAACCAACTTGAATCATTCCAGTTTTTGTTTAATTTTTGGACTCCTTTCCTTGTTCTTGAAAGGGTATGAGAACAGAGATCAAAGTATGCTGTGAAGTCATTACAAGAGCCAAACACACACACACAAAAATTTTTTAATCAATACCAAGAAGAGGATGAAGAAGCAAGTCCATTATCCATTTAGGTCAATTTAATTGCCAAGGTTGGGCATCAAGCCCGGTGTTGTTTCTCAGGCACAGAAGTGAGCGTGATAAGTCACAGGGCTCTTTTATTATAAAGGAGGCATGGCTACCAATTCCCTGGAGGATACAAACTTTCTCCTGGCCCTAAATTTAAAAGAATTTTTCACACAAGACCCTATTTGGGAGATAGTAACAGCACAACAGCCTCCATAAGTTTTATGGCAAAAGCAGAAGCTGTTTTCATGAGGCTGTTCCTTCCAACAACCTTGGAGGAAAGCCAAGCCGACACCAGCTGGCACAGCAGCGCAGTAACGCTCTTCCTTGCTTTTAGACAAGAAATGAACTTAAGCATAGTAAGAGGAGAAGTCAAATGTGCTGAGGCAATTACACAGGAGGCAAAACCATGCGAAAATGTGCATGGTTTCCTCCTAACTGGGTCACTGGCGGGCACACAAACATGCCTTTCCTTTCAGATGTGTGGACTGACTCACTCCCCCTGGGCCAACAGCCGGCACCCCTACCTGCCTGCCTGCCTCATACTCCCCAGCTCACCCAAGCTCTCCCACCAGAGGCAAACTTATCCATGTAGTTATTCCTATGATCGACCACATGGTAGCAGCAATGAGCAAGCATCTGGAAGAAAAAACTTCCCAAATTGCCTTTGTAAGCAAAGCCATCCAGCATGAATGCAATTCTACCAATCTACTAATTCCATTAATCCTGATAATCCAATATATGACTGTTTTCATAAATATTTAAAGGATGTAAAACTAAAACAGCTGCTCCAATAGTAGGAATTATTTCTCAGATGCTCTTTTTAATTTTTTAAGTGTCAACCCATCATATGAGATAGCAAAGAAATGCTAATATTTTTAAAACAGGAACTGTACTAAGTTTTTTACATGTGCCATCTCATTGAATCCTTCAAGAACTCTATGAGGTCGGTATCACCATTAACCCCATCAAGCATATGAAGAAATGGAGGCACAGAGAGGTTAGACAACTCACCTAAGGTCACATAGCCCTGTTGAGAGGCAGAATGGGATTTGAGTTAACACGGGTAGTCTGACATCAGAGCACGTAAGCTTGTATCCTAAAAGACCAATGGGATCTCAGGACTAGAAGAGGTATCAATCCACACTCATTCCCTAAACAGAGGTTGTCTTCTTTATATCAGCCTCAGACTAAATGCCCAGCAAAGTTTTTCCTTATTTTGATCTAAAACTCTATGAAAATTGGTCACAGTTCTTCCCTCCAGAGCTTTTTGGAATAAAGTGAGTTTCTCTTCCATATTAAAGCCCCTTTAAGTTTTGAAAAATTAATAATAACATTCACTGTTGCTCCCTAGCCCTCAACCAGCCCTACAAGCAAGAACAGGGCCATTATTTCCCATTTACAAATACATCCTAACCTGCGGGCTGATGAAAGTGCTGGGCAATCCTGACATAGAGGTTTCACAACAGATTAGTTGCCTTAAGCCCCTCACTAGCACCATCAACCACATTACCATTACTAAACCAGACTTAAGAGCTGTTAAAAGTAATGCTCTTTTCTAAAAGGCACTTTAAAATGTTCATGGTTTTTTAAATGCAAGCAATATGGAAAAGGATAAATTGAGATGGAAAAAAACTCTCCTGCCCCATCCAATCTATCCTCTCAGAGGTAATCACTCCAGTTACTTTTGAATCTTTCCAGAAATTTTCTTTACACACATAAACATATGCATATGAAATTTTAGGGTCATATTATGTATAACACTCTGCAACTTGCCTTTTTTCACTTCAGGTATCATAGATATCTTTCAATAGCAGCTCTCCTGTTAATGGCCACATAAAAGCCTCCTCTCATGCCCTTAAAAAAAGGCCTCTTCTTGCAAATAATGCTCCAGTGAAACTGTACATATATTTTTGGATGGATTCCTGTAGGTGAAATTCCTGAGTGGAAAGTAAGGACACTTATTAACTCTGTGAGAGAGAATCCAATTACAGTCCTTGAAAAGTTGTAGTCATTTTCACTTACAGCAACAATCTGTTTTCCAAGTGCTGACAACATGGTTTATATTGTTAAATCTTCCTTCAGTGTCTGAAGATAGTTATTGTCATTCTTTTTTTAATTTTTACTTTATATTGATTTACAGTGTGTTAGTTTCAGGTGGACAGTCATTCCTTTAAACAAGGCTTACTACCAACCATTTTCACGGCAGGCACTGCGTAGGAGCTAGGAGTTTAGTTACTCCTGGATTTACCCTAATCCAGGAGTTCCCAACCCCACTCAGGAAGTTGTTGTTTGTTTCATTCAGGTTTTTTTTTGTTTTGTGTCGTTTTAACAGCTTCCCATATAACTCAGCGAATAATAAGCAGCCAAAAGTGAAGCAAATCTCACTTCTTTCTCTGGGCAAAAAATGGAAACCATGTTCCTTGGTTTCCGTTTCTCTGGAAACCAAGGTGCTGGGAACAGTCAGGATCCACTTCACCCAAAATATCAGAACAGGGAACTAACTCCGTTATATTAACTAGTAATATATCTATTATATTATAGTTATAATATAGTTTGTAATAACTATAATCTATTACAGTTATTACAAACGCCAATATCTATTATTGCTCCCAGTCCCTCAAAAATACAGCCTTGTGGTAGGAACAGGCTCATTATGCCCAGTTTACAAATTATGCCCCATCCCATTTCTGTTGGTTGATGAAAGTGTAGGAATCTCCTGTTTCACAAAAGATTACTTGTTTCGATCCAGTAACCAGCGCCCGCTACAGCGATACTGTCCTCAATCCAGACTTTAAAATTGTTCGTGGAATAGATGCTAATGGGCATGGGTCCTTTGTAGCTCAGCTGGTTAAGAATCCGCCTGCGATGCGGAAGACCTAGGTTCGATCCCTGGGTTTGGGAAGATCCCCTGGAGAAGGGAAAGGCTATCCTCTTCAGTACTCTGGCCGGGAGAATTCCACGGACTGTATAGTCCGTGGGGTCGCAGAGTCCAACACGACTGAGCGACTTTCAGACAGATCAGAAAAGCCCAGAGGCGGCGTGCGCGCCCCTAGCGGTCAATAGGTCCCAGTGCAACTGAGGAGATCTGCTTGCCTGGGCCACGAGCGGCTTCTATCCCCGCCTCCCGTCCCGCCCCTTCCTCCCAGCGCGGAGGTTGATTGGCAAGAGGCGCACCACAAGACATGGAGCGCGGGTGTTCCAAGCCCAGCGTCACTGCCAGCTGAGGGAAACGGATTTCTACGGAATACAAGGCTGAAGTGGGCTGAGAACACTTCACCCGGCCGCCTGGTCTCAGTCCGCAAGCTTTCCTGCATGTTCTCCTTCATCCTAGGCGATGTGAACGTGACGGGGAAAGCGACAGGCCACCGTGGTCAGAAGGAAGTTGGAGGGCTGCCCGGCGCCACGCCTCGCTGCCGCAGTCCTCCCTACTGAGAATTCCACGTTCGTCAGTGTGGGCTGGCCGGGCATCACCTGGGGGAAAGACGAGATGCTCCTGCTTCAGTCGGAGAAACCGGGTCCTGCAGGGAAGGAATGTGTAAAGCCAGACCTGGTATAAACATCATCTGGGCCCCTGGGTTCCCACCTCAGGCCACGAATATCCACACCTGTACTTGGCAACCTGGAAGGTGAGCAGTACGTGCGAATTGACTGAATGAGGTTGGTGGGAGGGAGTAGGCCGGCTGCAGTGGAAAGGGCATTCACAGATCCAGAGGCTTGGGTTCCAGTTACAGTCACTGCTGCTGAGCAAGGTCCTCCTCCTGTCTGGGCCCTGATTACCTTCCGTGTGAAAGGAGAGAGCTGGGCTGTGATAAATAGTAAATGCCAACAGTGAGCCAGGCGATGTGATAAGTACCGGGGGTGCAGGTGAGCAACACAGAGCCTGATCCTGGAACTCACTATGTGGAGGTAAGATATTGAAGTCATAAATGCACAATTACACATTTACTTTTAAGAACTGGTATACAGGGAACTTACAGCAGGGATTTAAGATAGCCTAGGGCTTCCTGAGTCTGGAAGGAGTAGAATTAACTGGGGTAGGCAGTGGATGGCCCAGAGAGATGGGGGACACAGCAAGTACGAAGATCTAGAAGGTGAAAAACACGTATTTCTTACCTTAATTGGACATCATAATAACCCTCAAAGTATACAAGTAAAGTGAGTAGAAGTTTCACTGAGTTAAACTGAGTAGAACTTGATTTTCTGGAAGCCCATAACTGTTTGAGAAATCCTGTTAAACCATGAGCCTGTGGACATGAGGTGACAGGGGAGGTGACAGGTCACCGTGTCCAGAAGGAAGCTTCAGTTCAGTTCAGTCGCTCAGTCGTGTCAGACTCTTTGCGACCCCATGGACTGCAGCACGCCAGGCCTCCCTGTCCATCACCAGCTCCCAGAGTTTACTCAAACTCATGTCCATTAAGTCGGTGATGCCATCCAGCCATCTCATCCTCTATCGTCCCCTTCTCCTCCTGCCCTCAATCTTTCCCAGCATCAGGGTCTTTTCCAATGAGTCAACTCTTCACATGAGGTGGCCAAAGTACTGGAGTTTCAGCTTCAGCATCAGTCCTTCCAATAAACACCCAGAACTTATCTCCTTTAGGATGGACTGGTTGGATCTCCTTGCAGTCCAAAGGATTCTCAAGAGTCTTCTCCAACACCACAGTTCAAAAGCATCAATTCTTTGGCATTCAGCTTTCTTTATAGTTCAACTCTCACATCCATACATGACCACTGGAACACATTAATATTACAGAAAATTGTTGAATCCAATCTGAACAGTCCAAGTTCCATGAAGCATTCTCTGTGGTGTCTGTGTTCTGACTTTGAGGGGACATCTTCAATTTCAGAACTAAAAATATCAATCTTCTCTTAAAAACAGCTCCCAGCTCAAGTTTGTGTGTCCAGGCTTGATCGCAAAGATAAGGAGATGAGAGAGAAGTGGCTTGTAAAGTGACAGAAAAAATTCAAGTTGATTGCCGTACCTTATAAAAGCACATGTGTGGAAGGGACACCAGGTCTGGTAGAAGAACAGCTGATTTGAGACAAATGAGGCGGCAGACCCTGTGCTAGCTGTGTGAACTTGACAGGGCACTCAAACTCTCCCGGGAACTGGTTCTTGATATATAAGCAGGGCTAATTAAGTTCTTCTGACACACACAGTTCAGAATGGGAGAATGTGTGAGTTATTTATAAAGTGCTACCCAACCAAATCAGCAATCACCTGGTCACATTGCTACCTCAGAATTCTACTGTATATACTCCTTCAAATTATGGGGAAGAAAGGATTTCATGTATAATATTTAAATTTGTAGTAATATACCAAGTTGTTTTGTTGTATATTTCGAGTTCTTTCAATTCCTTTTCTCCTTTCCAAAAGGTGGTTTTAAAATCTCACACACACAAAAATAATAAATAAAAATAAAATAAATAAAATAAAATCTCACACACATGGACCTTTCCTCATCAATTTTTGTTGAGAAGACTACCACCAACAAAACATTAATAGTATTAACAGTTGACAGGAAGGACCTTTAGATTTTTTTTTAAACCTACCCCCCCCCCCCAAATAAAACCTATCCCATTGTGCAACACAGTGAAAACGTGGATTTGTTGTTTTCTTGGACGGTTTGTCAGTGAGCATGTCCATTCCTAATATTCTTCTAAACATGAAGATTAGAGCCCATATTGCTCCTTGGAAGAAAAGCTATGACAAACCTAGACAGCATATTAAAAAGCAGAGACATTACTTTGCCAACAAAGGTCCATCTAGTCAAAGCTATGGTTTTTCCTGTAGTTATATATGGATGTGAGAGTTGGACCATAAAGAAAGCTGAGGGCTGAAGAATTGATGCTTTTGAACTGTGGTGTTGGAGAGGACTCTTTAGAGTCCCTTGGACTGCAAGGAGATCAAACCTGTCAATCCTAAAGGAAATCAGTCCTGAATATTCAGTGGAAAGACTGATGCTAAAGCTGAAACTCCAATACTTTGGCCACCTGATTTGAAGAACTGACTCACTGGAAAAGACCTTGATACCGGGAAAGACTGAAGGCAGGCGAAGGGGACGACAGAGGACAAGATGGCTGGATGGCATCACTGACTCAATGGACATGAGTTTGAGTAAACTCTGGGAGCTCATGTCCATTGAGTCAGTGATGCCATCCAGCCAACTCGTCCTCTGTCATCTCCAACACCACCGTTCAAAACCATCAATTCTTCTGCACTCAGCTTTATGGTCCAACTCTCACATCCATACATGACTACTGGGAAAACCATAGCTTTGACTAGATGGACCTTTGTCAGCAAAGTAATGTCTCTGCTTTTCAATATGCTGTTTAGGTTGGTCATGGCTTTTCTTCCAAGGAACAAGCATCTTTTAATTTCATGGCTGCAGTCACCATCTGCAGTGATTTGGGAGCCCAAGAAAATAGTCTGTCACTATTTCCATTGTTTCCCCATCTATTTGCCATTAAATGATGGGACAGGATGCCATGATCTTAGTTTTTTGAATGTTGAGTTTTAAGCCAGTTTTTTCCCTCTCCTCTTTCACTTTCATCAAGAGGCTCTTCAGTTCTTCTTCACTTTCTGCCATAAATGTGGTGTCACCTGCATATCTGAGGTTATTAATATTTCTCCCAGCAATCTTGATTCCAGCTTGTGCTTCATCCAGCCTGGCATTTTGCATGATGTACTCTGCATTTAAGTTAAATAAGCAGGGTGACATTACAGCCTAAACGTACTCCTTTCCCAATTTGGAACCAGTCCATTGTTCCATGTTCGGTTCTAACTGTCGCTTCTTGACCTACATACAGGTTTCCCAAAAGGCAGGTAAGGTGGTCTGACATTCCCATCTCTTAAGAATTTTCCAGTTTGTTGTGATCCACATAGTCAAAGGCTTTGGCATAGTCAATAAAGCAGATGTTTTTCTGGAACTCTTGCTTTTTCTATTATCTTCTTGCTAATGCAGCATTAGAGGGATGAGTGAGCTGTCCATGGACCTAGACACACTTTCAGTGGCCACAGACGTGAATAAAATTTTAACAATGCAACTGTTTAAACAAACAAGTATGCTTGGTCAACAAGTATGACGTGTGAAACTAGCTATGAGACACCAAAGCTGCTGCATGATCCAGCAGGATCAGCACGAAAGCGACCTGGGGAGCACAAGGATTGCCTGGGATTCAGGAACCTGTGTTCTTTGTACCTTATGCAGAAGGGAAGTAACATGCATGTGCCAGCCAAGTGTTACTTGGTTCACTCTCCAATATGAAGTGATTCTCACTTTGCAAAGGAAATCAAGGCTCAGGGAACTGGAAGGTGGGTGGAACTGGGCAGGCTTTATTAATTAGTATCAAATGAATAAGACTGCTATGGCCTCCTAATTTGATTATCAGGACATTCTTTGGAAAAACCGTTTTTAGCTCTACTATTAATAGATTTTTACTATATTCAGGTTTCTTTTGGGACTTCCCAGGTGATCCAGTGGTTAAGAATCCACCTGCCAGTGCAGAGGACACAGGTTTGACCCCTGGTCTGGGAAGATCCTACACATCTCTCTGATCAACTAAGCATGTGCACTTAAATGCCTGTGCTCCACAAAAGCCACCACAAGGATAAGCCAGCACACATCCCTGCCTGCAGCAGTGGGCAAGGCCTGGGCAAAGCGGTCAAGACCCAGCACAAACCGAAAGAATAAGTTTTAAATCTAAATACTTCCTTCACTACATACGAGAAAGCTGATGCAGGAGCAGCACAGGCAGGAGCATAGGGAGCAATGCAGTTAAAGCTGGCTTTGGAGTCACTGCTTCCCTGATGGCTCAGTTGGTAAAGAATCCGCCTGCAATGATTTGATTCCCAGGTTGGGAAGATCCCCTGAAGGGAAAGGCTACCCACTCCAGTATTTTGGCCTGGAGAATCCCGCAGAATTGGACACAACTGAGCGGACTTTCACTTGGGAGTAACTGTGTGGTTTTAATCCATGAATTTACTGTGCTAATTACTTATTAGCACCATACTGGCCTTCATTTAGGTTAGCCATTATTCATTTTGTTCATCTCCAAAATTTGAATGACACTTGTTATTTTTCTCGTTGTACCCCACCTGCCTCTAAGTCCTAATTTACACCTTACAATTTTTTGTCAGATATGAATGCCTTGGTCTTTTAAAAGTGTTTTGAGCTTTACATAAATGGTAATATGCTATATATATTTATGTACTTTACTAGGACTTGCTTTTAAACCTCACCCTGTAGGAATTCCTCATCTGTGGTTTCCACCGACAGTCTAGGACCACTTACTTTGTTTGAATGTTGTTGTTCAATCACTAAGTCGTGTCCAACTCTTCAATGGACCATTGAGACTTGTAGTCCTACAACTCTACAACCTCATGTCCCTATCAAATGCACAGGTGTCTGAAGGGCCTAGCACCTAACAGATGCTCTGAATATACATTCTGTATGAATCCAAGTTCTAGGGTGGCCCTGGCATTTTGAAAAATGAACCCATTTACCCTTCATACCATTGTTCAGTCACTCCTCCCCACAGAGTTTCATCTTTCAAAAATCTGAGATCTGGATCACACACCCCCATGCCTAACAGTGACTCTTATTCAGGTCTAAAGAACAAATCCTGTAATCATGAAGTCATGTGAGTAATCTGGACAAGGTGTCTGCTCTGAACTTTTCTCCTCTAGCCTCCCCATGCAGTTCTCAACGCTGCACCCAGCTCCTGTCATGTTCAGAAACACTGAATGTCAAAGTTCATTTTCACACAACACCCCCCCCAGAACTATCAGTTAAGACCAACAGCAGCAAGCAGCAAATAGCTCAGCTTTTTATTGAATGTGTTACTAAAGAGGTTTAGTCAAAAAGACCAAAGCCCATGTCATCATCAGACTCTTCAGATTCTTCTTTCTTTGCTTCTACTTTCTTCTCCTCAGCTAAAAACAAAGCAAAAAACAGTCAGTTACCTCACTAAAACTCCAAAGAGCTCCAGGCCCTACAACTCACAGTCAAAAATATCCTAGCTTTCCCTCATCAAATGATGCCTCTTGTTTTACGATTTCTACACATCTACTCTTAGCAAATGAATTTTGCCCCTAGTACCTTTAATCTCCACATTTCTCCCTCCAATACCAAGTTTCCTACCTGGGGCAGCAGTGGTGGCTGGGGCAGGACCTCCTGCTGGTGCAGCACCAGCTGCTGGGGCAGGTCCACCAGCCCCCACATTGCAGATGAGGCTCCCGATGTTGACATTGGCCAAAGCCTGCAACACATGTGCATACTCAGGTAAATGCTTAGTTCTGGCCTATTATAGCACCAAAATGCTGGCTTAACTTACAAGTAGAAATTTCAAGATACCTTAAACACTCAAACTAGGATTTTTTTCCACAGTTCATGTCTCCTCTTAACAGTGAATTCAATTTTTTCAGACTGTTATGTAAGTCTATGTAATTTTCCCAAAGGAGTTCACTAACAGAGATATAGGCAGTGTTTCCAATCTCAAGATTGAAGAACAGGAGGTGAATAGTTAGAGACTATTAGTTTCACTTGCCAGAGATTAAGTAACCTACACCGTGGAAGGTGGCCACTGCTAAATTCCTTGGTCTTTTATATTCCAACACAGAATAAGCAATCAGTAAAATGTCACCACCATGCTCGCAGGATTTACTTGGAACAGCATGGATAGTGTATCTTGGATGACCCTTTTATAATGAAAGAATGACCTGGTAATATATTTTCCTCATGATTTTAGAACATAAGAGAAAGCAGGGTATGAGACCATGAGAAAAAGACACCAGAGCAAAACCATAATTAGCTCCTAGAGATAGAAATATGAGAAAATACCCCTTTTATTTGGACAAGTCCAGTGAAACATAGGGCCTTCCAGCACTTTTGGAGGTTAGCAGGAGCACCTGATTGAATAAATCAGTAGGTCTTCCAAAGCTTGCTTCTCCAAATCACCTTTTCACCATCAACTTACCTTTGCAAACAAACCTGGCCAGAAAGGCTCAACATTTACACCGGCTGCTTTAATGAGGGCATTGATCTTATCCTCCTAAAACAAACAAAACGGGTACCCCATCAGAGAGCACTTTCGTAAATGTCTCCAAAATATTGCAGATTGAAAGCAAATCACTGATAACCTGGGTACAAAAGTACCGTTTACCAATCCGAGTACTCTATTGGCACTGTATGTATACTAATCTAAGACGACCGTTTCTTCCACTCTGAAGAAATGCTTCTGCTCCCGTGTGCCAGGTACTTTGCAAGGCCTCGAGTTCATCGCTGCCATTTCACAGCTGGGACCTGCCCAAATTACACTGCTATTTTAAGCTGTGAGGCAAGGCCAGAGGTGGAGCAGAGCGCAGTGTTCCCCTCCACACCACACAGCCATGCCCCACAAGACCTACTCAGAGAGCCAAGGAAATCACACCCAAAGTAGATACAGTGTCCTGGAACACGTTATAACTGCGCATGAGGCTACCCCACAGGTTGCACACGTTTCTCTAAATAAGAAAAAAGTTTTCAAAGTCGGAGCGCTCCGCTGTAAGTAAGAAACTCACTCACTCCAGGGCGGGCACGTGGCCGACGCCTCAAACAGTCCACACATGGGCCCATCCGATGGGTGCCCGTCCCGCCAGTCCGCCCCTCCGTCCGGTGTCGATGGCCGCCGCTCCCACCGGAAGGGCCTGCCCCGGACGCCTGCGAGGGTGGGGAACCGGCCGCCCACACAGGCCGCCACGCCGCCGGCCCAGGCCCGCACTTACCGTGACCGTCACCTCATCGTCGTGCAGAATGAGGGCAGAATAGATGCAGGCGAGCTCCGAGACGGAGGCCATGGTGCAGGCGAGTGCTAGGTGGGGGCTGCCGGGCGCGGTGCTAGTCGCCGGATGAAGTGAGGGCCTCACCCCAAAACGGCCTTAGCTTCCTCGGAAGAACCGAGCACCTTAGCGGCAGCGGAGGAAAGAGAGCCGCGCGCCTGCGCGCAGCTTCTTATACCGGTCACGCGAACCAATCGGCTCCCGGGATTTCCGGAAGAGGCGGGGCCGGAAGAGGCGGGGATAGAGCAAACCGCGACTTCCCGCTGAAAACGCGTGCGCAAACCTGTAAGTGGTTCGCGGGTTCAAAAAGTTGTTAGGCGGCTGTGAACGCTAACTCCTTTGGTATGGGTTAACCTCTCAGGGTTTGTGAACAGTAAGCATACTTTTACGGAAAAGTTACCTAGGGGAATAGGCGTCCCTCCCACCTACTGTAGCCCGCATGACACTTCTTAAGCAGTCATTTATTGACGTTGTCAGCCCACTCCCCAATCCCCACCCTTGGCGGGCAGCGACCCGCTGGAGGGCAGCAGCGGGTTTAGCCGGGAGGTCCCGGTGCCTACAACAGCATCTCCGATAAAATACTGAATATAGGAGAAAATGGGAAATCTGCAGCGTTGCAATAGCAGAGGCATTTGGACGCCTATATCCCAGGCACTGGGCCACACTCTACAAAGATTCAATTAAGCCTCACCCAGTGTAAGAGGTTAGTACTATTATCTCCATTTCGTAATGGCAAAATTAAAATGTAGTCCTGGTATCCCGAGATTCCGCGTTACCGCGAGACGGAACCTAGATTTGAAATCTGTGAAACCTAAATTCAGTGCTTCCTGCTTCTGTTTGCAGAGAGGGATGGGTTTGGGGGTTATGAGTAAATTTTGTCCTTTTTTTTTTTTTCCTTCCCAAAGCATAAAAGATATATTAGGAATATAGGGGAACTTTCCATTTCAACTTCTTTTTTTTTTTTTACCTTTAAAGGACCTCCTGGTTCGGTGTAAAAGCCTTGAAAATGCACTTGTGATGTTGTAAACCTCTTGATGTAGCTGCTCTCTCGCTAGGTGCTGCACTGCTGTTTGTGTCCTTTGAAGCTAAAGAAAACTGGCGTTGAATTCATACTGAGAGGTTTTCTCTAGAATTTTTTAAGTTCAGGTGTAATTGACATTAGTTTAAGGTATACAGCATAATAGATACTTGTTTATATTGGGAAGTGACCATCGTAAGTCTAGTTAACATCTATCACTATATATAGACAACAGTTTTTTTTCTTGTGATAAGGTCTACTCTATAAGCAACTTTTAAATATGTGATACATTATTAGCTGTAGTCACCATGCTGTACCTTACATCCCCATGACTGACTTATTTTATAATTGGAAATTTGTAGTTTTTGACCCCTCTTCACCAATTTCTTTCAGTCCCTTCCCCCCAGTCCTCACCTGTCAACCACCTGTTTTCTGTATCTGTGAGTTTGTTTTGGGTTTTTTTGTGTTTGTTTTTTTAAGATTACACATACAATGAGATCATATGGTATTTGTCTTTCTCTGTCAGACATGTCATTAAGCATACTGCTCTCACGGTCCATTTATGTTGTCTTAAATGGCAAGAGTTTATTCTTTTTTATGCCGAATAGTGTTACATCACATTTTCTTTATCCATTGACACATTGGATGTTGTAAATAATGCTGTAGAGAACATGGGGATGCAGGTATCTTTTCAAGTTACTGTTTTTCGTTGTCTTCAAGTAAAAACCCAGAAGTAGAATTTCTGGATCTTATACTAATTTTAATTTCTGGAGGAAACTCTATACTCTTTTTCCATAGTGCCTGCACCAGTTTACATTCCCACCAACAGTACATCAGGGTTCCCATTTCTCCACATCTTCACCAACATTTATTAACACTTGTTAATGATAGACATTCCTAACAGGTGTGAGTTGTGGTTTTTTGTTTCCCTGATGATTAGTGATGGCGAGCACCTTTTCCAGTACCTGTTTGGCCATCTGTATGTCTTCTTTGGAAAACACCTCTATTCAGATCTGCCCGTTTTTAAAATTCAGTTGTTTGGGGGCTTTTTGTTATTGAGTTGTGTGGATTTTTAGTATGTTTTGGATATTAACTCTTTCCCAGACACATGATTTGCAAGTATATTTTCCCATTCAGTAGGGTGCCTTTTCATTTTGTTGATGGTTTCACTTTCTGTGCAGAAGATTTTTAGTTTGATGATGTTCAGTTGCTAAGTTGTGTCCAGCTCTTTGCTACCCCACGAACTGCAGCACTCCAGGCTCCTCTGTCCTCCGCTATCCTGGAATTTGCTCAAATTCATGTCCACTGAGTCAGTGATGCCATCTAACCATCTCATCCTCTGCCGTCCCATTCCCTTTTGCCTTCGGTCTCCTCCTTCACCTGTAAATGACAAATAACACCTTTACAGGGTATCAGAGACTGAGCACCCAATTAACTACAGCTGTTTTTCGTAACTATTTAGAACTGTTTAAGCAGAACATCAATTACTGATGCATTTCCCTTTCAGAGACTTACTGGATTCAACATACTCTTACTTCAGACAAATTCTACTACCCCACGTTCCCATATCATAGTAAAAGCTTCCTGTTAAGATCTATTTCATGGGAATTCTAGCGTTTCCACAGTTAGAGACCCCGGTTCAATCCCTGATTGGGGAACTAAGATCGCAAACGGTGTAGTGAGGCAAAAAAAAAAAAAAAGGTATTTCAAAAGACTAAGCAGTGTGACATTTTAAAAAATTAAAAATAGTTAAGAAATAGAGTAGCATCTATTGAGAGGTACTCAGAAGCATTCTCGAAACAAATATATGACCTTGCTTACAAATAGTGGATTTTGTCTTTTCCCCTAACCTTTGGATCTGCTTTTTGTTAGGAATAATATCACACCTTCACTATTAATTAAAAAAAAAAAAATGTATGGGGTTGGAAGGAGTTTCAAGAGAAAGGGGACATATGTAGACCTATGTCTGATTCATATTGATGGATGGCAGAAACCAACAGTGTTGTAAAGCAGTTATCCTTCAATTAAAATTAAACAAATTTTTAAAAAACAGATAAACTATCATTTTGTAACGGAGCAAGATGAGCAGAGTCCTTAGCAGGTAGCCATTGCTGTGCGCTTTATTCTGCTCCGTGTTACTGGGGGACAGGCCTTGCTCAGCCGTCGCTCCGGTACCTCACTGGGCCACGCCCACGAGCCGTCGCTCCGGCGCCTCACTGGGCCACGCCCACGAGCCGTCGCTCCGGAGCCTCACTGGGCCACGCCCACGAGCCGTCGCTCCGGAGCCTCACTGGGCCACGCCCACGAGCCGTCGCTCCGGTGCCTCACTGGGCCACGCCCACGAGCCGTCGCTCCGGAGCCTCACTGGGCCACGCCCACGAGCCGTCGCTCCGGAGCCTCACTGGGCCACGCCCACGAGCCGTCGCTCCGGTGCCTCACTGGGCCACGCCCACGAGCCGTCGCTCTGGCGCCTCACTGGGCCACGCCCACGAGCAGCCGGCGGTCGGTGAGCGGCTGCCGGTGTCCTGCTCAGCTCTTGGTCAGCGCCGCAGTGGCCCCTGCTCGCAAGTAACTGTTGGTGGGGACCACTAGGGAACCGATTTAGCCGAGGGTGGGTGGTGTGGTGGTCATCAGGTGGAGAGTGAGTGAAGAGGCAGATTCAGGCCTTCTCCTAGAGGCCCTCCAACTCACCCAGCCTTGGGCCACCAGGTGAGCTGGAGGGCCCAGGGAACAGACTGGGGACTACGTCCTGCAGAACTCCAGAGCTCTCGCTAAGGGCCTCCACTGGCCGTGGCCCAGACCTTGAGGAGCAGTGAACCTCTCCCCCAAGCCTGTCTCTGTGACCTTCTAGCAGTGGCCGGCTGCCTGGGTTGCAGATCCGTGAGACCTGGTGTCTCCATTTAGGCAGCCTGAGACTGGGCCAGTGTGGGTTGGGTGAACTCAGGGACCACAGCTGGGCAGGATATGGGAACCTGGCCCTGAAGGAGCTGCCAACTGAGATCTAACTCCTCTTAAGCAGGATGGGACCTTGGTGGGTCAAAGTTGTGCCTTGGGACTTTGCCCTTTCTGTTCAGGACAGAGAATAACGTTCATCTGATAGAGATTTACAGGAACATCGTTACCTGACCATGACCAGACTTCAAGAACAAAGGATCAGACACCAGGAAGTTTGCAGCAACTAGCCAGGCCCCTCCCTTACCTTTTGCTTTGAAAGGGGCTTGCTGAATAAAGGGGCTTGCTGAAAGCTTCCAGGAACTTTGGGGTTCTTAGGGCATAAGGCATCCATCTCCTTGTGTGAATCTGTAATAAACTTTTCTCTGTTCCAGACTCTAACTAGTTTGGGTGTTGGTTGGCCTCACTGTGTGTCGTGTACACAAACTTGAGATTTGGTAAAAAAAAAAATTTATTAATTAAAAAAAAAATCAGCCTCCAAAAAAAAAATGACAAAAAATGTATGTTCACTCAACTAAGGATGGCTGTTTCATCTTGATGTTCCATAGTACCATTTCTGATTTTGTCCCAAAACCATGTTTTTTGTTGAAATGTCTAGAAGAGCATAGTTAATACATGGATACTCTCGGCTTCCCAGGTGGCACGAGTGGTAGACAACCTGCCTACGGTGCAGGAGACCTGGGTTCGATTCCTGGGTGGGAAAGATCCCCTGGAGGAGGGCATGGCAACCCACTCCAGTATTCTTGCCTGGAGAACCCCATGGACAGAGGAGCCTGGCAGGCTGCGGTCCACACGGTCACACACAGTCAGACATGACTGAAGTTCTTTAGCACATATAGTTGTCAAGGAAATTCACTGAATTTGTCAGTTCGTGGCAAATTATTTTTATATTATCTAGTGCTTTTTTTTTTACAATTGCAAAAATCTACTTTTCATTTTTTATTGAAATACATTTGACATGTAACATTGTGTAAATTTAAGATATAAAATATCTTATAATGTATAATTAGATCATTTATGTATTGTAATGATTGCCATTGTAATAATAATTGGGCTTCCAAGGTGGTGCAGTGATAAAAGAATCTGCCTGCCAATGCAGGAGATGCAAGAGACGGGATACATCCCTGGGTGGGGAAGATTTCCCTGGAGAAGGAAATGGCAACCCACTCCAGTATTCTTGCCTGGAAAATTCCATGGATAGAGGAGCCTGGCGGGCTGCAGTCCATGGGGCTGCAAAGAACCAGACACAACTGAGCACACTTGGATGTAGTAATAATTAGCACCTGTATCACATTTCATAATTATTTCTTTTTACTAGTTGGAATAATCAAGTTCTAGTCTCCTAGCAAGTTTGACATTTATGATACAGTGTGTGTGTGCTGCGTGCTCAGTCGTGTCCGACTTTTTACATCCCTGTGAACTGTAGCCCACCTGACTCCTCTGTTCATGGGATTTCCTGGACAAGAATACTGGAATGGGCTGCCATTTCCTTCTCCAGGGGATCTTCCCGACCCAGGGATTGAACCTATGTCTCCTGCGTCCCCTGCATTGGCAGGTAAACTCTTTACCACTGAGCCACCTGGAAAGCTCCTTAGAGTACAGTGCTGTTGTCTATATTCATTGTACTGTGCATTATATCTCTAGGGCTTATTTATACTTGTTGCATGTACTAAACTTAACATCTGTCGGGTCCTCCCACCTCCCATGCCCAAGTAACCACCATAACACTCTTGAGTTTTACAAGTTTGGATTCAGTCACTCAGTCACGTTTGACTCTTTGCAACCCCATGGACTGCAGGACACCAGGCTTCCCTGTCCTTCACCAACTCCTGGAGCCTGCTCAAACTCATGTCCATTGAGTCGGTGATGCCATCCAACCATCTCATCCTCTGTCGTCCCTTTCTCCTCCTGCCTTCAATCTTTCCCAGCATCAGAGTGTTTTCTAGTGAGTTCTTCGCATCAGGTAGCCAAAGTATTGGAGCATCAGCATCAGTCCTTCCAGTGAGTATTCAGGACTGATTTCCTTAGGATTGACTGGTTTGATCTCCTTTCAGTCCAGGGGACTCTCGAGTTTTCTCCAACACCACAGTTCAAAAGTATCAATTCTTCGGTGCTCAGCTTTCTTTATGGTCCAACTCTCACATCCACACATGACTACTGGAAAACCATAGCTTTGACTATTACAGACCTTTGTCAGCAAAGTAATGTCTCTGCTTTTTCATATGCTGTCTAGGTTAGTCATAGGTTTTCTTCAAAGGAGCAAGCATCTTTTAATTTCATGGCTGCAGTCACCATCTGCAGTGATTTGGGAGCCCAAGAAAATAAAGTCTCTCACTGTTTCCATTGTTTCCCCATCTATTTGCTATGAAGTGATGGGACGAGATGCCATGATCGTAGTTTTTTATTGTTGAATTTTAAGCCAGCTTTTTCACTCTCTTCTTTCACTCTCATCAAGAGGTTCTTTAGTTACTCTTCATTTTCTGCCATAAGGGTGGTGTCGTCTGCATATCTGAGGTTGATATTTCTCCTAGCAGTCTTGATTCCAGCTTGTGCTTCATCCATCCTGGCATTTTGCATGATGTACTCTGTATAGGGTTAAATTAGCAGGGTGACAATATACAGCCTTGACGTACCCCTTTCCCAATTTGGAACCAGTCCATTGTTCCATGTCTGGTTCTAACGATTGCTTCTTTTGACCTGCACTCAGATTTGTCAGGAGGCAGGTCAGGTGGTCTGGTATTCCTATCTCTTTAAGAATTTTCCACAGTTTGTTGTCAAAGGCTTTACCATAGTCAATGAAGCAGAATTAGATGTTTTTCTGGAATTCTCTTGCTTTTTCTATGATCCAACAGATGTTGGCAGTTTGATCTCTGGTTCCTCTGCCTTTTCTAAATCCAGCTTGAACATCTGGAAGTTCCTGGTTCAAGTACTGTTGAAGCCTAGCTTGGAGAATTTTGAGCATTACTTTGCTAGCGTGTGAGATGAGTGCAACTGTGCGGTAGTTTGAGCATTCTTTAGCATTGCCTTTCTTTGGGACTGGAATGAAAACCGACATTTTCCAGTCCTGTGGCCACTGCTGAGTTTTCCAGATTTGCTAGCATATTGAGTGCAGCACTTTCACAACATCATCTTTTAGGATTTGAAATAGCTCAGCTGGAATTCCATCACCTTTTTAGCTTTGTTCATAGTGATGCTTCCTAAGATCCACTTGACTTTGCACTCCAGGTTGTCTGGTTCTAGGTGAGTGATCACACCATCGTGGTTATCTGGGTCATTAAGATCTTTTTTGTATAGTTCTTCTGTGTATTCTTGCCACCTCTTCTTAATAACTTCTGCTTCTGTGAGATCCATACCGTTTCTGTCCTTTATTGTGCCCGTCTTTGCATGAAATGTTCCCTTGGTATCTCTAATTTTCTCGAAGAGATCTCTAGTGTTTCCCATTCTATTATTTTCCTCTCTTTCTTTGCAATGTTCAATTAGGCTTTCTTATTTCTCCTTGCTATTCTTTGGAACACTGCATTCAGATGGGTATATAAGTTTATACCAGACAGAACTTGTCTAACTTAACAAAATGTGCTCAAGGTTTATCCATGTTGTCTCAAATCGCAGGATTTTATTCCTTGTTAATAGTTGCATAGTATTTCATCGTGATTATATATAACATGTTTTCTTTGTCCATTCATTGGTTAGTGGACTCTTGTCTTACTATTGTAAATAATGCTGCAATGAACTTGTGGGTTACTATCTTTTCAAGGTAGTATTTTCATTATATTCAGATAGATTTCTTTGTCTTGCCTAATTATTCTAGCTAGGGCTTCCAATACTATATTGAATAAGAATAATGAGAGTAGACATCCTTGTCTTATTCCTGATCTTAGAAGAAAAGCTTTCTTTCTCCAGTGAAAGTATCTTAACTGTTTGTTATTCATGATCTTCATTATGTTTAGGTATGTTCCTTCTGCATCCAGTCTGCTAGGGTTTTTTATCATGAAAGGATGTTATCTTTTGTCAAACAGCTTTTCTGCATCTATTGAAATGATCATGTGATTTTTATCTTTTATTAATGTGTATTAAATTTATTGATTTATGTATGTTGAACCATTCTTACATATGAGGCGTAAATGCCACTTGGTCATGGTATACAATTCTTAAGGGTTCTTGAATGCAGTTTGCTGATTATTGAGAGTTTCTACTCCTGTATTCATCAGGGATCCTGATCTGTCCTTTTCCTTTCTTGTGTCCTTATCTGGCTTTGGTTTCGGGTTAATGCTGGTCTAAGAGTTTGAGAAGGGTTGATGACGATGATTCTTCGGTAGAATTCTTCAGTGTCGCCATCTTGTCCTCTGGTTTTCTCTGTGAGGTTATTATTGGCCTGCTCATATTGTCTGTTTCTTTCTGGTTCAGTCCCCTGTTTAAAATTTAGGTTTTATATTGGAGTGTAGCTGTTTAAGGATGTCGTGCTAGTTCCAGGTGTCCTGCAAAGTGGTTCAGTTCTGCATATACATGTATCTGTTGTTTTTCAGATTCTTTTCCCATTTAGATTATCACAGAGTATTGACCAGATTTCCCTGTGCTATACACAGTAGGTCTTTGTTGGTTATCTATTTTAAATATAGAAGTGTGTATGTCAGTCCCAAACTCCCGATTTATCCCTCCCCTTTGGTAACCATAAATTTGTTTTCTAGTCTGTGAGTCTGTTTGTTTTGTAAATGGGTTCATTTCTATAATTTTTTTTTTGCTTCTACCTATAAGTAACTGCATTTGGAGTCATTATTGATAAGGATGCACTATTGCTATCCTGTCACTTGCCTTGCTTTTTTTTTATCTTTTTCCTGTTTCTACCTTTGTAAAGTGGTAGTTTTCCTTAGTGGCTTGTTTAGTCTACTCCTCATTTTTTCTTTATGTTTCTCGCCTCTGTTTTTTTGCTTTGTGGTGTTGGTAGTTGTTGAGTCACCAAGTCGTGTCCCAACTCTCTGTGACCCCATGGGTTGCAGCACACCAGCCGCCTCTGTCCTCAACCATCTCCCGGAGTTTGCTCAAACTCACGTCCATTGCGTCCAGTGATGTTGTCTAACCATCTCATCCTCTGCCACCCCCTTCCCCTTTTGCCTTCAATCTTCCCCAGCATCAGGGTCTTTTCCAGAGTTAGCGCTTCACATCAGGTGGCCAACGTATTGGAGCTTCAGCTTCAGCATGTCTTTCCAATGAATGTTCAGGGTGATTTCTTTTAGAATTGACTATTTTGATATCCTTGCTGTCTAAGGAACTCTCAAGAGTCTTCACCAAGTTTGAAAGCATCAGTTCTTCGGCGCTCAGCCTTCTTTATGGTCCAACTCTCACATCCACACATGACTACTGGAAAAACCGTGCTTTGACTATGAGGACCTTTGTTGGCAAAGTGATGTCTCTTTTTAATATGCTGTCTAGGTTTGTCATAACTTTTCTTCCAAGGAGCAGGCATCTCTTAATTTCATGGCTACAGTCACCATCTGCAATGGTTTTGGAGCCCAAGAAGATAAAAATTGTTACTGCTTCCACTTTTCCTCTTGTATTTGCCATAAAGTGATGGGACCAGATGCCATGATCTTAGTTTTTTGTATGTTGAGTTTCAAGCCAGGTTTTTCACTCACCTCTTACATTGTAGCTTTCATAATACATCTCATAAGTAAAATAGTCCTTTTCATGTTGATAGCATCTTGTTTTCATTCTCCTGTAATGGTTCAACCCTTTTTACACCTCCCCTTTTATACTTTTGATGTCACAGTTTGCCTCTTTTTATGTGTACTTTCATTTGTTTCTGTGTCACTAGTTAGCATTTTATTTCAACTTAAGAACTCCTTTTAGCATTTCCTGTAAAGCAGGTTTTGTGTGTCTGGGAAAGCTTTTATTTCTCCTTCATAACTGAAGGTCAACTTGCTGGATAAAGTATTCTTGGCCGGCCATATTTATCTTCCACAGTTTGAATATGTCATTCCACTTTGTCCTGGCCTGTAGAATTTCTGCTGGGAAATCCACTGATAGCCTTGCAAGCATTCATTTGTAAGTTACTTTTTCTCCCCACTGTTGCCTTTATTATTTTTTTAATGACTTTTGATGTAATTGGAGGTCTTTTGGCATTGAGATAATAGTGTGTCCTATTGGGCTTTTAGGTCCAGTTTCCTCCGTGGCTTGGGTAAGTCTCGGCTCTTTCTTTAAATACACACTCTCTGCTGCTCCTCTCTCCCTCTCTGCTCCTTTGGATAGACCATTATTCTCACTCACTCACATTTGTTTTTCTCATCTCATCACATATGCGAATTCTCTTAGGTTTTCTTCACTTTTTAAGAACCAAGTTGCTAATTCTCTCCCAGATTTCATCTGCCTGATTCCCTAAGCTTTCTACATATTCTTAATCTCATTCATTAACTTGGTTCATTTTGAAAATTCAATATATTTGGTAAATAACATCTATATTTGGTAAATGACTGCCTAAGCGTCCTTGTATCTTCATCACAGCTGTTGCTAATTTTTATCAGATCACAGTATTCTGTGCCTGTGGATTCAGTTGCTGAAGAATTATTAGTTTTTCTCTTTGGGATGCCGTGTCACCGTGATTTTCCGTTTGGTAAAATGTGCCTCTGCCACAGAGTTTGAAGTAGCACACCTTTCTGTTACCGTTCTTAGGAGCCTTTCTTTTGTTCTCCACAAGGTGGCGGCATAGCTCAATTTTTGGTTTTTCTGTCTGAGCTGGTTCTAGGGCCATGCTGGGGAGCCTGTTAAAAAAGTCAGCCTAGAAAAAGCTGGCGGCAGGGTGGCGCGTGCGGGCTTAGCACCTGTGGCTGTCCACAGCAGGCGGGGACCCTCCACTGCGGCAAGCCCCGCAGAGGGCCGTGCACAGACCTCCGGCTGAACCCGAGAGAGACAGCAGGGAGTGAGCCTTCGTGCCCTTTGTTCTCGTCTCCCCAGCCACTCGCACTAGTGGCTCCTGAGGAATCAGTGCTGCTGCAGAGAAACGGGTATTCCCGCTGTGCCCAGCCAGGCAGCCACTTTAAGACCTCCAGGGAGGCGGCCGCGGTCACTGGCAGAGGAAGCCCCTTCGGCTTCCAAACTGGTTCCTGTCCCCCCACTGTGTGCCTGGCTCCCCACAGACACACTTCCATCCCCTCCCCAGCAGGTGGGGTGAGGCAGGCTCACAACTCCGGGGACCGCGGTCCTGCTAAGGTCACCCCACCTGCGTTCTTTTCAGTAGAAGTCTTTTGCATGTTGCGGTGTAGTGTACAGAGAAACTTTTGTTCAGTTATGTATGACTGACTCGCGATCGGACCCAGGGCCCCCGCATTGCAGGCAGCCTACTGTCTGAGCCACCACGGAAGCCCATGAGCAGCCAGTTAGTTGTAACTAAAAGGAGAAGAAAAGGAGCAGCTCACACTGCCATCGTGCCGTAACCTGCTCCTCTACTTTTCATCTGCACATGTCAGTTAGGTATAATACCAGTAATTTAAAATTTCCATACCTGGAGATTGAGTGCAGTTCTTGAGACCCTAAGTTAGTTGAATGAAATAAAAGGAGGATTCCAGGTCAAATACAGTTTATGTATGAAAGATGGCCTGTGGACCACAGTACACCAGCGGGATGTGTGGGCTGGGAGGATATTCCTGGTTTTCAGCAGAGTAAATAGTCCCTTTCAAACCTGTTTCTTGGCATGCTGAAACAAGTATCCTCAGCATGGTGACAGCAGTTTCTAGTGCTTTTGTTTAATTCCTCCCACAAATGATTGCCAGCTAAATGAAAAGCATGATGCTAGGTTCTGGGAGTATGTGTTAAATTACCATCACATAGCCTTGTATTTCTTAGTGCTTTTATTTCATTTCTTTTGACGTATCTAAATGTCAGAAAGTACATACATACAAAACTCCAAACCCCTTCCTAAACTGGTTTTAGTATCGTCGAGTCTCTGACGTCTCAGGCTGAATTGTCCAATATATGTCTAAAGTGCATCCTTGCAGCTAATCAGTAGCAGCATTTGTTTTGTCTATAAATCCTTAAGAAATATTCAGACAACAGGTGGAAAAGTCACCATAAAAAGCAAAGCGTGATCTAGATATATTTTTCCTTAATCATCCAAGACAGACACATGCATGAATTAGTTTATACAAGAAATATACAAAAAAATAGCAATATAAAAAAGTTCATACAGCAACGAGAAAGAGGGGTCTTTCTCTGCTATTAATATTAAATATGGCAAAGGTGTATAATATAAAAAGTTTGTAGAATCCTAGATATCTTTGGAGCCACAGGGGAGAATCCCTGATGGAGGCCAGTGTGTGATGACATATGAGGTCTGTGATTTTCAACAAAGCTGAGTTTTACAAGTTTTCAGAAGGCACTGCTTTGGAGAAATCACCAACACAAATGATGAAAATGTTCTTTTGTTGTTGAAACTGTCAATTCATGGCTTCTTGCGCCTAAAATGAAAACCAGCATTTAGTGTTGAATTTTGCAATGAATACTCTAGGAGGGCTTTTTGCGAGAATTCCTGTTTTATCATGGGAAAAGTTAAAGTCCTGCTAAGAAAGCAAATAAAATATGATTATGTAGTATTTAATTAGACTTCCCATCTTTATCTTGTTACACTGATTTTCCAGATTGCCTAAGGAGTACATACATATGTCAGAAATGGACACATGGACCTGTATAGTTAGATATTTGAAAAAAGGGGGCTTAAAATTATAAAAGAATGGGCGAGACTCTGGGGTGTGTCTTTAATATGTGATTGCTTTCCCTACCACAAATTTCACCATTCCGTTTTATTTTAATGAACACTTCTTGCTATAACAAGAGGGAGGTTAGGAAACAATGAATTATGTGAGGAGCTGTCACCCCTGACCCCAGCCTCCCCTCCTTACAGGTGATCTCCCTTAGGCCTCTGAAAGCTTTATGAGCACTCCGCAAATTAGGAACAAGAGTGAGTGTTCTTACAGCTCTAATTGCTCTCATCCAACCCCCCAGGGGTCTCAGCACTGTTACTGCCTACTGTGGTCTGCCAGTAAGGCCAGGATATTCCAGAGGGTAAAGAGAAACCACAGAGATCCTCTTAAAAAAAAAAAAAAAAAAAAAGTGGATGTAGGGACAAGGGGGGTGGGGAGGGAAGACAGAGAAAGACCACACTTGGTCAGTACTCACTTGGGTTGTGCGTGGTGCTGGTACCCAGGCCCCAGCTGAGAGCCTGCTCTCATCTCTACAGCCACGGAGCACTGGGGAGAAAACCACAGAGAGGAAAGCTGTGAGGCACGAGGGTCTTTAGAGACCATCCAGATAATCTCATTTTCTATCAGAAAGACTTCTTGAGAAAGTTAGTGGGGGCCAGACTGGAGCCTGGCCCCCACCGTCCCACACCCTTTATTCGAATCTGTCCCCAGGAATAACAGTTCTGCTTCTGAGAGGACAGACCAGCTTGATGGACATTCTTGTTTTTCTAGGGTGATGCTGTCTTCCTTGATTCTTGGGCACAGTCCCACTACACTAAAAACAGGGGCTTCAAACTGAAGAGCTCCATCAGTAAGACCAGAGCAGAAATACAAATACCTCCTCTGATTTGGCTCCAGGCTGCCCTGGCCACGTGAGATCAGACTTTGGCTGTTTGTTTCAAAGAGCATGAAGAGCTATAGCTGCGGGGCTTAATATATGACAGCCTACAAATATTTAACTCCTACCCTTGTTTCTACATCCGTCCATTCAGACTCCGTTCCATCTGGTTGGGCAGGTGCTCCTGTGGATGATCTTCGTTTTCGGCTACAGAAGAAGGGAACAATGCAACAGTTACTTTTAACATCTAAGAACAGGAAAAATATTGGAAATAGAGAAATACCATATATACTCCTTCAGAGAATTAATTAATGACACATTTTTACAGGCGAGTCTGTTCCTCAAGAATGAGCAGCTAAGAAAACTACAGCCCTCTAAAGAAAGCAATTTGATGATCACTCACCTAGTTGGTGATTCTTGTTTTAACGTCTCTATTTCAGTAAACTGGACGGATTGTCCTCCACCCCTTGTTTTATAAACATCACCCTGCAGCCAGGAGAAAAGGTCACCATTACACTTTTATACATCCAAATGATAAACATACATACATATTTCAAACTGATTTTAAGACTTTTATGAAAACTCCCATCCACAAAACCAGATGGTGCTTGGACTGCTGGGACTATACCTTAAAATACTTTAAAGATTTGTGTACATATGTCTCACTAAACAAAAGAAGTCCAATGCAGTGTAATTAACAGCATTCTTATTTGCCGAAAATAACATTCCTTTTTATTCAACCAGTAATTTAAAAACTACACTAAAGATCAACCAATCTAGCAAATTTCTAAATGTTCTAAGGCAAATATACTTTCCTCTTTGGATGTTCCCCTTCTCTCATACACAAGTGACAGTACAGTCTTTTTTATTTTTTTGGCCATTAGGTACAGCTCATGAGATCTTAGTTCCCAGACCAGGAATTGAACCTGGGTCCTTGGCAGTGACAGCACAGAGTCCTAACCACTGGACTGCCAAGGAATTCCCTCGAATGACAGTACTCTTAAGCAACGGCAGGAGTTCTTTGTTTGATTTAAAACAAAATGCACATTAATTAAAAGTATGTATCTGGAGTTCCTCTAACAGATTTAGTTCCAACTGAACAGATTTTAACCCAAGGAGTAACTTGAGTTTTCTAACAAACAAAAAGGTTTTATCAAATACCCATTTATCTTCTAGTTGACACTGTCTATGTGTCATCAAAGGAACAGAAGAGTAAATGGTTTTTTGCTTTTTGAATATTTCCTTCTCTTGTGTAAATTTTTTACCTTAATTAGCTTAGTTTCAATCTCCCCATCGGAGGCTAGTTCCTGGTGTGTCAGCATGTACTTCTCACACTTAGCTAGTGCCTTTTCATTTGCAACAGACACAGTGATGGCACGGGGGACATGTGGCTGCATGACTGTCTCAGTTTGCAGGTTAGTGGCAGGCTTATGATCTACCCATCTGTCTCCCGCAGAGCGTGATCGTCTGTGTCGCAGACGAATTGGTGGTGCGTTCTGATCGGATTGAGAGAGGAATCAAGAGACAAGCATAACCCAGAATTAATCTGAGGGTACTGTTAGAAGTGCAGCAGTTTTGGCTACTTTAGTTGGTGACGGTATGAAAACAAACGCGTGAACCTTTTCAAAAGCTATGTTACTCAAGCAATTTAAATGTTCTCTTTGTATGTAAACACAAAACCAACAAACATCTTTAAACTCCAGTTTATGTATGTATTATATATTCTACTAGAGATCTTCCCTTTCAACAAAGAGTGAAAGGAAAAGTTCTGGTAAGGCTGCCAGTCTTTCCTGCATAGGTGGTGTTTAGGACAAATAATTCATTTTTGCATTCTTGATCAAAAACCAGTATTTGTTACTGCTATTGTGAAGTAATCTGTTAGGTCCACAACTATGTTAAAAGCTTCAAAAAGATCAATAAAAGTCCTAAACATATCATAGGCCTCTAAACAAAAGTGAAAATACTCCTATTAAAAAAACATACCTCTCCCCCCAGCAAAAGCTGATGGAGCTGTATAGTACATACATGCTAAAAAACATAAGGTATTTTAAGAACCTTGTGTATAAAATGATTAGAAGAATGTAAATAAAGTACTTCTGCATACTTTAAAAAATCTCAAAACATAGCTTTATGAAAAATTAACAAACATCTCATAAAGGTTCCAAGAACCAGATAAAGAATACACTATCATCAGTCTCTATCATGCAATATAAAACTAGATACTTCCAGTAAAATGTTATATAAATTTAGGAAAGTTAAGTTTAGCACATTCAACCTAAGGGGGAGGGGGTGGAAATCACATACAGAACATAGTTAATAGTTTCTTTGTAACTTTGCAAAGTTTTTGTTTGCAAAACTGAAAGCAAATGAAACAGGTCTGTCACAGGCCAAATCCTTCCAAATGGGTCAAGTGTGGACACCTAATTTAAAATGTGTATCTGGAGAACTGAGGCATTTCCCCTGTACAATTATAAGAAACAAATGCACCAGTGAAAAAATCATGACACCAAAACATGGGCAACAGCATTTGCCACTCAGGATACCCAAGCCTCACAACAAGCAGGAAATGTCCCATTCTTAAAATGGCTTAATGCTGAACGAGGAAGAAAGAGGTTCTCATGACCTACCATTTAGCAAAGGTGATAGTTTTCTCAAACACATTTACCAATAGACATTGTGAAACAAACTTTGGAAGATGACTGTCCTTACTTACACTCTACTGTCATTTATGAAATAAACATTTAAGTTTTCTTCCTCACTGAAGTATATAAATTGAGTCCACCTGACGTAATTTTTGACCAACAAACCTAGATGTGTATTCTGCTGCACTTCTAAAAAGATTTTGATTTCAAATGAAGAAGTTAAAGGATCTCTAGTAAATTCTCTTAAATATCTCTTAGCCAAATTAGATACTATGTTAATGTTGACCAGGCATAAGTAGGCCTTGAATAGTTTTCAGTCTATAAATTTGGAAATAAGGAGGATTTATTAGAGTTGATCAGAAAGACCAATCACCATATAATTTGCTCCCCAAAAAGGTTTAAAGCAAAATCTGCAAAGTAAAGAGCTTAAGCGACTTTAGACTTATCTGTTGCCTTTAACCTTGTAACTAATTCATCATCATCCCTTAATAATCAGGAATGCAGGCCACCTAAATGAAATATTTTCTATACCCTAAATTATACAATAAGAAAATCTAAAGCAAATATTTACTATAGGATTAAATTATTTAGAAGAAAAATTCTTAGATATATTAAAATTTTACTAAATGTAGATTCACAATATTAACTTTGTCAACTTACTCAGATTCAGAGGAAAATTTTACCTTAATCTTTAAGAAGAAAATATAAACATGAATTTGTTTAAACAACCTTGAATGAGGCAGAGCCCTTCTAAGTTGAGACAAAGCCCTTGAGATTAACAGTGATTTATTGGCCACGTAAACCTTCCTTCAGCAGTTATAAAACAACTGGCCTGGGCTCCTCAAAAAATAGTATCATGAAAATTAAAAAAAGGGGAGGATGGACTACTTTATATTAAAAAGATTAAAGAGATAATAACCACATATAATGTATTCACCTTGATAGGACCAAGGTTTGAAAAACAAACAGCCATTACTGGGACACCACTGATTTTCTCAGGTGTGATGAAGATTGTGGTTATGTATGTAAGACACAAAGCCTATGACTTACTGTCAAAGGCTGAAGGAAAAAAATACTTACATGTCTGTTGTTTAAAATAAAAGTCCAGGAAAACAGTTTTAAAAATGGAAATTAAAAAAGAGTAAAAAATCCAATTTGAGGAAGAAAAGCCAAAAGAAAAGAATGGAAAATGTGTTCTAAGACAGTCACTGATTTTGTGGATGCTCATCAGTTCATGCAGCTGAGGAGCACGTGTTCACTGAACACAAGGCACTTTCTGTGCCAAATGTGGCTAGGCTTTTTTCAGATGAAGAGCTAGGCCTCAGTTTCAGGGTGATCTGATCTTTCGAACTAACAGAAAAATCAGACCTTGCTTATATTAGAGCTCACCCATCATTCCGGTGAACTTTCAGAACCGAGTTATAGAAACACACAACAGTAAAATCTATTGCTACAATGCTTTAAAGTGATAACTGGCACTAACCCTGCTGCAGCGATCCTCTTCTACTCCTATCTCATTTCTGAACGAAGGAACCACCTCCCTGCCTTCATTCCAGTACATCCCTCGCCTTCTGTCTGACACGATACAAGTTTTACTTTGTCCTGGCTCCTGCTGCCTACGCCTCGCAATAGATGTGACATTGAGAGGTGTGTTGTACGGAGGAATTTTCTGCTCCCATTCCGAAATACAGGAAGCTACAGAAATGCTGCTGCAAGAGTTAGAGCGCCTATGTGGCTGTTGACTCATGAGTTGCTGGCCGTTGGAAATCTGAGCAATATAGTTACTAGAAAGCTAAAAAAATTGAAGAGAAATTAATGAGCAGGAGTTGAAAAACAGAAACAATTCATTACTTTGCTATAATTTTAGCTCATGAAGACATAATTATTCTTTTATAACTTTTTAAGACATAATTTTTGTACTGAATTACTAATTTTACACTAAATTTGTGTTTATACTAAATTTTTTAAGTATAAATAGAAATTTGAGAAATATAATAAATTTAAAACAAAAAATTTGATTCTCATAGAAATAGTCAGCTAATCTGAACAAATCTTCTCTACGACTATGAAGTTACTACACAACTAGAGACAACTTACAGGTACAGGTGGTGGAGAAACAGATCTTTGGGTAACTTTTTCGCGATCCCGCTCCCGAGAGGGTCTCTCTGGCTTTTCAGTTTTGGGCTCAGTAACGATCGCCTTCAGTTGTTTCAGTTTCTCATCTTTCACCCAGAGTTTATTTTGCATCTCCAACTGTTTGGCTGCCACTCGACGCTCCTGAAGGTTTATGAATGGCAATAAGTAGTCTAATTCAGTTACACCAAACCAACTGCACCGGTTCACCTGAACGGTTTATTTCCTAAAGATGACAGTTCTTCATAACGCTAATTAATTTGCTGTGACTTGTAAGGGCAGAGGAAAGAAGTAAAAGGGACCAAGTAGTGGCCGCTGTTGCCACCACCACTAAAACGCTGTGTGTGTCTCATTCAGTCGTGTCTGACTCTTCGAGACCCCATGAACTACAGCCTGCCAGTCTCCTCTGTCCATGAAATTCTCCAGGCAAGAATACTGGAGTGGGTTGCCATTCCCGATCCAGGGAATCTTCCTGATCCAGGGACTGAACCCAGATCTCCCGCATTGCAGGCAGATTCTTGACCATCTGAGCCACCAGGGACCCCAGTGCAAGCCATTCAGAATCCTGTAGTTAAGAAATCAGTCACCCACGAGATGGATACTGTAGGAATGACACTCACGCATTCTTTCTCCCACTTCATGGTTGTTTCTGTCACCATGCCTTGCAGCCTGGCTTCTAGTCTACGTTTGTCAGAAAACTGTCGCTGAAGTTTTTGATTCTGGGTTTCAAGCTCCTGTTGCAGATTGCGCTTATCTTCCTCATAGATGGTCGTTGTTTTCTCTAAAATCTCAACCTGGGAATGTAGAGCATTACGGTCAACATTTGATGTGTAAACATTTCAAGTAGCTTTAAAATAATCTCTCTCTCTTTAAAATAATCTCTCTCATAATCTGCCTATGCAAGCATAGTTATGGAAAGAAGAATCATGAAGAAAACCTTTTCCTCTAAAATTTCATCTGAATGCCCATCTCTGTTCCTAGAAATGAGGACTTTTAAACAAGCTCCTCACTGAAAGATGAAATTATAATTGATTTCATGTGAAAATTACTGTTCCCTAAAATTTTGTTTTTATAAAGGCCACTTTCAGAATGGAGAACACTGTATTGTTTGAGATTAGCTTCTGTTTAGAATGAATCATGTATCCCCTAAATTATCCTCAGTAGTAAGTCAAAAAGCAATTTATAATCAAAACTAAAACACCAGAACATTATCATCAATTGGTAAGGTCTGTCTCAAAAAGAGTATTCTATCTACCCTTTTATTGCCATTCACTAATAGTTCCTCTGTATGGGGAATGGGAATGAAGATTAGCAAATAACCAAGTGATAACTCCCAAGGAAGCAGAAGCTGCAGGTCCGTATAGTAGAACAGCTAAATCAAAGACCAGTGTTAAATGTTCAGCACATACATCCATTATAATAATCCCCAAACCAACCTTATATTCTAAAGTTTTGTTTTTCTTCTCCAGTCGTTCTATTTCCAGTTTCTGTCCTGAGATCACCTTTTCTTTTTCATTTAGTTTTCCTTGAATATAGTTTTCTTTATTTAAAACAGCATTGTCAAATTCTTGCAACAAAGCCTTAAAATTAATTGCTGAAACAAAAGCATGCAGGCCAAGTTTACTCCAATTCCAAAATAACTGGTGAAGTCAACTTTTGTAACTGATATTTATATAAAATGAAGCTCTTTAGCAAATACCCCTTTGAAAATCTATAAGCAGAAAACAAGTCTGGAAGGAAATCAAGAGTTTGATTCTCAAATCCACAAGAGACACTTTTGTTACTGAAAAAACACTTAGGTCTTTCATTTTGCACTATAGCATAAATAATTTTTTGAGAACAAATGCAGAAGCAGAAGTAACACTAGCCTTAGGGACAGTTAATTCAAGTTGAAATCCCTATGCACCATTCACTAGTCATGTGACGTGGGCAAATTATTTGTTTCTGAGCATGTTTCTTCATTTTAAAATGGAGATTTAAGTACCATTTTTCTCACATTTTTCTTACAATGGTGATAACAATACATATATTCAATAAGCACTTCCTATATACCAGGATGTCATACATGATTTTCAAACATCATCTCATTTATCCTTATATTTAACACCCTCCCTCTGAGGCAGGAACAATTATAATCCCATTTTGCAGACAGGGAAACTAGAAATAAAGGATTAAGTAATTTTCTCAAAGATACAGTTATTATGATATAATACATGTTAAATGCCTTGCATATAAATAACTAGTAGGAGCTAAGAAGTAGCTCTTGTCCCTTTCATCATGTCTATTAGTGTTTAAAGGGGATAAATTCACATCCAGTTTGATCTTCTGCTTTATATCCTTAGGATATAAAATGATGCCTTTGGGGGGGTACTAAGTTCAGAGACAAAATAATCCTTCCTGGAAGATGCTGTCCCAACACAAAACTCCTGCAAATTTCTCATGTTAAAATAACTATAAACAGTTTGCCCTTACACTGCTTATTAAACTCATCAATCATCATTTGTCGTAGGTGATGTCGTCTCTCTAACGCTTCAATCAGCCTGGGAAGAGTCTGCTCATCGTTGACATCCAGAAGTTCGCAGGATGGCAAAGGTGGGAAACTTTGTAAAACCACTTCTGAAACCAGCGGTTCTGTATGGAGTTGTTTAAAAAAAAAAAAAAAAAATCACACAGGAGAGGAAGTGTTATTCAAACAAGTTTAACACTGGTAAGAGCCCCAGTCCAATTAACAGTGTACTTTGTTGGGCTCATCATATTACCTTAAAAATGAGAGGAGTTGTAAAGAAGAAGAAAATGTCAGAGTATATAATAAAAGAAATGTGATTTATACTTTGGTTCAGACTTTTTTTGCTCTTGTTTGTTGAGGGGAAAGAAAGTGAATAGTTTTCTTAAGTGAAATAGATTTTAAAAAAGAGAGAGACAGAGACAGACTCATCAATCAGCAGGCAGATGACACCACAGCAGCTCATACCGTCTCCAACAGGCCCCGCCCGGGCCTGGTTTCTGTATCGCCTCCCTGGTGTTAAACCGCATATGGCCTTGTCTGTTGGTCTTGCTACTTCAACTTCTTGGGTCACTTCTGCAAATCTCATTACTTGCTAAGATACAACACAGGGTTTGATTTTGATTTTATATATAAGTGTTTCTAGTCTTTCTTCAGAAATTAGTAAATGAGACAGTAATATATTGGTTATTAGTTCACTTCTGTAACCAGTGGTTCTGTATCAATTTTTAAAATGTTCAAAATGTTATTCTTCACATGTAAATAGTTTTGTCTACAGAAACTCAGATTTCATAAAGGCATTAAAATTACCAAGCTTTCTTCATAATCTTCGGCCTTTGGATTCACACACACAATCAGGCGTACTTTCCCTTCCCCGTCAAAATAGTTCTTGAACAGATGGGTTAACTTTGAATCTCGATATGGAACCATCTGTAAACATATCCAAACCCAAAGACATCAGGCAGAAAGCGCACACAGACAAAGCCGCACAAGACACAGGACCCGCCCGCGGCCGCGGCTCACCTTGCTGGTGCCGCAGGCCTGGTTCTCCCTCAGGATCTCCATGCATGCCCGCAGGGTCATGAGTGACTGGTTGATGTTGCCTGGCAGAAAAGCACACAGAGGCGTCTGAGGCACTGGCGGGGTGGCCAGAGCACGGCCTGTCTGTCTGAGACATCTACTTCATGCAACTCTCAGACAGAAATTACAAACAACAGGTTTTAGTGGGCTCAGCTTAAAGACCTGTCCATATCTGACAGTGTTGCAGGAGAGTGTAAGTACCAGGATTCTTATGTAAAGACTCTCCACTGAATGTAACATTATACTTCATGACCCGTAAAGTTTCTTTCAAATCTTAAATACCATGAAAGTACAGATGTTTAATATCCTCTAAAGCATGCCCATATTTCAGGCCACATTTGGCTCCATCCAGACATTGATGTCTCCCTTGCACCAGAAGGAACTCCTGTTTCTACCAGTCAAGGAGTCTCAAGAACCAACTAAATCTGTTCCTTCTATATCTAAAGAAGGTTTCTTGGGCAGCAGGCTTCTTAGTCCTGGTCACTCATTTGAATTTCTGAGTCAGGGCAAGTCTGACAGATCTATCAAGCCAACAATACAGGAGATGTCACCTGCAGAGACCCCAAAGCATTACAACACAGAAAAGTTTTTCACTTTGAAACCATGCTTTCATTCTTGGCCACCTTTCAAAATACAGAGCTCATCTGTGCCTCCATGTTAATCCATGATTCGTGCTTTCTCTTCCTTGACCTCAGCTTGCACTGTCCTTCCTCCTCCTCTTCCATGTGTTCTTCAAAACCCATATCCCCGTTAACAGACTTGCCATACCCTCAGAACGCGCACAGAATGATCCATTTCATCTCTTTCTCTAATGGCCACTTGTGATCTGGATGTTGTCCATGGGTACACTTCAGGGAGTGTGCATACATGGATGGGAAGTAAATACATCTTTTTTCTTACTAACTGCTGAAATTTAGCTGTTTCTTCAATTATGAATGTAGGCCAAACACCTATAGTAATAGTAGTAGTACTACTTGTGGTTTCTAATCAAAAGAAGTCACAGATACTTTTATAACAGTTTATTGCTTATCTCAAGATACTTATATTCATTACTACTTTGAAATTATGAAGTTACAGACATGCTGTCAGGTTTAAGGCATTAATAAAGTACATAAATTACTGTATGACAGAGGTTTTAAGAATACTTTTAAAAACACATTTCAGTCTAATTGGTTTCTTTTGTAATCCTGTATTTTATGTTATACATTCTAAAATATTCTGGATCATATCCACAGGCTTCACCCCACCCATGATGCAAAACCCTACAACCTTGTTTTTATTTCCCAGAAGAGTGGTGCTTCCCCTGTAGTCTTGTGAATAAAAGTTGCCTGCTTTCTAAAAGCCTGACATAGTAAAAGGATGCTGAGCAGCAGGAGGCCAGCAGCATTTTCCTAGTCCCTTGCTGTTGCCTTCAAACACATTCCCCTTACACGCCAGCTCCTGGGTCAACTATAGCATCTAACAGGAATGTCACTCTAACATGCCATCAGAGGGCCCGACCTCAAGTCCAGGGAATCTTTCTCTCTTTACCATTAGTCACGCCCTGAACCTTGTCACTCAGAACTCTGAAACCTCTAGAAATGTGAGGTTGTCACATATGCCCCAGCCACAAACTAGCCCCAGTATAGTTTTAACTCCCTAACCATGTCACCTCTTCCCCATCATGTCAATGCTGATATGGTTTCTGTTCTTGTCTCCAAAGCATCAGAACCCTCAGGTTTCTTCTTTCCTTCCAATCCAGCTAAACCTGCTTTCCTAAGGTTAATCCTTCTTCTTCTGATCTGGATTCTAGATGCTTTGTCTTTTTATATAGACGTATATAAAGTGTGTGTGTTTTTAGTCCTGGGCCATTAAACCTGGGGCTTCTCAGGTGGCTCAGTGGTAAAGAATTTGCCTGCCAATGCAGGAGACACAAGAGATGCAGGTTCAATCCCTGGGTTGGGAAGATCCCCTGGAGTAGGAAATGGCAACTCCAGTATTCTTGCCTGGAAAGTCCCATGGACAGAGGAGCCTGGTGGGCTATAGTCCATCAGGCCACAGAGAATCAGACACGACTGAACATGTACGCAGAACAGCTAAGCCAGTGCACCACAGCCGCTGAGCCCATGCACTGCAACTACTGAAGCCCGTGTGCTCTAGAGCCCCTGCTCCTCAACAAGAGAAGCCACCAGTGAGAAGCCTGCACACAGACTGGAGAGCAGATCCCCCCCCCCCCCGATGCAGCCAGAGAAAACCCGGGCAGCCCAGCAAAAAATAAAAAATTCTTTTAAAAAGTGTGTGTTTAGTCACTTCATAACTCCAAGTCACCTAGCTACCCCCCGACTCTTCTTCCCAGACTCACGGATCTACTGTCCTCGAGGCCCGGCCCTCAGCATGTTCCTCTTTGTACTCCATGAATAATCTTATCTTCCCCGTTGCTTCAATCATGTCTTCACTGCACAGCCTAAACCTACAAACCTCAAGCCAAGTCTCTCTCCTTCCATATCTATCTACCTCTGCATCCAATTGTTAGGCACCTACACTTGAATAAATGGAATATGTTCAACACAAAACTCTTAGCTGCCCACACCTGCACCTCAAACTACTTCTCCTCAATCAAGATTTTCTTTGGTTTATCCTCCTGTCTCCCTTCCTCTCCACATCCAGGTGGGCCTACTTACAAACTAGCTCTTAGTTTTGGCTGACCTTTGCCTCCAGGTGACAGGACTGCTCATCCGAATTACAGCAAAAGGTTCCCAACTGCTTTTCATCTCTCTACACTTGCCTCTGATAAATTAATCTACTACACTGGAAAAATCTTTTTAAAACTGATCGTTCACTGGCTGTGTAACAGCAGAAAGATACAAGTTTTGGAAGTTCAACCAACCTGGGTTCGAACCAGGCTCTAACCTTGGGAAAATTACTTAACCTCTTCCAGTCTGACAAAATGGGTATGATCCAATCCTGGAAAGTCAGAATCAAGAAATCAAGCCCATATATAGTAAATGCTATGATAAATACTCAGCCTTTAATAACTGGTAGTCACCATTATTCCTTCAACAAGAAATTCACACTAATATGATAGTCAAGGGTCTTCATGGACTTGCCTTGCCCTCCGGCCTCAGTGGTCACAGTTCACCAACCCACACCCTCCACTTCAGCTACCCTGGCCCTGCCATGTTCTCCCAGGGATGGTGACTTTAATTCTATCGCTCTTCTAAGAGCTCACGCCTCATCAGCTCCACGCATTCTTCCCCAACGCCCCATCTCACATGCAGCCCCAGAATGGATGGGACAGCCCTGCTCTGTATCCCCACAGCACCTGCTGCTCACCTCCCTCACCTTCTACTAGCAATTTGCCTCTTTTGTACTAGATATGTGTTCAACTCCTGTAACAAAGTAGGTACTCCATAAATGTTATTAGCATAAATCATATCATAAATGGCTGTACTAAATGAAAAATTAAGAAAAACACAGATTTCAACTAGCTTTTGTGTTCAAAGATTTTTCCTATCTCCATAAGCCAATTTTTTACCACTGTGAATGTTGGAGGAACTATTAAATCACTTAATTTTATGGACCCAGTACTGGCACTCTAGCCATAGATATAACACTTTCAACAGGAATATAACTTACTTTCTATTTAGTCACTTTTCCTCATTCTTAGCCTTCCGTGGTAGCTTAGTCAGTAAAGAATCTGCCTTCAATGTAGGAGCACCTGCAGCATAGGAGATGCAGGTTCGATCCCTGAATTGGAAAGATCCCCTGGAGAAGGAAGTGACAACCCATTCCAGTATTCTTGCCTGGAAAATTTCATGAACAGGGGAGCCTGGAGGACTACAGTCCACTGGGTCAACAAGAATCAGACGTGACTTAGCGACTAAACCACCACCTCCTTCTTAAATAAATTAGTGTGTTGTAATAGATCAACATGAAACCAGCATAACTAAAGAAAAAGCACTAGTCACTTAACCTCTAAATTTTTAGTCAAATTAAAGACAGTTAGGCTTAAACCATCAATAAGCAGGCAATAAACTGGCACTGCAAGTTTCTGAAAGTTGTAGCAATAAGTAAATACTATGCTTTGCTCACCAGCTTCACGTAATCGGTTCCCTTCTGCTTTTGTCCGGTTAGTTCTTTCACTTCCAGCAAGATCTACCAAAGACAACTGGCTAATAGTGATTTGTTCTTTCTCCTGAAAGGAAGATAATGCCAATCTCATGAATTATAACTGGTTTACAGTGTTCTTTAAATATATTCAAGTGAAATTAAGTCTTAGGAATATACGGTTTGCATAATACAAAATGCATAATAAGGGGGAAGGATACATGTTTTGGGGGAACAGTTTACTAAAAGCATATGATAAATATCCCCAGGACATTACTTGCAGACTATGTTATACTGTAAGCTCCACAAGAACAGGAACTGTCTTTTAACCACTTCATCTCCAGCACCTTGCACAGTTCCCAGCACTCAGCAGGAGCTCAATAAATGTCTGCTAAATAATCTAGAGCAAGACTAAATATTTGTATAATGAGATATTTAATAATCTTATAGCCTAATGATTTCATAATACTCTAATAACTTTCATAAGAAAGTCAGACACATAACTAATATTACTAATACATCAGATGTGATTCAGAGGAAAGCAAGTGTACAGAGACTTAACTTAGAAGCATTTTCTAGCTAACATTTATCAAGTGCTGACTGTAAGCCAAGCAATGGGCTAAGAACTTTACATGCATCACCTCCTTTAATCCTCACAGCATTACAACTGGAATTTTGTTGTGAAAAAGGTTTACAAATCTTTATAAATATCTAATAGAGGAGATAAAATACGTTATGATTCATTGTTTTTCCCTGAAGACTCGTTTTGAATGTAGAAATAGCTTATTACATAGAAATTGTTTATTATGTAGAGGAGTTTATTACACCTCGGTAAGACAGCTAGTAAACACATAGAAACCAGAATTCACATCCTGGTGGTCTTTAGTACCATGCTGTACCATCTACTGCCATCTGAAAACCTTTGTGATACACCACAATTTCATGGTATGTTTTGAATGGGATTACATTTTAATACCTTAAACTAATTAAATGTTTTTTACATTCAGGCTCAGATGCTGTTACTAATTCATATAGGCCTTGCAGCATGACAGACCCAGCATTAAACAGCGACCAGCAGCTGCGGGCTCCACTGGCCTGTCACCAAGAGAGAACAGTCTAGAACTGACCACTCCTGAAAAGTTTGTTGGTAACACTTTAAAACAGAGAACAATTTCTACATACAAAACGAGTCTTCAGAGAAAAACAATGATCATAACATATTTTATCTCCTTTATTAGATATTTATAAAGATTTGTAAACCTTTTTCACAACAAAATTCCAGGTTATAAGATTTAATAGCCGGTTTCCTAGAACAAGAGTTTCCCCAGTGGCTCAGATGGTAAAGAATCTGCCTACAATGCGGGAGACCCAGGTTCGATCCCTGGGCCGGGAAGATCCACTGGAGAAGGGCATGGCAACCCACTCCAGTATTCTTGCCTAGAAAATCCCGTGGACAGAGGAGCCTGGCGGGCTACAGTCCATGAGGTCTCAAAGAGTTGGACCTGAGTGACTAACACTTCCTGAAACTATACTACCTAACTAGTGAAACATTTTTTTGTAAATGTCATCACCTACACATAAGATAATTTTAGCACAATATTCAGTGTAATGAAACCTTCATGATTTAACTCTAATCCCCAAATTAAGGATTCAGAACAGGAAAAACTCTACACATTAAACCTTTACCTGTAAGACGTTGTCTCCATCTGCATCCAAGGGAGCTTGAACTAATTTAATGTTGAACACACTATGGGAACGGCTGGACTCATGATTCAAATGTGTGTTAGCAATTCGTCGCTTTTTCTGGCCTACGGTGACAGAAAAATCATAGCTTGTTTCAGTGCATATACTTTCTACCAAACTAAAATGTATTGTGAGTAGAGCAGCAACTTTCAGGATTATATTTATAACTTTATATATTTGTACTTCTAACTCTGCTTCTAACCTCTCCAGAAAACTTCAAAAGCCTCCTCAGTAGATTTAACTTCTACTTCCGTACATCCTGCAACGTACATGTTATGGTTCTTGTCTTCACGAAGCAGTTTAGATTGTGGAGGTCTAGGGGAAAGAAAAAAACATTAGTTTCCTAATCTCAGGACTTAAGGACTAAAATGTCAGGCAACATGATATCCATTCTTACAAAGGGAATAAGCCTAAGCAAGACTCCAGAAGAATATTACACTTGGATTAGAATAAGGATATACAGTTAAGATTAGTTACATAACAGGAATCTATTTTGTTATTAAAGCTTTGCTCTAATTCGTTCCTATAAAGCACATGAAACAACACTTACTAAACAGAGATCAAAGTAGTAGTAAGCACCATCACATGCAAAGGTTAAGCATCAAAATCTAGCATTTTCTTAATTTTAAAAGATCAACAGATCGAGCTGGTTCTGTCAACAAAAAAACAAATTCAGAAGGAATTTGGTATATACCAGGAGTGGCAATCCTTTTAAAGTGGCTGGTCAAGATTTACTCTTAAGGTAGGACGAAGATGGGAAAGATGCTGCCTGTTTGGCCTCAGTCGTGTGAACAGTGGGGGCAGATGCAGTTACCAGCCACCATTATTCAGCCAATGGCAGATTTCTCAGGAAGGAGGGGCTTAGAGGTAGCAGCCGGCCCAGGACCAATGAAAAATCGCCTACATGCGAACATGCCACAAATGCCAACCACTAGTATAACTGCACCCTTCTCCTTAAGAAAAGAGTCAACACATCACATACACAAAATCTGTGTTCCTCATGGGTGTGCTGCAACTGTTCCACCTACCAAAGGAATAAGGTAGAAGTTACTGTTTCTGCAGCAGCCATCTCATAACAACACATTCAGTCTAGAGTATGTGACACAATGAGTCGTATCTTAAAAGTTCTCCTTCATTGTATTAAAAACTAAACCTTAATTCAGCTCCAAAAAAAAAGGTTAAACACCACCCTAACAAAATGAATTCACTGCCAAATAAGCACCCTGTGAGTTCATTCAAGGTGTTACCGGGAAGGTTACAAGGCATGCGCTCACATTTGTCAGTCTTTATGTACATAATAAAAACAAGATAGGCTTCTTAGAAAACAGCCTCATTTGGAACAGATCAAACAGAAACCTGGTGCATGTGCAGATGTGAAAGTGATTAATGACATTAAAAAAGCCTAGGAAAACGGGTACACACAACCGACACTTTAAACAAGTAATTAATCTGTGGGGGTTTAGTCGCTAAGTCGTGTCCGACCCTTGCGACCCCATGGACTGTAGGCTGCCAGGCTCCTCTGTCCATAGGATTTCTCAGGCAAGAATACTGGAATGGGTTGCTATTTCCTTCTCCAGGGGGTCTTTCCAACCCAGGGATCGAACCCAGTTCTCCTGCATTGCAGGCGGATTCTTTACCATCCGAGCCACCAGGCAAGCCTGATAATAATTAGTCTATAAAGTCTTTAATATATATATTATAAAGTGGAAATACTGACACATCAATGTAATGGTTTTTCAAATCTAGCTGTTCCTTCACTAATACCTGATTGAGTCATATACCGAAAAGTTAAATATATAATATAGGTCTTCACATTATTTATGTCTTAAGAGGCCCTAACAAAAACAGCACTGAAGACAAGCATTTAGCTTAAGACTATGAACAAGATATTGTTAGTAGACATGAGATTCCGGAGTCCACTCTGGCACAAAGGTAATTTGTAATGCCAGACTGTAACTGGCCTTCAGTCTCAGCAGGACAAGACCCAGGGAAATCTAAGGAATAATCTTTTAACTCTGGTGCAATGACAATACGGATGTCACTTCTGATTAATCAATGATGGAAAGTCTGTGACTACTAGTTGTGCAGACAGCAGCTTTAGGCTCCATTCTGAGGAGATCACCAGGACACAGATTAGAGGCTGCAAATTCCCAACATTAAGTGTTAGGTTCTTGAAAGGTAGCCCCAAGGCACATCTACAGGGACACTTCTTTATACAATTAAGACCCTTCTCAAAATGTAGCCGAGGGCCAAGAGTTTTCAAAAGTAAAGTCTTAAGGCGAATATTCTCCTTAGGTACTTTAACCCACTGGTTTTCCTAATACAACTAACTAAATATCAAGTAAATAACAGAACTATTCACCACACACCAACTGCATGATATATGAGTTATATTTCATTTTGAAAACAGAAGTAAGCTTTATCCCCATTTATAGCTGAGGAAACTAAGGTCACTGATGTGAAGTGACTTCGTCAAGGTTAGTCAGCTAAAAAGGGACTCTCTCCACTACTTACTTAGGCTTTATGGGATCAAACGGCATCTCTTCCAATAGATCATATATGTAATTATTATATATTTCAATATAAGAGACAAATACACCATAGACACTATCTTCATCAACCTCTTCTGCTTTGCAAAATTCTTGTACATTTATCATATCTGCAAACTCTGGATCTATTTGTCGTCTGAAAAAAGAAAAAAAGTCTCAATCTCATCTTAAACACTTTAGTCATAAATGACCTCTACTACAAGCAAGACTGCACAGAGCAACTTCATTCATACTCATGGCTGGGCCACCAGTTCTCCCATGTCTTCCCAGATACACAGCACAGACTTTTACACCTTCTTTCACCCAGAGGGGCACCTTCTCCTTACACAGTGATTCAAGGGCAGTGCATTCAAAACCAAATAGAACATCTGAGCAAGCATAATTACGAACAGCCCTCAACTTTTATCTCACTAAATTCAACTGTCAGACCAACTTCTCGACTTCTGACCACCAGACAGGGTTCCTGTGAAGCTAGTATTACAAAACAGAATTACTTACTTGCTAGAGGGGGTCTTTGGATTGGGTGTGGCTTCTCTTTTCTGCCGTTCTAACAAAGCATCAACTTCACATTGTATATCCATACTATTCCTATCATTAGATTTAAAAACCTAAAGTGAGGGCAAAAACCAGACCACAATTTTTAGACTTTGTCATAAATAGTAAGAAATATATTTAAGGAACAAGACAGTTTACATTTAAACATATTTAAGGTTTTAAAAGGTATTCAGTGCCTTAGTTCTCCCTTAATAATATTGTATTCACAGGTATTTTGGCACCTATGTCTTTTAGTGAGAGTCATAATACAATTAAAAAAAAAACACACACACTTACGTATCGTTTAGCTTGAAAAGACCCTATACTGTTAAAGAGCATGTCCAAACAGCGAGGAAGCAGCCCTCCTTCCCCTGGAGAACCAGTCATAGTGTGAGTTTTTCCGCTTCCCGTCACACCATATGTAAAAAGGAGACCTACAACATAACAAGTCACAATTATATAGTAAAAGTCATAATAGGTTGTATCTTGAAAGTTCTTCACTTATAATATTTCTAATACTACATTAGAAAACACTTAATATTAACTAGTCAATACCTCAATAAATAAGGTAAATGCTGACAACCATAAACAGAGAAATCACAGTAAAACAGTAATAGCGGGAGCCTTTGACAGCCCACTTACATCAATGGACAGACCATCCACACAGAAATCAATAAGGAAACACAGGCCTTATATAACACTTCATCCTGAAGAGACTTAACTGATATTTATAGAACATTCTGTCCAAAAGCAACAGAATACACATTCTTCGCTGGTGCACGTGAAACATTCTCCAGGATAGATCATATGCTGGATAACAAAATAAGTTTCAGTAAATTTAAGAAAATTGAAATCATATCAGGCCTCTTTTCTGACCACAGCACTAAGAGTTAGAAATCGATCACAAGAAAAAAAACTGTCAAAAATCCCCAAACAAGTGGAGGCTAAACGATGCTACTAAACAACTCATGGATCACTGAAGAAATCAAAGAGAAAATGAAAAAATACCTAGAGATAAATGACAACAAAAACATAATATTTAAAAACCTATAAAGAAATCAAAAAGAAAATCAAAGAATAGTTAGAGACAAATGACAACAAAACATAATAATCAAAAACCTACGTGATGCAGGAAAAGCAGTTCTAACAGGGAAGTTTATAGCAATACAGTCTTATCTCAGAAAACAAGAAAAATTTCAAACAACTTAACCTTACACCTTAAAGCAACTTCGTAGCTCAGTCGATAAAGAATCCGCCTGCAGATTCTTTCTGTAGGAGAATGTAAGAGACCCAGGTTCAATTCCTGGGTCGGGAAGATCCCCTGGAGAAAGAAATGGCAACCCACTCTGGTGTTCTTGCCGGGAGAATCCCATGGATAGAGGAGCCTGGCAGGCTACAGTCAGTCCATGGGGTCGCAAGTGCGGGACACGACTTAAGAGACTAAACCACCACCACCACCAAAGCAACTAGATAAAGAACAATCAAAACCCAAAGCAGGCAGAAGGGAAGAATTTATAAAGATCAGAGCAGATTTAAACAGAGATGAAGAAAACAATAGAAAGGAGCAATGAAACTAAAATCTGGTTTGCTGACCAATCACAAGTACTGAAATTGAAACTGACTAGAAAAATCCTAACAAAAAAAGTCCAGAAGCTGATGGCTCCACAGGTAAATATCATCAAACATTTAAAGAAGAGTCAATATCTATCCCTCTGAAAATATCCCAAAAAATTGCAGAGGAAGAAATAATCCCATTCTATGAGGCCATTATAATCCTGATAAAAAAAAGTCAAGAATACCTCAAAAAAAAAAAAAAAATTACACAGATAAATACGCTGCTCATCTTTTGATAAACAAAGACACAGAAATCCTCAGCAAAGTACTAGTAAAGCGAACCTAACAATACATTAAAAGGATCACACCCCATGATCAAGAGGGATTTATCCCAGGTATGCAACAATTTTTCAATATCTGCAGATCAGTGTGATACACTACATTAACAAACTGAAGAATAAAAGCCATATGATCATCTCAATAGGTGTAGAAATGCCTTTGAAAAAATTCAACAAGCATTTGATAAACTGTCCAGAAAGTGGGTCCTAAGGGAACACAATAAAGGCCATATGTGAAAAACCTACAGCTAACGTCAACTTACTCAATGGTGAAAAGTGGAATGCATTCCCATTAAGCTCAGGAACAAGAAAAGGATATCCACTATTGCCAGTTTTATTTAACATAGTTTTGGAAGTCCTAGAAGAAGAAATAAAAGGAATCCAAACTGGAAAAGAAGATCCAACAATCCCACTACTGGGAATATACCTGGAGAAAACTATAATTCAAAAAGATACATGCCCCTCAGTGTTCACTGCAGGACTATTTACAATAGCCAGGACATGGAAGCAACCTAAATTTCCATCAACAGAGGAAGAGATAAAGAAATTGTGGTATACATACACATGGAATATTACTCAGCCATTAACATGAATGAAATGATTCCATTTGCATAATATTGATGGACCTGTAGATTATCAGACTAAGTGGAATTAAGTCAAATTTCACATGATATTGCTTATATGCACAATCTAAAAAAAATAAAAATGATAAATGTGCCTATTTACAAAACAGAAACAAACTCACAGGCTTAGAAAACAAACTTAACGGGGTTACCAAAGGGAAGGGGTAAATTGGTAGTTTGGGATTGACATAAACACACCACTCATTTAAAACAGATCACCAACAAGGACCTACTATATAGCACAGGGAACTCTAGTCAATATTATGTAATAACCTAAATGGGAAAAGAATCTGAAAAAGAACAGATACAAGTATACGCAGAGGTGAACCACTTTGCTGTACACTAACATGACATTCTTAATCAACTATACTCCAATATAAAGCATAAATTTTAAAAAGAGAACTGAACCAGGAAGAAATAGAAAATGTGAACAGACCAATAATAACCAAATAGATGAACCAGGAAGAAATAGAAAATGTGAACAGACCAATAATAACCAAATAGATTAAATCAGTAATCATAAACCTCCCAACAGAGAAAACCCCAGGACAAGATGGCTACACTGAAGAATTCTACCAGACATTGGAAGAATCACCAACATCAGTCCTTCTCGAGCTCTTCACAAAAATCTGAGAAGGGAACTTTCAAATGCATTCTATGAGGCCACCATTAACCTGAAACCAAAGCCAGGTAATGACACCACAGGAAATGAGAACTATAGACCAATATCCCTGATGTATATAGGAACGGAAAGTCTCGGCAAAGTATCAGCAAACTGAATTCAAGAACAGTTAAAAAGAACTGTACATAACAACCAAGGGGGATTTATGCCTTGAATGTAAGGATGGTTCAACATATAGAAATCAGTAAATGTAAACATATTAATAAGATAAAAGATAAAAATCACATGATCATCTCAATAGACGCAGAAAAATCATTTGACAAAATACAATATTCTTTCATGATAAAAACCTTTAGCAAATTGGGTACAGAAGAAACATACCTAAACATAATGAAGTTCATGTATAACAAATGCACAGCTAACATACATGTTAGCTGTTAGTCTCTCTCAATGGAGAAAGACTGAAAGTTTTACTTCTAAATTCAGGAATAAGACAAAGAAGGCATCCAAATAGGGGAAGAATAAGTAAAACTTATTCTTTTAGTAAGTTTTTCTTATTCTTTCTATCTACAGAAATGTAGGTGATATGATCCTGTATATAGAAAATATCAATGACTCTACCAAAAAACTGTCAGAAATAATCTATGTTGTCAGTAAAGTTGCAGGATACAACATCAACATATAGAAATTAGTTGCACTTCTATATACTCAGGAGAAACATATGATAAAGAAGTAAAATTATTCCATGTGTAAGAGCATCAAAACAGTAAATTACTTAGGAATAAATTTAACAATGGAAGTAAAAGATCTGTACAACAAAAACTATGAGACTGCTGAAATAAAAGACACAACAAACAGAAAAATATATATGCTTATGGTCTGAAAGAATATTGCTAAAATGTCTATAATACTCAAAATTTACAGATTCAATACAATCCCTATCAAGACATTAATAGTATTCTTCACAGATATAGAAAAAAAAAAAAATCCTAGAATTTGTATGGAACTACAAAAGACCCCAAAAGTCAAAGTAATCCTGAGGAAAAAGAACAAAGCTGGAGGTATCACATACTTCCGGACTTCAAGCTGAACTATAAAACTACAGAAATAAAAACAGCATGCTACTGGCACAAAAATAGCCACACAGACCAAGAACAGAATAAAGAGCCCAGAATTAACCCAGACCATACAGTCAACTTATATTTGACAAGGGAGCCACCCAAGAGCATCAATGTGGAAAAGATCACTTCAACAATTGGTGTTGGGAAAACTGGATAAACACGTGTAAAGCAATGAAATTGGACCACTATCTTACACAACTCACAAAAATTTACTAAAAATGGATCAAACATAATTTACTCAAACACAAAACCTGATACTATAAAAAAAATCCTAGAATGAAACATAGGAGAGAAGTTCCTCAACATTGGTTTTGGCAATTTTTTAAATATGACAGCAAAATCTCAAACAACAAAAGCAAAAATCAACCAATGGGACTACATCAAACTTAAGAGCTTTTGCACAGCAAAGGAACAATTAACAAAATGAGCTATCACCTCATGCACGTTAATCATCATCAAGGCAATCATCAAGAAGATGAGATAACAAGTGTTTGGCAGGATGTGAAGAAAAGGGAACCCTTATGCCCTGTCAGCGGGAATGTAAATTGCTGAAGGCACTGTGGAAAACAGTATGGAAGTTCTTCAGAAAACCAAAAGCAGAACTTTTCATATGACCCAGACTTTAAAGATAAATAATACATAAGTCCATGTAGGTATCTATCTGAAGAAAATTTAAAAACTACCTTGAAAAGATATTTACACCCCCCACCCATTCGTTTCAGAATTATTTACAATAGCCAAGACATGGAAACAGCCCAAGTGTCCACAAACCAATGGACAAAGAAAACATGTTATATGGACACAACGGAATATTATTCAGTCATAATAAGGAATGGGCTTCCCTGGTGACTCAGCTGGTAAAGAATCTGCCTGCAATGTGGGAGGCCTAGGTTTGATCCCTCGGTTGGGAAGATACCCTGGAGAAGGGAACAGCTACCACTCCAGTATTCTGGCCTGGAGAGTTCCATGGACTGTATAGTCCATGGGGTCGCAGAGTCAGACACAACTGAGCAACTTTCATAAGGAATAAAATCTTGCCATTTGAGACAACCTGAATAAACCTTGAGTACATTATGCTAAGTAGGCTAAGTCAGACAAGTACTTTGATGGAATTTTATAAAGCCAAACTTGTAAAAATCGAGTAAAACAGTGGTTACTTGGGAACGGTAAGTGGGAGGAGAGAAGAGATGTTAAGTTTACTACTTACAACAAGTGTAAATAAGACCTAGAGATATAATGCACAGTACAGTGAATATAGACAACAGTACTTACTATATTATAATGGAGATAGAAATGGGAAAAAAAAAAAAAAGAAAGAAAGAAATGGCAACCCACTCTAGTATTCTTGCCTGGGAAATCCTGGCAAGAGAAGCCTGGCAGGCTACAGCCCATAGGTTACAAAGAGTTGGACACGACTTAGTGACTAAATAACAACTGTACAAATATCCAACTTGCTAAGAGACTAGAACTTAATTATTCCAACCACTAAAAAGAAAGAATAATTATGAAATATGATAGAGGTGCTAATTATTGCTACAATGGCAATCACATTACAATATATAAATGATTTAATTATACATTATAAGGTGCTGTAACCTTATAAATTTATACATTATCATATATATTTCAATTAAAAAGATAAGTATCTTTTTGCAATTGTAAAAAAAAAAAAAAAGCACTAGAAAATACAAAAATAATCTTAAGAACATAACCTGATATCGAAAGCAACTAGAGAAAGAACGAATGGAACTCAGAGTAAAAAGAAAGAGAAATCATTAAGATTGGAGCAGAAATAAAACAGAGATAAAGAAAACAGAAAAGAGCAATGAAACTAAAAGGTAGTTATTTGAAAAGGTATATAAAATTCACAAACCTATAGCCCCAGACTCCTCATGAAAAAAAGGGAGAGGGATCAAATCAAGAAAATTAGAATTGAAAAAGAAGACTAGAGAAATACATTCAATCAGAAGAGACTACCACAATTAAGTGTTTGCCAATAAAATGGGTAACATAGAAGAAATGGACAAATTCTTAGGTATAATTCCCAAAGACTAACCAGGAAAAAATAGAAAATATGAAAAGACCAATCATAAGTACTAAAATTGAAACTGTGATTAAAACCTCCAGCAAACAAAAGTCCAGAACCTCATGGTCTCACAGGAAAATTCTATCACACATTTAGGGAAGTGTTAACATCTATCCTTCTGAAAGTATTCCAAAAAGTTGCAAAATCAGGAACACTCCCAAACTCATTCAACAAGGCCACCATCACCCTGATACCAAAACTAGACAAGGATACCACAAAAAAAGAGAAAATTACAAGCCAATATCTTTGATGAAAAAGGACACAAAAATTCCCAAAATACTAGCAAACTGAAATCCGACAACATATAAAAAAAGTCATATAGTATGACCAAGTTGGATTCATCCCAGGATTCCAAGAATGATTCAACATACATAAAATCAATGTGATATACCACATTAATTTAAAAAAAGGACAAAACCCATAAGATTAGCTCAATAGATGTGGAAAAAGCATTTGACAAAATTCAATATCCATTCATGATATAAATCCTTCTGAAACTGGGTATAGAGGGAACATATCTCAATATAATAAAAGCTATTTGTGACAAACCCACAGAAAATGGTGAAAAGCTGAAAGCCTTCCCACTAAAATCTGTAATAAGACAAGGATGTCCACTTTCACCACTTCTCTTCAACATAGAATTGGAAGTGCTAGTCACAGCAATCAGACAAGAAAAAGAAATAAAAGGTAATTACATTGGTCGGGAAGAGGTAAAATTGTCATTATACACAGATGACATGATAACATATATAGAAAACCCTGAAGTGGTTCTTCCACACAAAACCACTAGAACTGATAAACGAATTCAGCAAGGTAGCAGGATACAAGATTAATCTTGTATCCATACAGAAATCAGTGGCATTTCTTTACACTAACAATGAAATAGCAAAAAGTGAATGTAAATAAACAAGAAATGGAGGGACTGGGAAGCCTGGCATGCTGCAGTCCATGAGGCAGTCAAGAGTTGGACATGACTTGGCATCTGAACAACAACAAATAAACAATCCCTTTAAAACTCACACTAAAATACATAAAATGCTTAGGAATGAATCTCACCAAGGAGGTGAAAAACTTACATGCTGAGAGTTACAAAACATTAGTAAAGGAAATTAAAAAAATGATTCAAAGAAATAGAAAAATATACCCTCTGGTCTTGGATTGGAAAAATTAATTTTTCTAAAATGGCCAGACTACCCAAAGCAATCTACAGATTTAATGTGACTTCTATTAAATTAACAATGGTAGTTTTCACAAAAATGGAACAAATAATACTAAAATTAACATGAAGCCAAAAGACCCAGAATTGCCAAAGCAATCCTGAGGGAAAAGAACAGAGCCAGCAACATAACTCTCCCAAACTTCAGACAATACTACAAGGCTACAATAATCAAAGCAACAGTATATTGGCACAAAAACAGATATGTGGATCAATAGAACAGAGAACCCCAAAGGAAACCCACACATCTATAGACAATTAATCTTTTTTTTTTTTTTTTTAACAACTAATCTTTGACAAAGGAAACAAGAATATACAATGGAGAAAAGACAGTGTCTTTGGCAAGTAGTGTTGGGAAAGAGGATCAGTCGGTTGAGTTCAGTCGCTCAGTCGTATCCGACTCGTATCCGACTCTTTGCGACCCCATGAACCACAGCACACCAGGCCTCCCTGTCCATCACCAACTCCCGGAGTCCACCCAAGCCCATGTCCATTGAGTCAGTGATGCCATCCAATCATCTCATCCTCTGTCGTCCCCTTCTCCTCCTGCCCTCAATCTTTCCCAGCATCAGGGTCTTTTCAAATGAGTTGGCTCTTCACATCAGGTGGCCAAAGTATTGGAGTTTCAGCTTCAACATCAGTCCTTCCAACGAACGCCGAGGACTGATCTCCTTTAGGATGGACTGGTTGGATCTCCTTGCAGTCCAAGGGACTCTCAAAGAGGATAGCCACATGTAAATTGATGAAGGAAGAACATACCCTTACATCAAACACAAAAATAAACTCAAAATGGCTTAATAATATAAGTACTCGTAAGACACTGGGTGGTCTACTGGTTAGGATTTGGTGCTTTCACTGTGGCAGCCCAGGTTCAATCCCTGGTTGAGAAACTAACCTGCATGCCACACGGTATGGCCAGAAAGCAAACAAAATAAGAGGATATCATAAAACTTCTAGAAGAGAACATAGGCAAGATGTTTTTGACATAAACAGTAACAAATGTTTTCTTGGGTTAGTCTCCCAAGGCAATAAAAATAAAAGCAAAAAGAAGCAAATGGGACCTAACCAAACGTACAAGTTTTGCACAGAAAAGGAAACCAGCAATAAAATGAAAAGACAACCAACAGACTGGGAGAAAACATTTACAAATGATGTGACCAACAAGGGATTAATCTCCAAAATACAAACCCACGCACCCTGCTTATTTAACTTATATGCAGAGTACATCATGGGACATGAGGGGCTGGATGAAGCACAAGCTGGAATCAAGATTGCAAGGAGAAATACCAATAACCTCAGATATGCAGGTGACACCACCCTTACAATAGAGGGCAAAAAGGAACTAAAGAGCCGCTTGAAGGTGAAAGAGGAGAGTGAAAAAGCTGGCTTAAAACTCAATAAAAAAAACTAAGATCATGGAATCTGATCCCATCACTTCATGGCAAATAGGGAAACAATGGAAATAGTGACAGACTTTATTTTCTTCAGCTCCAAAATCACTGCCAAAGGTGGCTGCATCCATAAAATTAAGATGCTTGCTCCTTGGAAGAAAAGCTGTGACAAACCTAGACAGTGTATTAAAAAGCAGACATTACTTTGCCAACAAAAGTCCATATAGTCAAAGCTATGGTTTTTCCAGTAATCATGTATGGATGTGAGAGTTGGACCATAAAGAAGGCTGAGTGCCAAAGAATTGATGCTTTTGAAGTATGATGTTGGAGAAGACTCTTGAGAGTCCCTTGGACTGCAAGGAGATCAAATCAGTCAATCCTAAAGGAAATCAGTCCTAAATATTCATTGGAAGAACTGATGCTGAAGCTCCAATACTTTGGCCACCTGATGCAAAGAGCCAAAAGACTCACTGGAAAAGACCCTGATGCTGGGAAAGATTGAAGGCAGGAGGAGAAAGGGATGACGGAGGATGAGATGGTTGGATGGCATCACTGACTCAATGGACATGACTCTAAGCAAGCTCTGGGAGTTGGTGAAAGACAGGGAAGCTTGGCATGCTGCAGTCCGTGGGGTCACAGAGTCAGACACAACTGAGCAACTGAACAACAACAATATGCATCTCTTTTACAAAAACAATCAACCCAATCATAAAATGGACAGAAGAAGTCTCTAAATGTCTGTTTAGAGACATTTCCCTGAAGATGACATACAGATGGCCAAGAGGCACATGAAAAGATGATCAGCATCACTAGTTATTCAGTTCAATTCAGTTCAGTCACTCAGTCATGTCCGACTCTTTGTGACCTCATGAATCGCAGCACGCCAGGCCTCCTGTCCATCACCAACTCCTGGAGTCTACCCAAACTCATGTCCATGGAGTTGGTGATGCCATCCAGCCATCTCATCCTCTGTCATCCCCTTCTTCTCCTGCCCCCAATCCCTCCCAGAATCAGGGTCTTTTCCAATGAGTCAACTCTTCGCATGAGGTGGCCAAAGTATTGGAGTTTCAGCTTCAGCATCAGTCCTTCCAATGAACACCCAGGACTGATCTCCTTTAGGATGGACTGGTTGGATCTCCTTGCAGTCCAAGTGACTTTCAAGACTCTTCTCCAACACCATAGTTCAAAAGCATCAATTTTTTGGTGCCAAGAGCCACATGAAAAGATGATCAGCATCACTAGTTATTAGAGAAATGCAATTCAGAACTACAACAAGGTACCACCTCACACCAGTCAGAATGGCCCTCATCAAGAAGTCTACAAATAGCAAATGCTGGAGAGGGCCTGAAGAAAAGAGAACCCTTCTATATTGTTGGTGGGTTTGTAAATTGGTATACCACAAAGAAGAACAGTATGAAGGTTACTTAAAAACCTAAATTAGAGCTATTACAGGAGGCAGCAATCCCACTCCTGGACATATATCTAAAGAAAACCGAGTTTTGAAAGGATACATGCACCCCAGTGTCCATGGTTTACAGTAGCCAAGACATGGAAACAACATGAATGTTCACTGACAGATGAACAGATAAAGATATGGTGCACACACTTACATACACAGAGATACTGGAATATCACCCAGCCAAGAAAAAAAGAATGAAACAATGCCATTTGCAGCAACAAGGATGGATTTAGAGATGACCATACTAAGTCAGAAAAAGACAAATAACATGGTAAAACTTATATGTGGAACTGAAATATGACACAAATCAACATATCTACAAAACAAAAACAGACTCACAGATATAGAGAATAGATTTGTGGTCTCAGAGAAAAGGGAGTACTAGAGGGAAGGAATAGGAGTTGGGAGTTAGTAGAGGCAAATTATTATACATATGATGGATGAACAAGGTCCTACCATATAGCAAAAGGAAATATATTTACTATCCTGTGACAAACCATAATTGAAAGTATAAAAAAGAATATATATGTGTATAACTGAGTCACTCTGCAGTACAGAAGAAATTAACATAACATTGTAAATCAACTATACTTCATTAAAAAAAAAAAAAAAAAAAAAAGGCACTCCCAACAAACAAAAGTCCAAGACCAGACAGTTTCACAGGAGAATTCTATCAAATGTTTAGAGAATAGTTAACATCTATTCTTCTAAAACTCTTCTAAAACAACTGCAGAGAAAGGAACTCTCCCAGACTCATTCTATAAGGCCACATCATCCTGATACCAAAATCAGAGAAGAATTATCACAAAAAAGAAAATTACAGGCAAACATGACTGAGGGGTATAGATGCTAAAATTCTCAACAAAATACTAGCAAAGCACAACCAACAATACATTATCAACTACAAACTGGCACTTGCCAAGAGCACTTGCCAGCAACTGAACAACAAGAAGCGCATTTGCCACCTGAACCCTATGTTCCTTTAGCTGCCAAGCTTCAACACCCCTTGAGGGGAATTCAGGCTGGAGAGTGAGTCACTCTGTGCTCTAGAGAAACTGGTGGAACAGGTCTTTAGATAGTTAGATATTTTTAGGAACTGATCCAAATCCGTGCCTCTCTTCATATCTAGAAAATCACTAAATCCCTTCATAGTGACATCAGCTCCTCATGACTAGCAGAAAAGCTCTTGTAAAGTAAGCCCTTGATTGTTTTGAAATCCCCCTTCACCAAAATCTTACACATTGACTCTCCCCCACTACCTCTTTAAACCAGTCTCTCAGAGCTATCTGAGGTGCTGCCTCCTGGGCTGCAGTCCTCATTTTGCCCCAAATAAAACTTAACTTGCAACTCTGACGTTGTTCATCTTTTCAGTCAACACATAAAAAGGATCTTAAACTATTATCAAGTGAGATTTATCTCAAGGATACAGCATTTTTCAGTATCTACAAATCAGTCAGTGTGATACACCACATTAGCAAACTGAGGAATAAAAATCCTTTGATCATCTCAATAAATGCAGAAAATGCTTTTGCCAAAAACCTCTCCAGAAAGTGAGCATAAAGAGAATACACACCTCAACATAATAAAGGCCATATATGACAAACCTGCAGTTTATGTCAATACTCTGTGGTGAAAAGCTGAAAGCATTCCCTCTAAGATTAGGAACAAGATGAAGATGTTTACTCACCACTTTTATTTAACATAGTGTTAAAAGTCCTAGCCACAACAATCAGAGTAGAAATGAAAAAGAAGTCCAGAAGGAAAAGAAGTAAAACTGTCACTGTTAGAAGATGACATGATATAACATATAGAAAATCTTAAAGATGCTACCAGAAAACTACTACAGCTCCTCAATGAATCTGGTAAACTTGCAGGATACAAAATTAATACACAGAAATCTCTTGCATTCCTATACACTAACAATGAAAGACTAGAAAGAGAACTTAAGGAAATAATCCCATTTACTATCACATCAAAAAGAATAAACCTAGGACTGAACCTATCTAGGGAGGCAAAAGATCTGTACTCTGAAAACTATAAGACACTGAAGAAAGAAACTGAAGATGACACAAACAAATGGAAAGTTATACCCTGTTCTTGGATTGGAAGAATCAATACTGTCAAAATGAAAATACTACCCAAGGCAATCTACAGATTCAGTGCAGTTTCTCTCAAATTTCCAACGGCATTTTTGATATAACTAGAACAAAAATTTTTTTACATTTATATGGAAACACCCCACTAGTCAAAGCAATCCTTTGAAAGAAAAACGAAGTGGGAGGAATCAAGCTCCCTGACTTCAGACTACACTACAAACCTATAGAAATCAAAATGCTACAGTGCTGCTGCTGCTGCTAAGTCGCTTCAGCCATGTCCAACTCTGTGTGACTCCATGGACTGCAGCCCACCAGGTTCCTCCATCCATGGGATTTCCCAGGCAAGAGTACTGGAGTGGGGGTGCCACTGCCTTCTCCGAAATGCTATAGTACTGGCAAAAAAAAAATACAAAACCACAAAAAAACACAAAAAATTATAGGTCAAAGGAACAGGAAAGAAAGCCCAGAAACACACACTTATGGTCAATTTACAACAAAGGAGGCAAGGATATACAATGGAGAAAAGAGTCTCTTCAATAAGTGGTGCTGGGAAAACTTGACAGCTACATGTAAAAATAATGAAATTAGAATATTCTCGAACACCATACACAAAAATAAACTCAAAATAGATTAAAGACCTAAATGTAAAGCTACTATAAAGCTCTTAGAGGAAAACACAGGCAGCATACACTTTGACTAAGTCATAGTGAGATAATTTTTGGACCCATCTTCAAGGGTAATAAAAATAAAAACAAAAACAAATGGGACCTAATTAAAATGTAAATCTTTTGCACAGTAGAGAAAACCATCAACAAAATGAAAAAACAACCAACAGACTGGGAGAAAACTTTTGTAAATGATGTGACCAACAAGGGATTAATCTCCAAAATACAGTTCATGCAGTTCTACATCCAAAACAATCAAATAAAAAATGGGCAGAAGACCTAAATAGACATTTCCCCAAAGAAGATATACAGATGGCCAAGAGGCACATGAAAAGATGCTCAGCATTGCTAGTTATTAGAGAAATGCAAATTAAAACCACAATGAGATATCCCCTCACTCTGGTCAGAATAGCCATCATCAAACAGTCTACCCACAATAAATGCTGGAGAGGGTGTGGAGATAAGGGAACCCTCCTACAGTGTTGGTGGGAATGTACACTGGTACACCACTAGGAGAACAGTATGGAAATTCCTTAAAAAACTAAAAATAGAGCTACCATAAGATGCAGCAATACCACTACTGGGGCATATATTCAGAGAAAACTATGGTTTGAAAGGATACATGCACCCCAGTGCTCACTGCAGTGCTGCTTACAACAGCCAAGACATAGAAGCCACTTCAAATGTCCATCGACTGATGAATGGATAAAGGTGTGGTACATATATCAAACAGAATATTAGTCAGCCATAAAAAGAATGAAATAACGTCATTTGCAGCAACATGGATGGACCTGAAGATTATCATACTAAGTGAATAAGTGAACTAAATCAGAGAAAGACAAATATCACATGATATCCCTTACATGTAGAATCTAAAAAAAAAAAAAAATTATACCAATAAACCTATTTATAAAACAGAAACAGTCTCACAGACCTAGAAAACAAACCTAAGATTACCAAAGGGTACCAAAGGAAAGGGATAAATTGGGAGTCTGAGGCCGACATACGCACACTGCTCTATTAAAACAGAAAACCAACAAGGACCTGCTCACAGCACAGGAAACCTTCTCAGCATTCTGTATAACCTACATGGGGAGAGAATCGGAAAAGAATGGATATATGTACAACTGAATCACTTAGCTATACACCCGAAACTAACACCACACTGTAAATCAACTATACTCCAATATGATATTTTAAAAAATAAGTGAATTAAAAAATAAAATCAACTGCTCAAAAAAGCACGTTTAACACAACCCTGACAAATTAACTGGGTTCAAGGCCAAACATAAAGTAAATATGTGAGTATCAAAAAAGTTTTACCAGAAAAGTAAAATTCAGCAAAACTCAAGAGTCATACCATTTTTGCCATGAATGAGGTCATCTACCAAAGGATTAGCCACAACATCAAAGAGCTCCTTTTGGGTGGTATGAGTGCCAAATACTTGTTTAAATGAATACTGAGTCTGTGGAGAAGGAAAAAGTTTTAAAAAGCACGTAAATGGAATTGCACTATATCTAGGATAGAAATACACCTGCTTAAACACATTCAGATGTTTCCTTATGAACACTTAAATCTAGACATGAAAAGAAAAAATATCAATAAACTTGAAACTTGAAACCTTTAAAAAGTCATGACATACTTAAATTATACCAATTATAAACTGGTAAATATTTATGGTTATAGTACTGAAGTATAGTATGGTTACAACTATTGAAGAGTTATATATATATATATGTATACACACACACACATATATAGAAAAGTATATATGTAGAAAAGTCTTAAGTCTACTTATGCTTCATAGACTAAGGCTGATTTTGTTTTAATTAAGTGACAAAGAAGATCAAAAGGTATTATAACAATTCAGTCACAGATTTGTGAAAATCCTCAAGCATTACTTCATACACTACTTTACTGCTTTTTTTTAAAAATAAAGGTGTCATTTTAAAATAGCATAACAGCAAAAAATTAAGAGTTTTGATGTATTGCTTTTTTAAAACTAGAAAATAACTGTCAATATAATCTCATCTGAGTTGTTGCTGTTTTTTTAACCACACTGCAAGGCATGCAGGACCCTAGTTCCCTAACCAGGAATGGAACCCATGCCCTCTGCAGTGGAAGGATTGAGTCTTAACCACTGGACCCCCAGGGAAATCTCTGATCTGTGTTCTTATGTGAAATAAACTTTAAATAACTGTGACCTTTAAAATGCAGTAATACAATAAATAAATAAATAAATAAATAAAATAAAATGCAGTAATACTTCAATTCTCAGATCTTTCAACATAACATAAAGTACAGCTATACTATCAAAAACATTACCAAACTCCAACTGGAAAATAAGATTAGAGACTGGGGTAAACAAATACATTTCAAGGTAAACTAAAATGACCTAACTGTCCAAACACTGGAATTCTATTCTATTTTTATTATTTCCTAGTTTTAGTAGGCTGTAGACATTGCAACTGTTCCTGTAGGTTTCCTGAATTTCTTGCAGTTTTTGCTCCATGAACATTAATGCTGTTATTTGGTGCATGAGTATTCACTAGAATTTATTATGGATTATAGCCTTTATCACGTGGCCCCTTTTTCCTGTTTTATACCTTTTATCTTAAATTCAGCCTGCTCAGATATCAATATCATAACCCTTATGAAAACTATTAGCAGTTTTGTCCCCCAAAAGGAGACTAGTATAGATTAGGACTGAAATACATCATTATCATCATCATAACAACACAGCTCACACTTAATACTAATCATATCTCAAACACTGTCTAGCATATCACATACTTCAGCTAATTCTCACCTGTCTTTATTCCAATGCTGTGAAACAGCTTTGAAAGTGAAAGTCACTCAGTCGTGTCTGACTCTTTGCAACCCCATGACCTTTCATGGAGATTCTATATAATTTCTTTACATGGAGATTCACAGAATTCTCCAGGCCAAAATACTGGAGTGGGTAGCCTTTCCCTTCTCCAGGGGATCTTCCCAACCCAGGGACTGAACCCCGGTCTCCTGCATTGCAGGCAGTTTCTTTACCAGCTGAGCCACAAGGAAAGCCCAAGAATACTGGAGTGGGTAGCTTATCCCTTCTCCAGCAAGATCTTCCCAACCCAGGAATCAAACTGGGGTCTCCTGCATTGCAGGCAGATCCTTTACCAACTGAGCTATGAGGAAAGCCCTTTAGAAAACAGCTTTAAAATTCAAAGGAAGAACAAAGAATCCTGAAACTGAAAGGATACACAGGATAGTGGAGATAGGTCAATCAGATGACCTCCAAGTCCTCATGAGCAACCCCCACCCTCTTCCAAGTGAAGAAAACTGAGGCCAAGAAGGAACTTGCCCAAGCCAATGAAGCTAATTGCTGTCAAAGTCATTTCCATTCTAACATTTTCCCATTATCCACTGTTGCCTTCTGTCACAAGACACTGAGAACCTCTAATCCCCACTAAAGCTTTTGTACTGTTTACACATACATGAAATTAACTCTAATAAAAGTAAAATTCAATAAGTCACTTCTTAACTGTTTTACATTCTCAAAGTCCTACTCTTCCATGAAGCCTTCCCAAACCATTCCTTCATGCTTACTCCATATTTACTGAGTATTTGGCAAACAGGACACATAAGGTGCATATCCCCTAGAAGAGTATATTACACCTGGGGAAAGAGACCATAAACACGTAAATAAGTCTACAGATGGTGTTAAGTGCTATTAGGGAAGTATAGAGTACAGACCAGGACAGAAGTAGGAGTGGCGCTACTTCTGATGGGGGTGGTCTGGACATACTCTCAGAGGAGGTGATTTAAGCTAAACCTGAGGATGAGGAGCCATCTTGCTAAGAGCTGAGGCAAAAGGCCTGAGGCAGGATTCCAGCTTATCCAAGCAATTCAGGATTGGATGAGTACTAACAGGTAAGGTGGAGAAATTAGATAGCAGGCAGATTAAGCAGGATTTTCCCATTTTAAAACTTTATCCTTTAGAAGGCTTTAAAAAGAAAAATGGTGGTGGGGGGTATAAATTAAGAGTTTGGGATTAGGAGATACAAAGTACTAAGACCCTGATGCTGGGAAAGATTGAAGGCAGGAGGAGAAGGGGGCAACAGAGGATGAGCTGGTTGGATGGCATCACTGACTGAATGGACATGAGTTTGAGCAAACCCTGGGAGATATTGGAGGACAGGGAAGCCTAGTGTGCTGCAGTCCATGAGGTCGCAAAGAGTCAGACACAACTTAGCAACTGAACAACAACATATATAAAATAGATAAATAACAACATCCTACTGTATAGTACAGGCAGGTGTAGTCAGTATATTGTAGTAAACTATAAACGAAAAGAATATGAAAAAGAATACGTACATATATGTACAACTGAATCACTTTGCTGTATACCAGAGGCTAATACAACACTGTAACTTAACTGTACTTCAATTTAAAAAAAAAAGGAAAATAGTGAGGTCTGACTTCTGCTTTGACTGGCTGCTCTGTGGCAACAGATCAGAGAAGATTCAGAATGGAAGCAGGTGGTCCAGTTGGCTTCAGCATAGTCTTGTCAATGCCACTCAAAGTATGGTCAGCAAGCGGCCCAGTGCCCCTATGAAAGCTATCAGTCTCCTGTCCAGGGGAAGTAATTACAGAGATAGAGAGTAATTGCTCAGAACCTCTGTAGTCATTTCACATGGTTGCAACATCCCAGCATGTGATCAGTGAGCTTACTCTGAACAGATTAAAAACCAGTTCTCCTTTGTCTAACTTTGCCTAACAATTGTGTAACAGTTTCTTGTGGCAAAGCTGTATAAAAGTATCAGTCACAAAGCACTGAAAGTAAAAAAGTTGCTTCTTTACCACAGACAGTTTGAGAAACACTAGTCTCCATAATTAATAACAGACCTCAAACAAGGGTAGCAGCAGTAGAGACAGAAATAAAGGGACAGTTTCAAGATATACATTGGAGTAGACCTGATAGGATCTACTGATGAACTGGATATGAGCAGGTATAAGAGAAAAGTGAAAGTTGGTCACACAGTCACATCCGACTCTTTATGATCCCATGGACTGTAGCCTGCCAGGCTCCTCTGTCCAAGGAATTCTCCAGGCAAGAGTACTGGAGTGGGTTGCCATTTCCTTCTCCAGGGGGCTCTTCCTGAACCAGGGATCAAACCCAGGTCTCCTGCACTGCAGGCAGATTCTTTACCAACTGAGCTACTAGGAAAGCCCCCAAGAGAAAGGTAGGGACAAGGTTTCCGATTTGAGCAAATAGATGGTGGTGGTGCTATTTATTGACAAGAAAAAACAAGGGAAGTACTGATCTAGAAGGGAAAAAGAATCAAGAGTTCTTTTGGACATGCCTATGTGGCATGCAAACAGTGGATGTTCCGTTTAGAGAAAAGATATAGGCTGAAGATAAAATTTCCAAAATTATTACCATATAATCAACGTGTAAAGCTAAGGATAAAAGACAGAACATGGAAAGTTCGAGGGGGAAGACAGGACAGTGTTGCTGAGAAACAGAGCATAATGAAGACAAAGATGTGTCCATCACATGACATCACCAGAGAGGCCACTCGTAGGCTACTGACTAACAATCTCCCTGGAGTAGTGTACATAAAAGAGGAAAGGCAGCTACAAGACTTGACAGCCTGAATTAATCTTTTTTTTCCTGCATTCCCAGAGTCCATTTCTTTAAGCACATCTCTGTCACCTATGAGCATTACTTGCTTAGCATCTGTGCTCCGAACTAAGTTATAAGCTCCATAAAAGCAAGGAGCCTGTCTTACTCATTTTTAAAAGTCTCCTTCCACCCTCCAGCTTAGCACATGTTTACTGAACTGAACTCTGCTTAACATTTTACAAAAATAAAAACACTTCATAAGAAATCGATTCAAGTATACAACGCCTATTAAATGTTACTTCAATCCCACACATGGAACTATATATATATATAACTGCCTAGAAAACAATCAGATATCATTCCACATTAAACTATCCTGGTGGCTCAGATGGTAAAGCGTCTGTCTACAATGCGGGAGTCCAGGATTCAATCCCTGGGTTGGGAAGATGCTCTGGAGAAGGAAATGGCAACCCACTCCAATACTCTTGCCTGGAAAATCCCATGGATAGAGGAGCGTGGTAGGCTACAGTCCATGGGGTCGCAAAGACTCAGACACGACTGAGCAACTTCACTTAACGTATGCTCTAAAAAGCAATAAATATCCAGTATAAGAAATTATCATCTAAAAACAATCTTTTAATCTCAGTATACCAAAAGCGTGTTTATACAACCCACACATTAGACACTTTTAATATGGTTGTTAGACTGAAGTTAAGTAAGTCTTTCAATAAAGTGGAAACATGAATTTTGTCATATTTAAAAAATAGAAAACCAATTCAAGAAAGAACCTATCAATTAAAAACAGTTGGTTCCAAACAGAATTACCTCCTTATAGTCTCCATTTCTGTTGAGTCTGTAACCCTCAGGAGTATGAAGCTGAACTGTTGTATTATTGATTACTTCTATGCAACACTCTTGCTCAGGAAGGCTCAGTGGGCGTACCCTACAGTACACCTGAAAATACAAGAGGGTGCTTAAAGAACAAAGGTTGACTTTTTACCTGACTTTTCCTTCATTCATTTATTCATTCATCAACAAACATTTGACATCTAAACTTAAGAGAGCTATATAAACAGCTATGGAAGCCAAAAATCTGCTACCCAACTTGCTGACTGTCAAATGCAAAACAGATATATTAGATATGAGAGAATTTTAAATGCACACAAAATGAAAACTCTAAAAATCAAGACCATATCACACAATGAAAAGTATCTCAAAAGCTGTTAGGATTGTTTGGAATTGGATGTCAGTTAAAACTTGCCAGCTTAACACAATACACTAAAGTGCAAGATTCAAAACGTCATCTTCTTAATCAGTGATAGGGTTGGGAGAAAGTTGTTTAGCTGTATATGAAAAGCATCTGGTTCCCACAACTCAGATAAAGAGATAACACTCCAGTGCCAATAAAGGGAAAATTTAAAAAAAAAAAAAAAAAAAAAAACAGAGCAAGCCAACTTTCTTTTATTTACCATTTGCTTTTAAAAGTTCCCAAGCCTGAAACTAGTGAAGTTCATAGAGTAGTCACGAGATAAATGAAACTGTTCTAAACCAGAGTCTATAAAACTTGATCCCCAATAGCGTGGAGTTTGGGGCTTTCCTCTTGAAGTGTGCAGTAAGTTACTATATAACTGTCGTAAAGATAGGAGAGATGTTCATCCAAGCACAAAGCTTCCCCCCATCCCAGAGACTATGAAGAATATCTCCAAGACAGTTGAAGAATATTTTTTCATTATCTAGCTTTTCAAATATAAGTAGTTACAGGAAGTATGCAACTGACAACCAAAGGCTTCATTTTACTGGACTAAAAAATCCTACACAGAAACAAAATTTCAAAGCTGAAACCAGCCTTAAGCAATTTAGTAGAGTCCTTTTAGCTAAATGTTCTTTGATTCCACTTCCACATCTCTGTCCCTTTCAAGCATACAAAACATAAAGGGATTGAAGAAAGAATACACAAATTCATAGGCAGACCTTACCCCAACTGGGTCTTTAAGACTCGTTTGGGATCCTTTTTTCACTGGTGGTTTCCTGGGTGTCTTAGTCCTCCTGGTCATAGAAACAAAAACACTTCAGTTCAACACTAATATATAAAAACCTGACCTATAGTTCATACAGAGACAATCTTCCTAGGGGTTATAAAATTACTCTTTAGCAGTTCCAAAACACTATGCCCCAAATAATATGAATATGTACAAACTGCCTTAGTAGGAGAGTGTTTCTGACATGTGTAACTTAAAAGTAATTAAAATTTGGCTTAGGAGACATTTGTGGCACCAAAAAGAGAAAGAACAGGCCCAAAATGGAGTTATCTGTGCTAAGTTCCATGTCACCAAATTGTCACTTAATACCTAACTTAGAGTTCCAACCACTCCCAGGAGTAGAATCTTAAACCAGTCAATCGGAATTACCTGGTCAGCACTGGTAAAGTGATCTGCCTGATAGACCCCTGGGTTTTTTTAATATCTACTTATAGTTCTGTATGTTAAGTGGTTTGCTTTCTTGACCAAGAATTTTACAGGCATTACAAATTTGAAAACTCAACAGATAAATGAGCACACTTATCACAAAAGGCATTTCGTAAAAGCACACATGGTGTGCTTAGCCCATTGCCAAGGCAGACCAAGTGATTAATTTCTAAATTATAAAAATGCAGATGGAGAAATCCACCCTTTGATCAAGATTTATGTCTTTATTTTTAAAGAACAAGTGACTACTGAATTCTTAAAACTATCACCCTTTGTTCCCAGACAAAATGTGGTCCCCAAACTGCAATTTTGTGCTCTTTTAAGTAGCGGCAGTAGAAAAAGATATTTTGGTTTATTTCACCACTTCTCAAGTATGACACTCCCCCCTCCCCCCCATTTATCTATAGACGAGATAAACATTTAACACTAAGTGAAATTATTGGCTTGAACTATACAGGTTGTTAAAATACTTTCTCAGCACTTTCCCAATGAAACAAATCAAATAAATTCCTGTTTTAAGTGCAAAATATTATGGTAGGTTTACTTAAACTCAACATTTTTTTATTTTTCCCCAAAGATAAAAATTTTGACTTTAGCCTTTTAAGAAAACAAGCTGTTTTCTGCGAACGACTAGCTACATCATGATGATGATTATAAAGTCAACCTTCTTTGCACAAGTATTTCGTTACCCAGTAGCGGTCAAGCAATTAGGCTGCGGCGCAAATGTCACCAACTTCGTGAGGAATGTGGGCGTTTGTGGCCGGGGGCGGGGCTGTCTGAGACCAAAGAACAGAGCAAAAGTAACTGGCCTACACCCGGGGGAGAGCTGGGGTGGTCGCGGCCCCGAGGCTACCGAATTAAACTCGGAAAGGCAGGCAGTGCGCCCGGATGCCAAGGGCTCTTCAGGGGCTGAGACCACCTACCCAACCCCAAACCCAGGGCACAACACCAGGCCCACCCGCGAGATGACCCCCGACCCGCACTAATTAGGCAAAATACAACCCGCGGGTGCGGGCGGCCAGGGAGGGAAAGGGGAATTAGAGAAAGGACAGGAGGCAGCGGTGCCGGCCCAAACCTCCCGCCCCTCCCAACGTGGGGCCGGCCCTTCCCAGCCGAGTGTAGCCAGGGCGGGGAGCCAGGCGCCCGACTCCGGGAGGCGGGGAGCTAGACCGGGTGGCCGAGGACGGGTCTTCACGCCCGTCTCCCCCTGGGCGGTCCCGGCGAGGGGGCTTGGTGGTCCCGGGCGGCACAGGGCTTGGTGCCCACCGCGCGGCCGGGGACCTGCCGCAGCGAGGGGAGACGCCGGCCCCAGTTCCGCGGCCCAGTACTCACGCTGGCTTCATGGTAGTAAGCTCCGAACTACCCAGACGCACGCGGAGGGGATGCCGGACTCGGTCGGGGGTTGACGAGATCGGCGGGCCTCCGGGACCTGCCGCAGGCACCGCAACTCCGCGGCTCAAGCGCGGAGCTTGAGGAATCCGGGAAACGCCGCTGAGGGCCCAGGTGAGCTCGCGCCTGGCGCATTTCAAACGGGCCAATCAGCGCCCGCCTGCGGGAAGGGGCGTGGCCTCAGAAAATGCGCCTGCTCAATAGGATGTGGTGCGCGTCTCCTAGGCGACCGACCCAGACAGTGCACTGGCAGCCTGGTGTCTGGGCTCCAGGGCTGGAGGGGGAAGCTAGGCTCAGATATTAGGAAATAAACCCCATCCATATTCTCTGAGGACACTGAGTTTCTTTTCCCATATCCCAGTAAGTCCAATGGAAGGGCAAGTCCAGGATTGATTCAGAGATCAGCAGTGTCATTCCGACCCAGGAGTGTCCAGTCCTTGGTCTTTACCCTGTGCAGAGACAGACTCACCTTCTGGTTTCCAGATCATCGCATCATCTTGGCTTCCTTTCTCTCTCTTCTTTGTCCTTCCAGGACTCTCCCTCTCTGGTTTCTCTAGCTCTTCCCGGAACCACTCTTTTCTAAGATGAACTGATTCGACCTTTGCCCCTAAACCAGTGACCATCAAATACGCACCTATATCTTTGCTCTCATGGAACTGTAGTCCCGTTCTCCTCAACTTTCTACAGGATCAGACACCAGTAAGAATAGACATAATATCCTCAACCCATAATGTTCCACATAAAGATGGTTCCTGTCTTTGCTGTTACATAGTAACAGTGAATAAACTTGGAAATTCATTTTACAGAGAAGTACTGTGTTAAAGAGTATACTTGTCATGCATAATATTCCACAGGTATTGCCAAATTGTCCTTCATAAATGTCCAAATGCATAATCCTGCAAGGCATGTATGACAGGACCTGTTTTTCCACATTTTTCAGACAGCAAAATGTTACCAAACTTTTCTGTGGATGTTGATCTAATAGATGAAAAAAAAATCACAAATTTAAATTTTCTTTTTTGGTAAATGAAATTGGGTGTCTGTGCCTGTATTCAACAGCCATTTGTATTTCCTGCTCTAAGAATCGTGTTCATATCCTTTGCCTCCTTGTTCTATTGGGTTGTTAGTTTTCTTGTTGATTTGTAAAAGCTCTTCACATATTAAGGAAATTAGTCCTCATCCAAAATCTGAGCTCAAATTTTTTATAGTTCATAATTTTGCTTATGTTGCCTTGTGACAGCTTAGGGAAAATTTTAAGGTAGGCAAATTTAACAGCCTTCTCTTCTGTGGCTTCTGTTTTGTGTCACACCAGAAAAAAGCCTTTTGTACTCTAACATTTAAAAAGTGTCTTTAATCTTATATTTTTCCTATTGCTTTTTTATGTTTAAGTCTTTGAACCATTGAACTTTGTTGTCAAGTGTGAGGTTGAGAAGTAAGAAGAAGTGAAGTCGCTCAGTCGTGTCCAACTCTTTGAGACCCCATGGACTGTAACCTATCAGGCTCCTCCATCCATGGGATTCTCCAGGCAAGAATACTGGAGTGGGTTGCCATTTCCTTCTCCAGGGGATCTTCCCAACCCAGGGATCGAACCTGGGTCTCCTGCACTGCAGGTAGACTCTTTACTGTCTGAAACACCAGGGAAGCCTGGTGTGAGGTTGGGATCTGCATCATTTAGGAATTGGCCTGGGCTGCTGGCCAATTACCTCTTAATTACACGGTAGCCTGGCTTTGGCCTCAGTCTTTCCATTGGAACTCTTCTCATCAAGATTAATGTTTCATTGATGCCAAAATTATCTGATCCTTACTTTACTTGACCTCTTAACAGATTAAAAAATATTTCCTCTCTTCTCATGTCTTTGCTTTTACTCCTAGCTTTCTAGCCCCTCTTTCTCAGCCTCATTTTTGAGTTCCTTTTTCTGCCTTAAATATTGTGGCTTAAGGTTTTTCACCTGCTGTTCACTAGCTGTGCAGGCACTCCCAACCATTCCTGTGGCCTCACATACCACCCATGTTTGCTCTTCTGAGTTCCAGAGCCACATGTCCAACAGCCTGCTGAATTCACTTGGGTGCCTCACAGGCATCTCACATGGAACACCATCCTAATCTCTTCTCCTGAACCTGTTCTTCCTCAAGCATCACCATCTACCCACCCACCCACCCACGGTACCACCTTTGACTTTTGCCTCTCCTTCTATTCCAACGATCAGTCACCAAATCTTGACATTTCTATCAACTAAATAGCTTTTAAAACCCTCCTGTCTATCCCCTCGACCACTACCATCTCTTGTCTGGATGACTGAAATAGTATCCTAACAGACTTCTGCTGTCGTCTTTCAATCCTGGTTCCATTTTGCAGCCAGCTCACCACTAATCACAGATCTGATCATGTCATTTCCCTACTTGTAGTACTATAGTAGTTCTCACTGCTGGACACCCTCAACAGGCCCCGGGGTTCTTCCTCTCCAGGCTCATCACCGATCTATTTCCCCTTGCCTCCCTCCAGCCATGATGACCTTCTGTGCCCTGAACACAATGGGCTCACACAGCTTTCCCTCTGCGGCCAAGCCCTCCTCCCTCCCTTCCTCTGACAATGCCTCCTGACCCTCAGTTCTCAGCAGATCTTCTGCCCACGACCCTGCTCTGGATGCTGGATCCCTGCTCTCTATCCATAGTCCTCTGCACACCACCTGCAAGTCATTCCCTCTGATTTGCTTCAGAACTCACATCCCAGTTTGTGATTGCTACTCCCTAAGTGGTAAAGAAGCCCCCTGCAAATACAAGAGACGCAGGTTCAATCCCAGGGTCGGGAAGATCCCCTGGAGGAGGAAATTGCAACCTACTCCAGTATCCTTGCCTGGAGAATCCCATGGACAAAGGAGCCTGGAGGACTGCAGTCCATAGGGTCGCAAAGAGTCAGACACAACTGAGCAACTAAACCACCACCCTCAGCTTATCCCCACATCCTGACTAGACGACACAATCGTGTCCCCCGTGCCCAGCAATGAAGATGCTCCACTTGTGTTTGAAGGAATGAATGAGCCCATCCCGTCACAGAACATCCCATGGAAGACCCAATTATAATTTATCACCCCTAGCTTTTCTTCAGGCCAGTTTCTTCTTTCTCACTCATTTATATTCTTATCAAAGTTCACTGACAATGTTTTAATGCCAATTCATTGTCTTATTTCTCTGTTCAGAAATGGTCAAGCACTCCCCATAGCTGGTTAAAAATTTGCATTTCCCCCTAGAATTAAAGAGCCGAGCAGGGGAGGAGTTGGGGAGAGGCGGGTAGAAGAAGGCTAGAGGGTAGACCTGGGAGGCTTTTTAAAAGATCAGGTTTGGGCTTCCCTAGCGGCTCAGTGGTAAAGAATCCTCCTGGCATTGCAGGAGACACGGGTTCGATCCCCGACCTGGGAAGATCCCACATGCTGCAGAGCAGCTAAGCCCTGTGCAACAACTCTTGAGTCTGTGCTTTAGAGCTCGGGAGCTGCAACTACTGAGCCCACACGCCCTAGAGGCTGTGCTCACCAACAAGAGAAGCCACCACAAGGAGAAGCCCATGCACCACAACTAGAGAAAGCCCAAGCGTGGCAACGAAGAGCCAGCACAACCAAAACTAAAGATAAATAAATAAAAATTTAGAAGGTCAGGTTTATTGCAGTATACTTTACATATAATAAAATTCACCTTTTAATTTGTGCCATCTATATATTTGACATTCACCATCCTATAATGACTGGCACAGTCAAATGTATAATATTCATCACACCAAAAATTCCTTGTGTGGCCCCTTTGCAATCACCTTTCCCTATTCCCAGTCCTTGGCAACCACTTTTCTGATTTCTTTCCTTAGATTTCTATCTTTTCCAGAATGTCTCTTCTTTAACTCAGCATAACCTTTTTTTTTTTCTTAATTTTTTTTTTTTATTAGTTGGAGGTCAGCATAACCTTTTTGAGATTCATCCATGTGTTGCATCTCTCAGGAATATTTTCCCTTTTTATTGCTGACTAGTATTCCATTGTATGACAATCTACCCATTCACTGGCTGAGGAACATTTAAGCTGTTTCCACGTTTTGGCAATTATGAATGAAAGTGGCATAATAATTTGTGTAAAAGTTATTTATGTAGACATAGATATTTTCATTTCTCTTGGGTAGGATTGCTGGTCCTGTGTTCAATGTAAGTTTAACTTGATAAGAAACTGCCAAACTGGACTGGGAGGGTCTTCTGTAAATCAGTGAAAAGGGGTTGATACTACAGAGATTTGAAACCATAATTAATCCAAGCTCCCAGCTAAACAAGTCCAGCTGTGGGAGCCTAGTAACCAGTAAGCACCAGAAAACACCAAAGCCTGGAGTGTTTGATGAAAGGTGTAAGGTGGAGACCAGGTGCCCCGAGCACCCAACACACAGCACACCCAAGGCTTCAGCCTTGACAACACAATCTCACATCCCCAGGCCATCTGCAAAATGAATGATTGGATGTTAATGTCTTACCTACTCAAAAAACAATAAAATCAACAAACTTGGGGGAGGGTGTAACATCAATACAAAAAACACAGATGATCTGAGCAGAACCATATTTCGAATGAATAACATACTCACACAGAAAGGGAGCTATCACTTACCCAAGCTGGACTATTTAGACTACAGTATATGCCCTCAGGCTCAAGACAAAAAGAACTTGAAACACTGAATTCTAATTAGTTGGCCTTTTTGAAGACATGGATTAGCAGTTCTGAAATGACATTAAATACATTGCAGATAAGGGGAGCCAAGTTTCTCACTGTTAGAGAGTAATATAAATACCAAAAGGGGGGAAGTGAAAACTACCTAGGAATTCTTTTTACTATTTGGCAACATGTTTCTTAAGTATGAAATTATGCCCAAAAGAGGGGGGATGGTTGGACTATATCAGCGCTGCTTAAACTCTCTTACAGTATTAAAAACCACTGGGGCTTTTGATAAAAACTTCAAAACTCCAGAACCTTGCTCACCTCCAGCACGCACTCTGGGTCTTCTGCATAGTGCATCTGGGCTCTGGAAATGTGTATTTTACATCATCAAACATATTTTTTTAAGGCTAGATTAAATTATCTTTGAGGTTAGTGGTTCCACACTCTGGAGGAGGCAAAACGTAAAGTGACATTTAGAAACCTGTTTCCTGACATGGAGAGAATGAGTGCGACAGCTATTTGTTGAAGAACATTTATTACAGAGTTAACGAATTCGTACAAATACCAAGAGGCCATTGGAAAGTTCCTTGGGCAATCTCCCAGGAGGAACGCTCAGGAGAAATTTCAGAATTCAAGTCAAGTCTTGCCAATGTCTTCTGGAGTTATCTCAGGAATAAGTGACCTGGATTCTATCCTGCCAAAAAGACAAACACCTTCTGGCCTTAGGGCCTTCACACTTACAGCTCTCTAGACTTGAAATCCTTTCCGCCACCTGCTGGCACAGTCGCCATCTTAAAGCCCATCAAAGAAGTGAAGTGTTAGTTGTCAGGTCGTGTCCTATTCTTGCCATCCCATAGACTGTAGCCTGCCAGGCTGCTCTGCCCATGGCTTTCCCAGGCAGGAAAACTGGAGTGGGTTGCCATTCCCTTCTCCAGGGGATCTTCCCGACCAGGGATCAAACTCAGGTCTCCTGCATTGCAGGTAGATTCTAAACCGTCTGAGCTACCAGGTAAGTCCTTAGGCCATTAAATTCAGTTCAGTTCAGTTGGTCAGTCATCAGTCCAGCTCTTTGCGACCCCATGGACTGAAACATTCCAGGCTTCCCTGTCATCACCAATTCCCGGACCTTGCTCAAACTCATGTCCATTGAGTTGGTGATGCCATCCAACTATCTCATCCTCTGTTGTCCCCTTCTCCTCCTGCTTTCAATCTTTCCCAGCATCAGGGTCTTTTCCAATGAGTCAGTCTTCCCATCAGGTGGCCAGAGTATTGGAGCCTGAGCTTCAGCATCAGTCCTTCCAGTGAGTATTCAGGACTCATTTCCTTTAGGATTAACTGGTTTGATCTTCTTGCTCTCCAAGGGACTTAAGAGTCTTCTCCAACACCACAGTTCAAAAGCATCAATTCTTCAGTGTTCAGCTGTCTTTGAGATCCAGCTCTCACATCCATATATGACCATTGAAAAAGCCATAGCTTTGGCTATACGGACCTATGCCAGCAAAGTTATTAATATGCTGTTTAGGCTGGTCATAGCTTTTCTTCCAAGGAGCAAACGCCTTTTAATTTCATGGCTGCAGCACCATCTGCAGTGATTTTAGAGCCCAAGAAAATAGTCTGTCACTGTTTCCATTGTTTCACCATCCACTTGCCTTGAGGTGATGGGATCAGATGCCATGATCTTAGTTTTTTGACTGTTGAGTTTTAAGCCAGCTTTTCCAGTCTCCTCTTTCATTTTCATCAAGAGGCTACTTAGTTCCTCTTTGCTTTCTGCCGTAAGGGTGGTGTCATCTGCATATCTGAGGCTACTGATATTTCTCCTGGCAATTTTGATTCCAGCTTGTGCTTCATCCAGTCCAGCACTTCACATGATGTACTCTGCATATAAATTAAATAAGCAAGGTGACAATATATAGCCTTATCCTGCTACTGCTGCTGCTAAGTTGCTTTAGTCGTGTTTGACTCTGTGCAACCCCATAACCAGCAGCCCACAAGGCTCCTCTGTCTCTGGGATTCTCCAGGCAAGAATACTGGAGTGGGTTGCCATTTCCTTCTCCAAAATAGTATATGGCAAATATCCTTTCCAGACATTATCTTTAGGCATATATTCACTTTGTAGTGGTGGATTGTTTAGTTGCTAAGTCATGTCTGACTCTTGCGACCCCATGGACTATAGTCTGCCAGGCTCCTCTGTCCATGGGGTTTTCCAGGCAAGATTACTGAAGTGGGTTGCCACTTCCTTCTCCTAGCCTTCTACTCCTTTCCCAATTTGGAACCAGTCCAGTGTTAGGACTTCCAGGACTTCCCTGTAGCTCAGACAGTAAAGAATCTGCCTGCAACACAGAAGACCTGGGTTCAGTCCCTGGGTTTGGAAGATTCCCCTGGAGGAAGGCATGGTGACCCACTCCAGTATTCTTGCCTGGAGAATCCCATGGACAGAGGAGCCTGGTGGGCTACAATCCATGGGATTGCAAAGAGTCGGACACAACTGAGCGACTAACCGACTAACACCAGTGTTCCTTGTCTGGTTCCAACTGTTACTTCTTGACCTGCATACAGATTTCTCAGTAGGCAGGTAAGGTGGTCTGCTATTCCCATCTCTCGAAGAATTTTCCACAGTGTTTTGTGACCTATACGGTCAAAGGCTTTAGCGTAGTCAATGAAGCAGATGTTCTTCTGGAATTCTCTTGCTTTCTCTATGAGCCAACAGATGTTGGCAATTTGATCTCTGGTTCTTCTGCCTTTTCTAAATCCAGCTTGAACATCAGGAAGTTCTCAGTTCATAGACTGTTGAAGCCTAGCTTGGAAATTTTTGAGCATTACTTTGCTAGCATGTGAGATAAGTGCAATTGTGCAGTAGTTTGGACATTCTTTGGCATTGCCTTTCTTTGGGAATGAAAACTGACCATTTCCAGCCCTGTAGTCACTGCAGAGTTTTCCAAATTTGCTGGCATATTGAGTGCAGCACTTTCACAGCATCATCTTTTAGGATTTGAAATAGCTCAACTGGAATTCCATCACCTCCACTAGCCTCCACCAGCTTTGTTCCTAGTGATGCTTCCTAAGGCCCACTTGAATTCGAACTCCAGGATGTCTGGTTCTAGGTGAGTGATCACACCATCGTGGCTATCTGGGTCATGAAGATCTTTTTTGTACAGTTCTTCTGTGTATACTTGCCACCTTTTTTTTATCATCTTGTGTTTCTGTTAGGTCCATACTGTTTCTATGCTTTATTGTGCCCATCTTTGCATGAAATATTCCCTTGGTATCTCCAATTTTCTCAAAGAGATCTCTAGTCTTTCCCATTCTATTATTTTCTCTATTTCTTTGGTCATTTAGGAAGGTTTTCATATCTCTCCTCGGAACTCTGCATTCAGATGGATGTATCTTTCCTTTTCTCCTTTGCCTTTCATTTCTCTTTCTTTTCTCAGCAATTTGTAAGGTCTCTTCAGACAACCGTTGTGCCTGTTGGCATTTCTTCTTCTTGAGGACAGTTTTGATCACCTCCATCCATAGTTCTTCAGGCATTCTATCTATCAGAGCTAATCCCTTGAATCTATGTGTCTCTTCCACTGTATAATCATAAAGGATTTGATTTAGGTCATACCTGAATGGTCTAGTGCTCCATCAAGTTTCTCCTGAAATGTCGGTTTATCGGACTGGCTATCCAATCTCGGTTGGCTCACCCCACCCCTCCCTATCCCCTCAACAGGCTTTTTTTTTTTTTTTTTTTTAATTTTATTTTATTAGTTGGAGGCCAATTACTTCACACAGGCTTCTTTTTTTTGGCCACACCAAGTAAGAACAGGATCTTAGTTCCCGGGACCAGGGATCAAACCCCTGCAGTGGAAACCTGGAGTCTAAATCACTGGACCACCAGGGAAGTCCCCAGGCTTATTTTCCAGATGTGCTTAATCACTCAGTCGACTCTGCAACCCCATGGACTGTATCTCACCAGGCTTCTCTGTCCACGGGGATTCACCAGGCAACAATACTGGAATGGGTTGCCATGCCCTCTTCCAGGGGATCTTCCCAACCCAGGGATTGAGCCCAGGTCTCCCACATTGGATGTGGATTCTTTACCATCTAAACCACCAGCACTTACCATTATCTGAATTTATCTATATCTCTGTCCTACTTGCTGACCAGTGTATCATCTCCATGAGGGAAGGACAGTTTGGGTTTTCTTCACTTCTATATTCCCAAATCTTAGGATACTGTTTGTTTTAGATATACCAGGCACTAAATAAACATTTATGTGCTGAATGATTTCACAATCTATACATATACAGGAATCTATTTTTCATGATGAGTGAATATGTTTTCAGCATAGTAGGTGAAACATAACCAAGTCAAAGGAGAAACAGGACTTTACTATAATAAATAAATTTTATTTTTCCTACCATATAGTTTAAGAAAACCAGACATTAGTATAAGCTGGAAGAACATCTCTGAGTCTGGAAATAGATCTCTGCCTTTTCATTCATAATGGATTGTCGACTGGAAAATCAGAGGCTGGCATTCAACAATATGTAACAAAGTGTTGATATACAGGGTTAACAGGTGTTTCATATATAAAGGATACCATGGCCAAACCAAATTCAGGACAAAGCAGATGGGAATGAAAGGTTTCTCTGACACATCTGACGAAAGCATTCTTTTCCAGAACAGCATTCTGCCTTCCTCAGACTATCTCCTGGGAACTGAGTTCCTTCTACAAAAACACTTGGAGAAAGATTGCTGCAGACCAAATATCTAAATCACTTTGTATTCAAATGCCTTCTAAACATCCCACTTCTAATTCCAATCAACAAGGACCTATTCTTGTCTCTTTTTAAAATATATTTTATTTATTTTGGGCTGCACTGCATCTTTGTTGCTGCGTGCGGGCTCCTCTCCAGTTGTGATGTGCAGGCTTCTCATCGCAGTGGCTTCTCACTGTGGAGCAAGGACTCCAGGGCACTCAGGCTCAGCAGTTCAGTAGTTGCAAGTCCCGGGCTCTAGAGCTCAGGCTCAGGCTCAATTGCTCTGAGGCATCTGGGATCTCCCTGGACCAGAGATCACACTGTGTCCCCTGCATTAGCAGCGGATTCTCAACCACTGGACCATCAGGGAAGTCTGACAAATTCATGTCTTTAGGAAAGAAGGAGTTCCTCTCCAAAGACTGCACAAGGAAAATTAAACTCTCCATTTGTGACTGAAGGAAGAGGCAAGTGACTAAATGGCCTCATTCAAGCATACCTGAGTTTTATCACAATGAAAATGATTGGTACGTTTTAGAGTAGTGTTTCTTAAGCCAAGGGAGGGGGAAGAGGTACATCCCTTTAGGAGTGTGCCTGCTCCCCCTCTCCCCTTAGGAGACAGGGCCTTGGTGAGCAATCGCTACCAGTGGGAATATGGGATATCTACAAAGCGTATTGAGATGTTAAAAAAAAAAAGAGAGAGAGAGAACTGCTACCTTAAAAGACAAGGCTTCCAGAGTGGCTCAGTGGTAAAGAACCCACCTGGCAATGTAGGAGCCACAAAAGACCTGGGTTCATCCCTGGGTCGGGAAGATCCCCTGGAGAAGGAAATGGCAGCCCACTCCAGTATTCTTGCCTGGAGAATCCCATGGACAGAGGAGCCTGGCAGGTTACAGTCCATGGGTTGCAAAGAGCCGGACACAACTGAGCATACATATACACATTAAAAGATATCCTCCCAGTGAGGTTTTCAACTGACCCACTGCCAATCTTTTTAATTCTGGAATGGCTTAGCAAAACTATATTCACATTAGACTTCATAACACTTAAAGATAATGAATATATTTGAACACATTCTCATTCAACATTAGAAGTTTCCAAATCAGTGTACTGCAAACTGTTATAAAATTTAATTGTAACACTGTCCAAAAGTATACAATGGGACTAAGTTTACCAAATGTATAAAAACATTATGAAACACTTGGCCTCATTTTGTTAGATTTAACATTTCATTTTCATCATTAAGCATGCTGAAAAAGCAATGTAACCAAAGATTAAATATTATTAAAGTCCTTCCAATTAGTCACCTGTGATCTTTCAACTACTTCTGAGCTAAATGAAGAACCTTATGTTACTTTCTATAAACAAGAGAATTGAGAAGCCTTTATGCCTTTGGCATTACTAAAATGGAGTACGTAAACTTAGTACCTCTGTCCACCATAAAACTGAAGTTACAGTAGGATGAAATAGAAGCCCAGAACCCCTGGTAGAGTAAAATTCCAGTAATAGTATCAACCTCTTGCCAAAAAGACAAATTTTGTCGTGCAGCTTGCAATTAATGTACCAAAAATTTACCAGCCTATATAATTTTATCAGTCTACCTTCCCCAGAGGAAGTAAACAGACAATAAAACTAATGAAATCATATTTGTTGACCACTCATATCCGATATAAATTGCTACTTGTCTTCAGAGGATTAGTTGATGAGCTACTTACAAGGTCATTCAAATGTCTGGGCGTTAACCATAGAGGCAGTGTTCTAAGAAACTGGGGTGTTCCTGAGTCAGCAGAAGAGGGTCCTGCATTGCGATGGATGGCCCCTTACGTTGTTAGCAAGTGCATGTCAGGGAGTGATGGGCCTCTGTTAAAAACTGTTTTGCATCAGCATTTCTGTACTCTATGAAAACACCATGAAATACTGAACTTTTAATGAGTAATGCAACAGATGAGAAAATATTCAGTGCTTTAGTACTCCACAGAGTAGAAAGCCGAGGACAGAGCCTTAGGTTGTGAGCTGCTGAAAGTTAGACCAATCAAAACACAGCTGATAGGCCCTGTGCATTCTGGAATTCGTGACACCAGCATTTCTGCAAGTTTGGCCCCTGGCCCTCCTGACAATCACCTGGGGAACTTGTTCCAGTACAGACCTTCTGCAGGAAACCAACATTTTAAACTAGTAAAGCAGCATCTCCTGACTCGCCTGGAGGATCTACATTTATCACAAGCTCACCACGTGTTTCCATCCCTTTGCAAAGTCTTTGGTATCCTCTGCACATGAACATTAAATTCTGCAGCACATATGAAATGCTGAAGCAACATTAAATGTATAACCTCCCCAAATAGTGTATGTCATTGGTTAAAAGGTGATAGATGAGTACAACCAATTGGGATTAACTCAGTCAGTGCCCTCTGGGTAACACACTTTACCTCTGCTGCATAATACTTCACAGCATCAAACTGGCTACAAGAAAACAGAGCAAAACAGAACATATGACACCCAGCCACAGGCTATGAACTTTTAACAAAATCCAAGTCCATAATGACATGGGAATCTTGCATGGTGAAGCAGAATGGACTTGTGGGAAAAAATGGCTCTTTCAATTCATTCCCTTCACTAGGTGGGGAAAGGTCCCTCCCCAAACTAGGTTTCTTCATTCTGGAATGCCTTCCCAGTCCCCACAGCTCCCACAGACTCAATCTCTGTTTCTCAGGTTCCCAGACTGACCTTCCCAGTTCATCCTCTTCCACTGTGGCAGGAGAGACTTTGCTACATGAATCTCATCAGATGAAGCATGTTCCATTTCCCAAGAGTAATACTTCAAGGGCAGTAAAGCTTAATCCAACTAATTAATAGTAAAGCTATACGGGTGGTATGCCTAATCCAAATGTTTAAATAGAATTGGAGAACACACTTTAAATAAATTAAAAGCTAAATGGAATAATGATTTGCATGAATGAGGACTGACTTGAACCCACGTCCCCCTTTTAAAATAGTACTTACAGAATCCAATGCACATCTAGAGAAATGTCCCCAGTTAAATACCTCATTGACCCGCTCAAAAATGCCAAGATATCAAGCATTATAAATGTTTTAGGCCATTGTAAACTGGGACCGCGCCACTGCTCATGGTAGTTAGGATGTTGTAGCTTAATGCTGACGTTTGGTACGAAAAGCTCATGGTGTGAATCAGGTTTCCTTTTTATGTAATTCCGGCTCGGGAATCCGATACAGGGCAGCTGAGAAATAAACTATGTTGCTGAGGCTGAAGATGAGGCACAGAAGTATGGCTCCGGCTATCTGGGCGAACAACAGAGGCCTGCAGTGGGCCAGGAGCCACTCCTTCCTCAGAGTCTTGTCCAGAAGGATGGCTTCCATCTGCATGTGCGTGGCCAGGATCACACACACGTGAAACAGCTGGTGACTGTGACCTAAAGCAAATACACAAAAGGCCACCAAAATCAGCGACGAGAAAGGAATGGATACTGACAACACCCCATGGCTTGTGTGCTAAAAACACTCTGTGGCGTAAAAGAAGCTAGATACAAGATACCCACTGTCTGGAAAAGGCAAATCTGTAGAGACAGAAAATAGACTAGCTGTTGTTTTGGATAGGGGGTAGGAGTTGGAATTAACAGTACATGGGTAGGAAGGATCTTACTGGAGTGACGAAAATGTTCTAAAACTCATATACGGTGATGGTTACACAATGTGGTAAATTTGCTATTAAAAAAAAGATTGAATTGTACACTTGAAGTTAGGGTATTATGTTATGTATAACGCACGCGCTCAGTCGCTCAGTTGTGTCTGACTCTTTGCGACCCCATGGACTGCAGTCTGCCAGGCTCCTCTGTCCATGGAATTTTCCAGGCAAGAATAATGGAGTGGGTTTCCATGCCCTCCTCCAGGGGATCTTCCCAACTTAGGGATCAAACCGTGACTCCTGTGTCTCCTGCATTGGCAGGTGGATTCTTTACCACTAGCACCACCCGGGAAGCCCGTATGTGATATTTTTTAAATATCTTATGAGAAAAATAAAAAGGCCATCAGAGAAAACCAAATCCATTTTTAAAACAACTTATCCGCCAGTCCTGTTTTTCACATGAGAAAGTTCTGAAGTTTACCTCTTGAGAGCTATTACCAGTCAGGTCTGATTCTGACTTCAATACCAAAGGGGAAGCCAGCCAGACTTCCTGTTGGCCACTTCTGAGATGCTCCTCTCCCTACTGCTGGTTAATTCCAGACACAATGAGGGGCTCTTCCTCTCTGACACCGCACAGGACCCCGGTCAGCACGTATGCATCCCCAGAGGGTGGGAGCCCAGTGGACGGAGGCTGCAGTATGCAGGGGGTACTGACTTGGTAGCTGGTGAGAAAAGGAGTCCATTGCCCAGGGCTGGGGATTGCCTTGGGGGACAGTCCACAGAAACCAGGAGTAAGATGAGAAGACCACATGTTTCATGGGCTGAATTGTACCTCCCCCTCCCAAATTCACATGTTGAAAGTCTTAACTCCCAGTACCTGAGAATGTGGCCGTATCCAGAGATAGGGTTTTCAAAAGACAATTAAGTTAAAACGAGGTCACTAGCATGGGACTCACTCTGGTATCCTTATAAGAAGAGGAGATTAGGATGTACATGTACACAGAGGTGAGATCAGGTGAAAAGAAATGGAGATGGCCCCTGGCAAGCCAAGGAGAGAGGACTTGGAAGAAACCAACCCTGCCAACCCTTGATCTTGGGCTTCTAACCTCTGGATTATGAGAAAATAAACTTCTGTTGTATCAGCCATGCAATCTGTGGTTCTTTGTTATGGCAGCACTAGCAAACTAATACAAGAGTTAAATAAGGACCCTCCTTCAGTTAAAAAGAAAAAAAAGAATTCAGTGTTGTACCCCCAGGATTTATCCTATAGTAAGTATTCAATAAATGTGTCCATGGAAGGGACCAGGCTGGCCATCTGCCCTAATGAGCAAGAGCCAAGTCGGGAATGAAGATGCAGGAAAGTTGAATGAGTGACCAACGACGTCCTTAGGGCTGCCAGCAGCCCAGCTGCATCCTCCAGGGAGATACCGTGCCTGGAGGGGCCAGCCCTCCCTCACTCCAGCCATACCACTGGGCTGTGTACAATTTCCAAATCTGTGTGTTTTGTGGCAGAAGTGGTTCCTTATCCAGCTGAAAACCGTACTGTCCAAGGACACAGGGCCAAGCAGTAGGAAGTGACCAGCTGCGCTCACCAATTGAGGCACCAACCCGTCTCCATTAGGGCAGGAGACAAAAAGACGGAAGAGCCAAGAGCACTGGACAGATGTGAAATGGGCCTGCAGCAGGAAAAGTGATGTCAACACTCCCCTCTGGCAGGAATAGGGAGGAGTTTCCTGTGGGCATTGGGGAGGAAGCTCAAAATCTGGCTGACTCTGTTATTTAAGGACAGAGATCTTTCCAAAGCCCTTGTTTAAGATTTTGTCGTTATCTGCCATCTCTGCCATATCCTCCCAGTGGAGTGTCTTTCTGCTCTAGGCCCAAAAGGACAGGATAGAGGTGAGCAAATAAAATGTCATTAAGAAGCCAGAGTCGGCAAAATAAGGCCCAGTGTCTATTTGTTTTTCCTGCCGACCCCAGACTTTGTACATGATCAGCTCTATTTCTTCCGGCTGGGCAGGCTCCTTGGGCAGGTTCCAATCCCCTGGCCCTCACATCTCCCTCCTCTTTTGAAATCTGCCCTCTAACCACTTTGCTCATTGTGATCCCTTCTGGCAGAGGAGAAGGAATAAAGATGAAACTCTTGTCAAAGTAAAATGTGGTCACGTTTCTTGGGTAGAAGATGGAAACTCGTGGACAAAATGGGGCCTGGGGAGAACCGAGGTTCGTGCTCGCCACCTGGGGGTGAGGACTTAGATCTCCATGGTGGCTTATCCAAGGAGCTCTCACCCCAGGAGCCCTCAGCCTCACCAGAAATGGGCAAGGGTCCCTCCTCCAGCCAGTCCCAGAGCCATGGTGGAGGAGACACGTTCCATAGCGCTGCCCACGTCCCTTGACAGAGAGGAAGGAACTCCGCCCGCAGGTATAAACCCCTGTGGCTCTGACGCCGCCTCTTCACCACATGGCTTCTCTGGCTTGAGCATGTTCAGGCTCACCTGGAGAATCACTCGGCTTCTGAGAGAGTGCTGGGCCCACCCCAACGGGATGTCTCGGGGGGTGGGGGCTGAGATCCGCATGTTCCCAGGTGAGGCTGAGACTACACGTCCAGACTGGGACCTGCTGAGGCTGGGAAGCACTGCTCTGCCACGATTCCGGGCACCATCACACCCGCCTGAGTGAGACACTCTTTCCTCTCCTTGGCACTGCCCCCCGCCGGCTGATACCCTCAGAGCCTTCTGTACCCCGTTTTTCCTCTTCCTCTTTACAGCTGCCTTCCATGGTCACTTAATAATGGGATTTCCCGTTCGAGGTAATAGTAGGACTCTCCTGTCCCCATCCCACCAGAAATGCTTTAGGACCCTAGACCCACCTTCTCTCCATCCCCCACCACCCTCCCTGGGCATCCACGGTCTGTGTACATCCTGGCCTCTGTCTCCTGGCAGTTTCGCTCACCGTGGCCTGGGCCTGGAGAACTTCCTGAGACTTTGCTTCTCACCCTGCCCCCGCCTCCCCTCGGCAACTACACGCGCTCATGTCAGGGATGGGACGCCCTCTGGGCAGCGGGGCCCCCACGCGCTCACCGATGTAGTCGAAGCGTCCAGGAGCCAGGCGCTCTGGCAGATGCGCCGAGTAGAAGAAAGAGGCCAAGAGGGTCATGGCCACGTGCTTCTGGTGGTAGAAGATGGCTTCGTTCTCCGCACTTTCCCCGGGGAACAGGAACACCTGCAGGGATTTGAAGACACGTCAAGCCTTCAAACGGATAACCTACAAGGACCTACGGTACAGCACAGGGAACTCTGCTCAGCAAACTGTAATAACCTAAACGGGAAAAGAATTTGCAAAAGAATAGATACCTGTTTATCACTGAATCACTTTACTGGACGCCTGAAACTTAACACAACATTGCAAATCAACTATACTCCAAGGTAAAACGAAAAGCTTAAAGAAAGAAAGAAATATCAGGTCTCGAGAGGAGGTCTGTAGACCTTCCCACGCACATGAGTGGACTCTGCGCCAAGGCCGTTCCCTCCCGGCATCTGTGCTTGGAAAGGGGCCTCACAGGGCCTGTGTGAGCAGGCTTCCTGTTCTGGGTGTGAGCAACTGAGACCTAAGGTAAGTGTATTTTAACCTCCTGCATGCTCATGAGAGCCTTTGGGTTATTTAGTTACAAAAAATGAAGGAAGGAAGGAAGGAAAGGAAAACAACAGAAGTGAAGAGAAAAGGAAAGGAAAAAAAAAATCTTGCTAGATATATCACTACCCTGCAGCCCCCACCCCTGGGGCTAAAATGTAAGTATAGTTAAAAAACGGCCCATTCACACTTGAACTCACTTTTAACCAGCACATCCCTTGAATTGATGCTCTTAATTAAGGTTTTAAGGCCTAGGAATTCCTGGAAGGCCTTCTGAGTCATCAAAAACTATTCATTATGGACATTATCCTGGTTTGGAGTTTGGAATGGTTTTTGTATGATTGTTAAAAATAGCGGCAGCCACCACCTACGAAAGGCACTAGGCCAGGCCTTCTATGTGCATCATTTCATCGAACCTCAGCAGTGACCACAGGGCAGACTCCTTTTCCCCCATTTTGCAGATGAGAGTACTGGGCTGGAAGGTGACTGGCCAACCACTAATGAGTAAAGTCAGGCTGATTTGCAGAGCCTGTGGGCTCAGCCACAGCACCGTTCAGGATCAGACCTCTCCACCCCACTGCCCAGCATCTGATGCGGCCGAGAGCCAGGAGCAGCCATCACTCATCCTAACGCGAGCCTGTGCTGTCTGCTCTGGTGGCCTGTGGGGCTGGCTGGTTCTCTCTGCGCTGGTTTCCTGGTGTGGTCTGTGTCCTCGAGGAAGGATTCAAGGGAGTGGGCTGCATCCCCCTCTCTGGGTCTCCCCAGACCCACACGGGCTGAGCATGGAGCACAGCCTCAGTGCCTCAGCTGGTGGAGCCAGCCCGATCCCTCTCCTTCGGCCCTGGGCGCTGCCATCCTGGCCTCAGGCATCAGACTCTTACACTGCCTACACCCACGGGGCCTGGGCCCAGAACTGCTGAGCACATCAGGTCTGCTTATTTGATGACCCCTCTTCTACCCCCCTGTGAAGGAGGGGGTGTCATCCTCATTTAGATAAGGAAACTGAGGCTCAGAGAGGTTATGTTCGTTGCCTAATGTCACACAGCCAGTGAGCAGTGGGGCTGGGATTTGAACGCATGGCTATCTGGGAGGACATGAACTTTTCCTCTTCTTGTCTTCCCTCCTACACCCTCTTCCTTTGTGTTCCCCATCTAATTCCCATCTATCCTTTAAGACCTTCAGTCATATGCTTTCCTTCACCCCTACTTCTATGTTAATTGATGATAATATATAATAATGCATTTATGGGACTCTCACCACCAGCTAGCACTGTACACATTATCTCATGTAATCCTCCCCATAGCCTGACACAAGGAGGTGTTGCTACCAGGACATTTTATAGATGAGGGAGGTTAAGACACAAAGATGGTAGAAAACTTGCCCCAAGTCTTGCAGTGAGTGAATATTAGAGATTTGCCTCCAGAGCCCACTCTCCTGCTCACTCTACTAAACCCCAGGGCTGCCTCCCCTGCCCAGCCCTCCGAGATTGCTCCTGAGCCTCCAGGTAGCCCTGGCCACTGATGCATCTCCTAGAGCCACCTACCTAGTGCCCCTGGTAGGTGGCAGCTGCCTATGTCCGTCAGGGCCTCTGTGTTCATGCCGTCTACTAGTCTGCGAGCGCCATTAAGGGAGTACGCGGGGCTCGACTGCCATGCATTCTACTGTGACCAGGACAGCATCTGACCCCCAGAGCTCAGGACACAATTGATTCCCGGGTGTTGCCAACAGACAGAGAGGGGTCAGAGCAGGGCCCTTACCCTGAATAAGATGGGAAGGGAGTCCCAGGTGTAGGGAAAAGCAAAGGCCAGGACACGCAGCATCTTGCAGAGCCCGGGCTTCTGTATCTCAAAAAACCTAAATCAGGCAAGGAAACGGGGGAGAAATGAGAATGAAAAGGAGTTTCAGTCAATAACACACACACACACTAAAAATAACCAAGGCCGAGTAACCCACAGAAACAACCACTTGTGCACAAACTCCTCCCCTCGGCCAGCAGCTTCTCCACCAGCCCTCTCCACTTCTCCCCCACCCCCCAGGGGAAGGGCTCCAACTCAGATGTGAAAAGAGTTTGGAGGCACCATCTCCCGGCACCATAAGAAGCAATGGTATCCAAAATCAGGGAGAAGGCCTGGAGCAAAAACCCTTCAAGGGCCAAGTTATCTAACTGCCGAAAAGAGCCTCCAGAGGTCAAACCAGCAGCCGCTAGGAGGCTGTGGGGCGTGGGCGGCCCAAACGCACAGGCGCCTGGGGCCAGCACCTCCGCCAAGGTTGAGATGCTTAACTAGTCAGAGTCGCCAGGTGATCGCCCTGCAAAAGCCCTGGGTACAATTAAGTGTTTAATGACAAGAGATTTCTGGAATATTTAATAACACACACAGGAATACCAGGCTGGGGAAACTGAGTAAACATGGTCCTTCCTTCTCTTTTTTTTTCCTTCCTTCTCTCTTTCATCACCAACCCCACCTGCCTCTGGTTCAAAGACAGAGGAAGCCAGCATTAAAATGAGGGGTGCGGAAGTCACCAAGACGGGCAGGTCCTTCAGGATGGAACACCACGGGGCCTCAGCTAGCTCGGGCCGAGCCTGCGGAGTGGGCAGCAGCTGAGGGTGCGGGGAGACGGGCAGCACAGATGGCAGGCTAGACACTGGGGGGGCAAGGGAGTGGACGAGAGGCTCCGCACAAAACCACAGCCCTGAAGTGGGGCTCAGGCCAGGGAGAGCCCACACTCCCAGGCTGGGCCGGGTGGCAGGGCAGGCACCCGCTTCAGTACCACATCGTACTGGCGGGCTGCGTTCTCCCTTGGAACCCACAGGACTGTGAGGCCAGAGCCTCCCCCTGCAAAGGTGATCTGCAGAACCAGGGAGTTGAGGCTTGTAGGGTGGCTGTTATGGGGCCGCCTGTTAGAGGACGGGGGTGCTGGGGCCCTCCAGCCCTTTTCAACAGTCCTGCCCCTCATCATACTCTGCTGCAGGTGGGGTCTGCTCCTCACCTCTGCTCCCCAGGTGCCCTGTCCCAGCCCACTTGCCCACCCTTTCTCTACCAAACAGGGTCTGCTGCTCCCCCAGCCCAGGTCCATCCCTTCCAGCAGGATCTTCACATCCTCTATGAACCAGTGCAGTCACCTGACTATGAGCCCCACTGTGCCCACCTCCTCTGGCATAGAATATGGCAGAGACACCCCCATCTGCCTCCAGGGTGGTCAGGGAACCCTCCTCAAGGGTGGGGCTGGGTCTGCTCAGCTCTCCAACCCCAGCATCTGGCTCAGAAGTGTGCCTGAGGATGTGGACATCTGCTCGGCAGCCCAGCCTGGGGACCCCTGTTCACCGTGGGCCCCAAGAAACCCCATAACCTCCAGAGATGAGCTTCAACTTCACTCAAGCCCATGGGCATGTCCCTTCTTCTTTTCTGACCCTGTGGACACTGGGCAGAGAAGGAAGAGAAGCTCAAGGAGGAGGAGGAGAAATAAGGGACCTCAACTCATCATCCCCCAGAACAGAACCCCAGCCTTGGAGGAAACCACAAACCCTGGGATTGGCGAGGCTGCAGAGGGTCACAATCTGGCAACAGTGTTTGTCTTGGACACCCTGAGTCTGGTCCAGTCCCTGACCTTTGTGACCATCTCAGCCAGCACGTGATGTAACCCTCGTGTGCCCCAGAATCCTCGTGTGTACCACAGGGATGACTACAGAATCCCTTAAGGGCTTGTTGCAAGGGTTTAATCAAATGATGCTCACTAGGAGCTTACAGCTGTGCAGAGCACAGAGTAACACTCATGAAATGGCAGCATTTTTTTTTAATGTGTTGTAGGAGCCATCCTCTCCCTCTCCCCATCTTGTAGCCACGTGGTACCAGAAAACAGAACAGGAGGGAACAGACAAGCTCTGGGTGATTTGCCTAAAATCAGCTGGGCTAATAGGAGGCAAAGCGAGGATTTACACCCAGGCCTTCTGGTCGGCTTCCCAACCTCTCCCCTTGGGCAGGTCTCAGACCACCCCCCAGCCTCTGCTCTTTCGGACACCCCTCTGCCCCAGGAGGCGAACGGAACACACTTCCACTGCTCCAAGAGTCAGAGCCCATCTTCCGTAGGGCCCTCTCAGTCTACGCTGGCCGACCCTGCCCGACCACGCAAGCCTGCTCCCTCCCTCCCCAGCTCTGCCACCGCCTATCACCTCTGGGTGCAAAGAGACTTGCTCTTAAAGCACGCTCTCTCTGCGGCCACTTACACAGGAAGAAAGCTGGCTGTGGTTGCTGAGGGCCATCCCCCAAAACATGGGTTTCCTGCGACTTGAGACATGGCGCCCGGCCTGATAAAGTACTTCCCCAAGGGCAAACGAACCAGCCTCTCCAGCTGCCAAGCCGAGTCTACAGAGGGAAAAAGGAGAAAAAGCAGAACAGAAGAGAGCAGCAGAGAACAAGAGGCAGAAGGGCCAGCAGCCACAAAGACGGTGGGCCTCCCCCCACCAAAGTGCAATTCCACGTCAGGCCACAGGGTGTCGCCACAGCCAGAGACTCCGAGAGGGAGGAGAAGGAGCCAAGCCTTTCTCCAAAGCGCACCACGCCCCCAAAGCCTCGCCTGGTACCGCAATGCCTGTCCCCCAGGGCTGGGAGTCAGGGAGTCAGGCCTCCCCTGCCTAGAATCAGGTGGGCAGGAAACACTGGATTTCGGGAGAAGCCTCCACCAAGAATGCACGGATACAATACCAGTCTACTCTAAAACCCGATAAATCCTGTTGCAGCAAAGCTGGACAGACGTACAAGTGAATTCCAGAACCATGCTTGAAACAAGAGGGCCTTTGGAAACACCATTCTATTGCTGTGTGTGTGTGTGTGTGTGTGTGTGTGTGTGTGTCTGTGTGTGTGTCTGTGTGTGTGTCTGTGTGTGCGTGCGCAGTGGGGGCGGGGGGTGGTATTATGGCTGTTTTGCTGTTGTGTGGATGACATAACAGGAATGTGGACATTTCCACGTGCTGACCCTTGGCCCCAGCAGCAGTCTATCATCTGGCTGAGCCCTCTGACCTCCGGATGTGTCTGGGAAGCGCTGTCTGCTAAGCCTCCCGTCTCCGGCTCTGACCTCCAAACCCTCCGGGCCTGCCCCATGCCGCTCTGAGCTGCCGCAGCACCACTCCCCGGGCACGGCTCTCACCGCACAGCTCACATTCCACCAGGGACCAAAACCCATCTCTCCCTCACGGCACTGACCACAAGGTGTCCCACAGAGCGCGTGTGTGTCTAAAATCCAACTGCTGGATGCTCTGGCTGGATGAACGAAAAAGTACCCACAGCGACTCGTGATGTACAGCAAACACATGTAACTACCATTCCTGAGCGGGTGGTGATGCTTCCTGGGCTTGCAGGTGGTCAGTAGGTATGAGCAGGCAGGGTCTCTGTCACACCTACCTGGCTCCAAAGCCACAGAGAGGTCATATGTTCTGTCATTTCCCCTGTAAACACTACAGAACAAGAAGGCAGTTTTCTGGAACATGTTCCTTTAAACCAAATTCCATGATTGTTGTTTAGTTGCTAAGTCGTGTCTGACGCTATGCGCCTCCATGGACTGTAGCCTGCCAGGCCCCTCTGTTCATGGGATTCTCCAGACAAGAATACTGCAGTGGGTTGTTATTCCCTTCTCCAGGGGATTTTCCTGATCCAGGGATCACACCTGCATCTCCTGCATTGCAGGTGGATTCTTTACCACTGAGCCACCTGGGAAGCTCCCAGCTCTACGCAGAATTCACCTAAAGGACATGTATTACGTGGGAATGAAGGCCATTTGGACCACACTACTCTGGGAAGCATGTGGATAACTAAAGCACAACTCAAGAGCCCCACCGTCTCCTTTTGTGCTCAGGAAAAGAGGTGGTTCTTGGACTCCTAGCCATACCGCAGACTAATGCAGCAGGAGGGAGAGGCAGGGGCAGGCCTAGGGGATGCAGGGGAGAAGGCAAGGAGAGAAACCTTGGAAAAGTCACTGAAGCTGGCATCATAGATGCTGAAACAGAAGGAACCCAGGGAACTTCATCTCAGGTGCCCCTGCTTAAGGGCCATGATTGGCCCAAGGCCACACAGCAAGTCTGTGAAGCTGGGGCTCCAGACAGCCCCTACCTGCCTCCACGGCTTCCCCTGCAGTTAATCAGGGCCAAGTCTCTCCCCACACAAGCATGAGCCCTCCTCCTCAGACACCAAAGCAAAGACAGAGAATGAAAACAAAGCGGGCAGGTCTTGTAAGAGCAGGATCCACCAGCACACGGGAAGGAGCGAGGACGAGACACAAAGGAAGCTGGATGGGCCCCCAGCGGGACGGCCCACTCTACCCTTGGCTCCAAGCATGTGGCATTTGCTTCTTTCTCCCTTCCTGTTCCCCGAGCCCCCACTGAGTCCCACAGGGCACAGTAGCTGAGCCCACAGAACTGTCTTCCTAGGAAGTTTACTGTCCTTCCTGAGCCTAAGGCCAGTCCTCTGGAGGACACACGAGGAGCCTCCGATCCCCCACCTCTGGATCGCTCTTCCAGCCTCTATCCCCCTCCCCTGCCAGCTGCACAGGCTCCGGCAACTCTGAAGCTCCTTGCTGTCTCCCAGTGCTGGCCCATCCTCACCAGGCCCTCACCCTTATCCAGGCTCTCGGCTCTGTCCAAAACGCCCTTCCCTCTTCTCCAGCTAAAGTGTTCAACGTTCCTCAATGCTCGATTCTCAGGCTGCTTCACAGAACCCTGGCTATCCAAGTAGGTGTCGTTTTGTATTACCATTATTTGCTTATGTTATAAAAAAGCCTTTTCCTCTGGCCTTTAAAAGAAATCTAGACAGTTTGGAGGTCTGCAGTCCGCTGCTTATACTGCATGGGGCACTTTGTGAGGACAAGGACTGAGCCGCGCTCATCTCCATATTCCCCCAGAGAGGGGTTTACCCCCACTCACACCCCAGGCCTTCCCACGAGGTGGAGCAACACAAAACCCAGGCTTGAGACTGAGCCGGCAAACTAGATTCACCCCTGTGGAAAGCAGCTCCATGCTGCCCACCTGCCTCAGGACAGGTGAGGGGAAGGCAAGTTGGGGCAAGCATTCCTGATGCTGTTTAAGGCTCTCCTCTTTGACTTTTAAAGAAAAGCAGCTTGTCAAGTTTGGAAAATCTGCCTACCTCTGGGTCCCACAAAACCCAGTGTCCCCCAAAGAAAGCTGGAGTCAAAATCATTGTGGGGATGTTGCAGAAGCATACCTTGCCACTCCGACCCCTGCGGTTTTCTCCTGAGGAGAGAAGAGCTACGGCTGCCAGGAATAAGAATGCTACAAGGCCATGGCTCAGGAAAGACACAGGCTGGGGGCACGGAGGGTCAGGACCGCCAGCCTTCCTTAGCGCTCTTGCTAACCCACCGTGGACGGCCCCCAGCACCTGGCACCACTACACATGAATGTTACCCCAAAACACCATCATTCGAGAGGCTTCCTCAGTCATATTGGGTACTTTGTTTTTTTACCTTGAATAATCCAGAATAGTTATCCTAAAAAATGCCCCCTTGTACTCACATCCCAGTGAGCTTCCTTGAGTGAAAGGAAAAAAAAAAAAGAACTTGAGCCAGTGAGCTGAGCATGACTCATGGCCATCATGGTTCCCCTGGGGATGTGTCAGATGTTTGAATATCATCTATGCATCACACACATGCATATCTTGTTGTATTGCACTTTGCTTTATTGTGGCTTTTGCAAATTGAAGGTTTGTGGTAACCCCGTGTTGACAGATGATAGCATTTTTTAGCAATAGCGTATTTTTAAATTAAGATGTGTACATTGTTTCTTTAGACATAATGCTATTGCACACTCAATAGACTATAGTGTAAATATAACTTTTATATGCACTGGGAAACCAGAAAGTTCAATGACTTGCCTACTGCGAAGTTGATTTCTTTGCAGTATCTCTGAGGTGTGCCTGTGGCTAGAGGCAGGCCCCTCTCAGTTCCTACTAGCAGACCACCCGTTTATGGAGTACCTCCTCTGGGCCAGGCTTGTGCCAAATATTCTGGATATATTACATCCATCTCACAGGGTAGCTGTGTTTACCCTAATTTTCTTTTTCTTTTTGGCTAAAGCCACATGACTTGTAGGATCTTAGTTCTGCAACCAGGAATTGAGCCCAGTCCACAGAAGTGAAAGTGCCAAGTTTTAACCACTGAACTGGCAGGGGACTCCCTTGAGTGCATTTTATAGATGAGCAAGCTGAGGTTCAAGGAGGGTAAGTGACTCGTCCAGCAACAGGGCCAGCTATATCATTTGCAGGGCAGAAGGAAAGTACGGGACCCCCTTGTTCAAAAATCATTAAGTTTTTCAAAACAACAACAGTGGGGCATGAGACAAGTGCGATGCCCTCTCGATCATGGGGCCCTGAGCACCAGCACAGGCCGTGTGCCTGTGAAGCTGGTCCCGCCCAGTTCCTGGAAGTCCGTGTGGAACTGAGCCCCAGCTCCCGAGCACCTCTTCCGCGGTCCCCTCCGGCAGTCCGGGGAGCCTCGCGCTCCACCGCCACCCGCCCCTCGCCCTCTGTGGCAGAGCAGCCGGGTACCTGGAGTAGCAGGAGAGCCAGATGCTAACGATGGTGTTCAGCACGGCCAGGGTCAGGTAGTAGTCATGGAAGGCGGTGCTCACCAGCGTGTCCGGGAAAACATAGGCCGAGTAGGCGACGGCACAGCCTGAGGGAGCAAACCCAGCCGTGGGCAAGAAGCCAGGACTCAGCACTGTCTGGAAGCCATGGGAAGACCACCCCGCCCTGCATCTGGCTGAGCCCCCATCACCCCCACAGACCCTGAGCCGTCCTGCACCCCACCCAGGCTATGCCATCACCCCCTGCAGCCTGTAGGTCCCCGTCTCCCTTCCCTGCCCACCCGGATCCCACCCTGAGAACTGTTCTGGGAGCCCAGTGCTGCTCCAAGGGCTTGAGAGGTATTAACTCTTATAATCTTTACAGCCACCCTCGGACATCAGTCCTGCAACTGATGCTCATTTTACAGATGAGGAAACAGAGTCACAGAGAGGTTTGGTAATCCACCCAGGGGTACACAGAGAGAAAGCAGCAAAGCTAAGCTTCAAACACAGGCAGCGCAGCAACAGCCCCTGCTTTTAACCTCATGCTGTGGTCCCCGATGACACCCCAGTGTGCTCGGCTTTGCCCTGAGATGATGACACGGGTGTTCCTTGTGGAATAATCAGCTGTGTGGGGGAGACAGTGCGGGCAGGGAGAGCCCTTGCTGAAGGGGGGCTGTCACATCAGGGGGCTGCGGGCCAGGTCAGCTAAGAAACCGAGCACGAGGGGCTAGCCTCGGCGTTTGTGTGGTTTTAGGCTTCGGAGTTTGTGAGGGAAGGGTTACTGAAGGACCTTCTAGCACCTGCCTGCTGCAGCTTTTATTCAAAAGAACAAGGACCAGCACTGTCCTTTTCAAAGCGGGCAGCTGTGTCCAGGGGCCTGGACCAGAGGGCCTTTCTAGGCCGAGGTCCCTCTGGGAGAGGCAGCCACAGATCTGTCAGCCTAGGGCCTAAGGTCGGATCTAAGGTCACCGGTTATCCAAAGATAAAGAGAACTTGGAATCCAAGTTCAAAGCTGCAGCAGGCCTCAAGCCACGCAAGTTCAGCCTCTGCCTTTGATCCTATTTGTTGAGATCTAGGGAAGCTGGGGACATGCCCAGGGTCCCACAGGCAGAAAGGGCCAAGGATCACCACCTCCTGGGACAGCGCTCCCACTCCTGCAGGTCGCCTGTGTGATGCCAGCTGGGAACAGCCCGCAGGAGGACAGACAGACCCTTCTCTCAGCCTGATCCCGTGGGGAGGCTCCCACGTGGCCCCGGAGGCATGCAGTCTGTATATACTGGCTGGGGCCAAGTTCCATGGGTGACATGAGCGAGGGAGCCCCAGCGCCTGCCAGAACTGCAGTGGGAGGCAAAGCTGATGAGAGCTCCAGGTGGCAGGGTGAGGTGGGTGCTGAGGATGGGTGGGCGCGGCAAAGGCGCTGGTCCTTTGGACGTTCCGACAGGTGCTTGGGGGCAGAGGGGGCTTTCCCGGGAACAGGAGCAGGACACAGTGCTGGATGCCAGACCAATGAAAGTGAACATCCCCTTTCAGGCAATGGGGGCCACCGAAGGAGTTTAAGCAGGGGATTAAAATGGCCAGAGCCTAGTCAAAGCGCACGTGCACGGGAGGGCTGCGTGGGAGGGGAACAGTGGGACACCAGCGAGGAAGCTGAGCAAACGCCACCCTCCAGGGGTCGGGGGTTTCCACGGGGTTGGGGAGGAGGAGAGGTGGCTGCAGGCAAGGGAGCCCAGGGGGACCCCCAGCCTCTCTCACCTGACTAGACCTTCCTCTCAGGTTTACTGAACACCCCCCCAAGTCAGATTCTCAGCTACGGACTGGAAAACCAGATGAGGAAGATGCATGAACTGTCCCTAGGGAGCTCTTCCCAGTGAGGAGAGGAAATGAGGGAGTCACTGCAGGAGCTCCAGGGAGGTGCATCCAGGCCCGGGGACTTGAGGAAGCCACAGGCAGGGGCCCTGAGGCTCCCAGGCCCTGGCTCTGCCATTTACAAGCTGCACGATCTGGGTAACTGACCTTTACTGTTCTCATCTACAGCATGGGTGTAATGATACCCCGCAGCTCAGGGCCCTGCTGTCAGGGTGGGTGACTGGAAGCCGGCCGTGGCGGGAGTATATACACTATAGCTATCTGCCATCACCACAGGCTGGGACTTCTGTCCCCAGGGAGCCAGCTGTTCAGTGTTTGCCAGCACACCTCTGGACAAGTTTCTTTTAAAACCCTCATCAGGCACCCGGGCAGGGGCCCTGGCATGGCAGCGACCCTTCTGCAAGCTCAGCAGAGCCTCACAGTGAGCCCAGCTCCCAGGGGAAGGAGCAGGTGGCTCGGTCTCGGGGGACAGAAGGCGAGAGCAGGGCCTCACGCACCCAGGCTGAAGAGATTGACGGCGCCATAGTCCAGGAAGTAGCATATGTGGCGGGCGTTCCTGGACATGGAGCTGAAGGTGTGTGCACAGCTGGACGCCAGGGGGAACAAGCAGCTGGCGCCCATGTACACCAGCAGAGGCCAGGAGTAGCTGTCGTTCAGGATGTCCGTCGCTTGCAGGGTGCTCACGAACCTCCACGAGAAGAACCTGGAACACAGGGGTGCACCTTCAACCTTTGGGGTGACGGCTCCTCCTGCCGCCTTCACCTGACTGTCGCCTGCCTGCCCTCCCCCTGGGATGACCAACCCCTACGTGCTCTCACTTTGCTGACATGCCAGGGGCAAGGAAGAGTGAGCGGGGTCCTTAGTGTTTGGACATATACAGGAAGGGCAATGGTCCAGTCTGCGTACTCTGCATGTGGTGACAGATCCCTCTTACAGCTTCTTGCCCAAGTGACTCTCCACTTTTGGCTTGCATGCTCCCAGGGACAGGGAGCTCACCACCTCCCAAGACAGTTCTGAGTGTTTGAAAGTTTCACTGAGCTACTATCTGTCTCCCTGGAGTTTCTCTCCACTGGATCAGCCCTAGTTCTCCCTATCAGCACCACAGACAACAAACCCAGCAAATATCTCACCACTGTCTTCATAATCCCTCCCCACCTCTTTGACCTTCACATTAAAGAACCTCAGTGCATTCAGCCATTCCTCATAGGATCCAACTTTGGCCTTGTCATTCTCTCCATGGTTGGTCAAGCTCCCCTTGTGGGAAGAGCCCTCAAAGAGAAACAACCCCTCTATCTGGAAAGTCTAGAAGGCAACAGGACTATTTTCTCCCCCCTCTTCCATGCTGTTCTTCCACTAATATCACCATCTCTTCTTCTGAGGGGCCTGGTCCCAAGGTTCAGTCTCAGCCAAGCCTAGACCTCCAGATTCATCTCTTACAGAAACACAGCACAGATCCACGTCAGACCTGCCCAACCCATAACCCAGCTGAGGGGGTCTTTCCTGCAGAAGCTGTTCGCTTCCACGAACTACTCCTAGAGAGTCAGGTCCCTTTCCCACAACACCCCCAGGGAAGGGACTAAAAGCTTTTCATGGGGAACCGCGGGAGCATCGCTCAATCCTCTGGCTACACTTGTGATCTGTGCCCACGCTTGTGATCTGTTCCCTCTGCTGTTCTTCAAAATGTATCCTTTTACCATCTCGGGATTATCCCCGAGTCCTACTGCCCTGGGGCATCTTTCTCCTGCTCTCCCAAGCCCTTCCTGCTGCTCCGTGCTGCGCTCTCAGGGCCCTGGCGGTGCAGGGGCGTCGGGCCCAGTAGGGCGCTGCGGCCAGCGTGGCTCAGCTGTAGAATGACTACGAAGGCATGTGCATGCAGCAAAGCAAGTCCCACCAACAGGAATGGTCAGGCTGGTACTTTGTAGCGACACAGACTTCAAAACAGCCTGAGTCACCTGTCGTTTATCCAGAAAATGGAACGCCGCACAGCTGTACAAAAGCCAGAGAGGCTTGTGTGGGGGTCAGACGGAGATCTTGAGGCAGAAGCAAGGGAGGAGCAGAGGGCGGAGGAAAGCAGGTGCTGGGGGCACACACGCGTCACAGATGATCGAGTCTCTAGAAAAGCGTTCTGGGAGGATTACAAGCAGCAGGTCACTCCAGCCACTCCAGAGAGGACAAGAGGGTTCGCAGGAAGACAACTCGATTCCCTTCTGCAGTGCTACAACGCATCAGCATTTAGACTTTTTACTTAAATTTTGTTGTTGTTTAATCGCTTTAGTCATGTCCAACTCTGTGTGACCCCACGAACTGTAGCCTGCCAGGCTCCTCTGTCCATAATGGGATTTCCCAGGCAAGAATACTGGAGTGGGTTGCCATTTCCTATTCCAGGAGATCTTCCCGACCCAGGGATCTAACCAGTGTTTCCTACACTGGCGAGCAGATTTTACCACTGAGCCTCCAGGAAAGCCCTTATCTAGGTTTACTTCAATTTAATACGACAAAGAGCCTCCCTGAGCAGATCTTGCTGCCTTCCTGGCCAGGCTGCTGGCCCTACGGCTTCTTTGCAGGTGGTCCCATCCCACAGCAAGCCTGGGCTCTCTCTTCTCTGCCCTTGATGCATCTGGCACAGGCAGCCTTCTGCACATTTTGGCCCGGGTCTGACTGCTGGCTGAGCAGGTCTCCTTCCTCGGGCCCCTCTCCGCCTGCGGCACACCCTGGGGTCCTTCCTACTCTCTCTGGTCCTCAATACAATCGGAAGAGGGAAGTCCAGAAACTAGCCTGTGCTAGAACTTGCCATGAGATATAAGCAAGCCATGCCCTTCCCTGGGCCGCATCTGTGTCAGCTGGTGGCAGTGTGAGAGGGCTGGTGGCGGTGTGAGGGGGCTGGTGGCCTGTGACCTCCGAAGTCCTGCCAACTCTCACATACTATGATCCCATCTCTACCTGCCACTCGCTATGCCCAGGCACAGGGTGTGTGAAGCTGGTCTTCGGCCCCCATCTTTCTAAGCCAGGTCGCTCCTCACCTCCCTGGCAGTTCCCACCTGTGTGCACGCGCTTGCCAGAGCATTCATTCTCTTGGCTGGCTCTGTTCCAGTGCTGCCTGACCAAGTGCCTCACAGCGGCTGTGGTCCCAGAGTGACCATGAGCATCCACAGCTCTGTGCCCGATGCCTTTTCCCACATCTCCTCTGATAACCCTCGGGGCAACCCTGGGAAAAGTGCAGACTCTTGCTCCTGCTCCGCAGATGGGAACATGCAAAGCCCAGAGAGGTGACTTATTCAAGCTAGGGAGTGCTAGCCAGGGCTTCTAGAAGACTCAGACAGCCTCCAAGACTGAATAAGACAATGCTCTCAAATCAGACCCTGAAGCAGGGAGCAGGGAGAGACTGGGGAGCTGCAGGAGCCCCTCAAATTCTACAGCAATCCATGCCCTAGAGCTCACCCACACCCCCCGGCTCCACACCCACGCACCACGGGGGGAGTCCCCCACATTCCAGCATGGAACCTCAGCTTGCCCCACCCCAGCTGTGTTTAATGAAGCCCCGGTTCCCAGGCTCTGCATGAGACAGCTGGACAAGGGGGCCGGGAGGTACCAGAAGGGCAGCAAGTGTGTCCAGATGTTGAGGGTCTCATTGGTCATTTGAAAAAGGCTGAGGAGGCAGGCAGTGGCGGAACTCTGTGGATGTCGGTAGCCAAAGAGGATGCCCTGCTCATGGAACACCTGCAGGGGGAAGAAAAAGGGATGCTGAGGTTACACAAGAGGGTGGCTGGAAGGTCTCAGGGGAACGTCTCTGGTAGCATCCGCCTTTCTCCCAGGCTGTGTACTTGTCCACTGGAGCCTGGAACACCTGACCCCGAGTCCTTGATCTGTCACGCTGCTTCCCGCTTCCTTCCCATTGGCTTCTAAAATCTCGTGTCCTCCCAGGAGCCTGCAGTCGGCTGGATTCAAGGCCCCGACTTCCTCTGGGAATCCAGCCTATCTGTCCATTCCCAGGGGCACTTACTTCTGTCATGAATGTTGCTTAGGAATCTGGTTTTGCACTCTCGGCCTGGGGCCTACAGCCCGGTCTTCGGATGGTTGACATGTATGCTGCCTCTCTGAGCCAAGAAGCCCTGCATGTCAGGGGCTGGTAGGATGGTCTCTGCAGGAGATCCCCCGGGCCCAAGGTATATTCACCAGAGCGCTTCACAAAGGCCTTTTGATGAAGACTGTGATGGCATCAGCCTGGGATGCAGGTGGAGGGGAAGGCCCACACAAACACCCCCCACCTCAGGCAGCACATCTGGCAAGGCTCTTGGCAACCACCTCACCCCGGATGAGAAACTTGGACTGGTCAGATAAAAGATGGGGTGTCAACCTGCGTGGGGGACTGCGTTACAGCCATTTAAAACGGTAACTGTGGGGCTCTACCTGGCAGTCTAGTAGCTCACAATCCGTCTTCCAATGTAGGGGAGGTGAGTTGGATTCCTGGTCAGGGAACTAAGATCCCACACGCATGCTCAAGTCGCTTCAGTCGTGTCCAACTCTGCAACGCTACGAACCATAGCCCACCAGGATCCTCTGTCCATGGGATTCTCCAGGCAAGAATACAGGAGTGGGTTACCAGGCTCCCCTCCAGGGGATCTTCCTGAACCAGGGATCAAACCCGCGTCTCTTATGTCTCCTGCACTGGCAGCTGGGTTCTTTACCACCATACCCTGCGGTGCAACTAAGCCCATGTTCTGCAACTACAGAGCCCACTGCTCTGGAGCCAGCGCCACAACTAGAAAGAAGCTTGTGTGCCGCAACTAAGACCCGATGAAACCCAAAATAAGTAAACAAATCAATTAAAAAGAAAAACAGTCGGTAATTGTGGAGATGAAGAGGCATGAGGAACAAAAACTCAGGATGTGAAACAAAAGTGGAATGTCAACGGTATTCCTGCCATGATGGTTAGAACTACAGACATTTAAGTACACATGGTGGGATGGAGGCTGGGAGGAACATGGAAAAGGAAAGAGCTTCATTTGTTGAAGAAGCAGGATTTGCATTATCAGATCAGGGTTTGATCAGATCAGGGTTTCTCGGTCTTGACAATGCTGACATTTGGGGCCAATTCTTTGTTGTTGGGGGGCTATCCTATGCATTGTTACTAGTATCTGTGGTCTCTCCCTATGAGGTGCCAATAGCACCTGCCATGCCCCCCTTCCAGGCCATGACAACCAAAAATGTCTCCCAAAGTTGCCATGTTCCCTGGGGCAAAACCTCCCCTAGTTAAGAATCATTGATTTAGCTGAATGTTGCTATAATCTTTGAAAGGTAAATAAAAATGAGTAGATTAATGAGACAAATAATAATGACAATAAATTTATGTAATGTAAATCGCTTATATGACCAACCTAGACAGTATATTAAAAAGCAGAGACATTACTTTGCCAACAAAGGTCTGTCTAGTCAAGGCTATAGCTTTTCCAGTAGTCATGTATAGATGTGATAGTTGGACTATAAAGAAAGTTTAGCACCGAAGAATTGATGGTTTTGAACTGTGGTGTTGGAGAAGACTCCTGAGAGTCCTTTGGACTGCAAGGAGATCCAACCACTCCATCCTAAAGGAAATCAGTCCTGAATATTCTTTGGAAGGACTGATGCTGAAGCTGAAACTCCAATACTTTGGCCACCTGATGTGAAGAATTGACTCATTTGACAAGACCCTGATGCTGGGAAAGATTGAAGGCAGGAGGAGAAGGGGACGACAGAGGATGAGATGGTTGGATGGCATCACCGACTCAATGGACATGAGTTTGAGTAGACTCGGAAAGTTGGTGATGGACAGGGAGGCCTAGCGTGCTGCAGTTCATGGGGTTGCAGAGAGTTGGACATGACTGAGCAACTGAACTGAACCAAATGTAAATCGAGTCATGATAAATTTTAAAGGTTTCCATCTGGTTTTCTAGGGCTGTGGGAGGAATGGAAGGCTGGGAGAATTCCAACCTAGACATTCATTTCCCATTCAGGTTACCAACTTCTTAGTTTAAGAGAGAAACTTGATTCAAAAATATACGATATTTGTAATGACCTATAATGGAAAAGAACATGGAAAAGAACACATATGCATGTAAATATAGATGTATGTTTCAGGTGTACAACAAAGTGCACACCTTGCTTTATACTGTTTATACCTTCGCTTTATACTTGCTTATACAATTTGCTATACAGCTGAAACACAACACTGTAAATCAGCTATACTTCTATTTTTCAAAATGATTTAAAAAATAATAAAGAATTAAAAAAATACAAGAATAAATAATGTATCATAACCTCTACTACCTCTTGAGATTCTGAGTCAAGTGGTCTCTTGGATGACTGGAGAAAACAGGGAGATATCAGAGCAAAGGGTCGAATCGGGGCCAGTGAGGTGCTAAATGACTTTACGCTGGGCCACGGCTCTCAGAGTTCAGTGTCTTCATCTATGAAACGGGTGACATTAGCTTACCAGGTGGCAAGGGCATTCCCATCTTGGTTCAATTCTGGGTGAAACTGGTCAACTAGGGGGAGGGGAAGAACAAAGTTGGTTCAAAGTCCAGGGAAGAAACACTGTTTGAATTAGGTTTGGGTTTTAGCTAATTTTTTGATTAGCTAAAATCAAAAAATTTTAGGTTTTGATTCACCATGGTTTCTGCTGACATTCCCAGATTACAGTGGACAGCCTTCTCTAATGGGCAGCAGGAGTCTCAGCTTGCAGCCGTCTGCCCACCAGGGCTGTTGTTCAGTTCAGTTCAGTTCAGTCACTCAGTCGTGTCCGACTCTTCATGACCCCATGGACCACATCATGCCAGGCCTCCCTGTCCATCACCAACTCCTAGAGTCTACTCAAACTCATGTCCATTGAGCCGGTGATGCCATCCAACCATCTCATCCTCTGTTGTCCCCTTCTCCTCCTGCCTTCAATCTCTCCCATCATCAGGGTCTTTTCTTTTTTATTTATTTATTTATTTTTTTTTTTTTTAGGGTCTTTTGAAATGAGTCAGCTCTTCGCATCAGGTGGCTAAAGTATTGCAGTTTCAGCTTCATCAGTCCTTCCAATGAACACTCAGGACTGATCTTCTTTAGGCTGGATCTCCTTGCAGCCAAAGAGACTCTCAAGAGTCTTCTCCAAAAAAAAAAAAAAAAGAGTCTTCTCGAAACCACAGTGCAAAAGCATCAATTCTTCTGTGCTCAGCTTTCTTTATAGTCCAACTCCCACATCCATATATGACTACTGGAAAAACCATAGCCTTGACGAGATGGACCTTTGTTAGTAAAGTAATGTCTCTGCTTTTTAATATGCTGTCTAGGTTGGTCATAACTTTCCTTCCAAAGAGTAAGCATCTCTTAATTTCATGGCTGCAGTCACCATCTGCAGTGATTTTGGAGCCCCAAAAAATAAAGTCTGCCTCTGTTTACCCATCTATTTGCCATGAAGTGATGGGACCGGATGCCATGATCTTAGTTTTCTGAATGTTCAGCCTTAAGCCAACCTTTTCACTCTCCTCTTTCACTTTCATCAAGAGGCTCTTTAGTTTTTCCTCACTTTCTGCCATAAGGGTGGTGTCATCTGCACATCTGAGGTTATTGATGTTTCTCCCGGCAATCTTGATTCCAGCTTGTGCTTCTTCCAGCCCAGCGTTTCTCATGATGTACTCTGCATATAAGTTAAATAAGCAGGGTGACAATATACAGCCTTGATGTACTCCTTTTCCTATTTGGAACCAGTCTGTTGTTCCATGCCTGGTTCTAACTGTTGCTTCTTGACCTGCATACAGATTTCTCAAGAGGCAGGTCAGGTGGTCTGATATTCCCATCTCTTTCAGAATTTTCCACAGTTTATTGTGATCCACACAGTCAAAGGTTTTGGCAAAATCAATAAAGCAGAAATAGATGTTTTTCTGGAACTCTCTTGTGTTTTCAATGATCCAGCGGATGTTGGCAATTTGATCTCTGGTTCCTCTGCCTTTTCTAAAACCAGCTTGAACATCTGGAAGTTCACGGTTCACATATTGCTGAAGCCTGGCTTGGAGAATTTTGAGCATTACTTTACTAGCATGTGAGATGGGAACAATTGTGTGGTAGTTTGAGCATTCTTTGGCACTGCCTTTCTTTGGAATTGGAATGAAAACTGACCTTTTCCAGTCCTGTGGCCACTGCTGAGTTTTCTAAATTTGCTGGCATATTGAGTGCATCACTTTCACAGCATCATCTTTTAGGATTTGAAATAGCTCAACTGGAATTCCATCAACTCCACTGGCTTTCTTTTTTTTTTTTTTTTTTCCACTGGCTTTCTTCATAGTGATGCTTAAAGGCCCATTTGACTTCACATTCCAGGATGTCTGGCTATAGGTGAGTGATCACACCATCGTGAAGATCTTTTTTGTACAGTTTTTCTGTGTATTCTTGCCACCTCTTCTTAATATCTTCTGCTTCTCTCAGGTCCATGCCATTTCTGTCCTTTATTGAAACCATCTTTGCATGAAATGTTCCCCTGGTGTCTCTAATTTTCTTGAAGAGATCTCTAGTCTTTCCCATTCTATTGTTTTCCTCTATTTCTTTGCATTGATCACAGAGGAAGGCTTTCTTATCTCTCCTTGGTATTCTTTGGAACTCTGCAATCAAATGGGAATATCTTTCCTTATCTCCTTTGCTTTTCACTTCCCTTCTTTTCACAGCTATCTGTAAGGCCTCCCCAGACAGCCATTTTGCTTTTTTGCATTTCTTTTTCTTGGGGATGTTCTTGATTCCTGTCTCCTGTACAATGTCACGAACCTCTGTCCATAGTTCATCAGGCAGTCTGTCTGTCAGATCTAGTCCCTTAAATCTATTTCTCACTTCCACTGTATAGTCATAGGGATTTGATTTAGGTCATACCTGAATGGTCTAGTGGTTTTCCCCACTTTCTTCAATTTAAGTCTGAATTTGGCAAGAAGGAGTTCATGATCTGAGCCACAGCCAGCTCCCAGTCTTGTTTTTGCTGACTGTATAGAGCTTCTCCATCTTTGGCTGTAAAGAATATAATCAATCTGATTTTGGTGTTGGCCATCTGGTGATGACCATGCTGACAAGGAGGCAAACAGGCCAATGGCCTACAGCCTTTGATCCATGTGAGGATGGTGCCTGCTTGGTGGGCATGTGGAAGGCCCCCAGCAGAAACTATGGGTCTATCATTCTACTTCTTATGTTTCTTGCTATCTTCCCTAAAAAAAATTTTTTTTTATTAAAGCATTGGCCACTTGTTGAAATACAAGGGCTCCAGAAAGGAGCAACTGATACTCATTATTCACTTCTTCATATGAGTAAATTTAGCAGATCTCATACAGTAGGAGGTCTTATGACAAGGGGCTGCGGAACCTCAGGCAAGTGGGGGTGGAAGGGAGGAAGCGAGGCAGGTCTGCAGGACAGCTTAGACACAGTGATGGCTACAGCTGGACGGTGGATACGAGACCCAGAGGGGAGGTCAGCTACACTCTGTCCACAGTGACTCAGGGTACAGTATTGGCCTTCTCTCTTTGGACCCTGCATTCTAGGAGGCCAGAGAGGATGCTGACAGAGCCAAAAGCCAGAGACAAACAGAGGGGCTGGGAAATTCACACACTGGACAACTTGACCACATTTAAGCATCTGGCCCCAGACCTGGGGAAGATGCCTTACAGCAAGGCTAGGGTTAGGCCCAGATTAAAAGAACCTGCTTCCCACTACTCACAAAAGCCAAAACATGGAAACAACCTACATGTCCATTGGCAGATGAATGGAGAGTAGATAAAGAAGATATGGTACATACACACAATGGAATATTACCCAGCCGTAAGAAAGAACAAAATAACGCCATAACTAGAGATTATCATACTAAGTGAAAAGTCAGAAAGAGAAAGACAAATACCATATGATGTCACTTATATGTGCAATCTAAACTATGACACCACTGACTCACAGACACGGAGAACAGGCTTTCGGTTGCAAAGGGGAAGAGATGGGGAGAAGGATGGACTGGGAATCTGGGTTGGTGGTTACAAATCATTACATTTAGAATGGATAAACAAGGCCCTACTGTATAGTATAGAGAACTATAATCTCCTGTGGTAAACCATAATGGAAAAGAATACAAAAAATGCATAAATGTGTATAGCTGAGTCACTTTGTTGTATAGCAGAGAGTAGTACAACATGGCAAGTCAACTACACTGCAATTTTTAAAAAAGAAAAGGAAAAAAGGTGCTTCCCTCTAACCAGCTATCCTGATATGATACATGGATGAAAAGCCCATTAACCACACCATAGGGGTGGGATTTAAAGCAGATCTCAATTAAAAAAAAAAAAAAAAAAGTCCAGATGGATACAGGATGAATAAAGGAAAGGAAGGGAGCTACTCTGTCACAAAACAACAACATCTGACCTGCCCTTCTGAATGCAGAGTTCCAAAGAATAGCAAGGAGAGACAAGAAAGCCTTCCTAAGTGAACGATGAGAAGAAATAGAGGGAAACAACAGAATGGAAAAGACTAGAGATCTCTTCAAGAAAATTAAGAGATACCAAGGGAACATTTCATGCAAGATGGGCTCAATAAAGGACAGAAATGGCATGGACCTAACAGAAGTAGAAGATATTAAGAAAAGGTTTCAATAATATACAGAAGAACTATACGAAAAAGATCTTAATGACCCAGATAATCACAATGGTGTCATCACTCACCTACAGCCAGACATCCTGGAATGCGAAGTCAAGTGGGCCTTTAGGAAGCATCACTACAAAGCTAGTGGAGGTGATGGAATTCCAGCTGAGCAATTTCAAATCCTAAAAGATGATGCTGTGAAAGTGCTGCACTCAATATGCCAGCAAATTTGGAAAACTCAGCAGGGGCCACAGGACTGGAAAAGGTCCTTTTTCATTCCAATTGCAAAGAAGGGCAATGCCAAAGAAAGTTCAAACTACTACACAATTGTACTCATTTCACAAGCTAGCAAGGTAGTGCTCAAAATCCTTCAAGCTAGGCTTCATGTGAACCGAGTATGTGAACCGAGAACGTCCAGACGTTCAAGCTAGATTTAGAAAAGGCAGAGAAACCAGAGATCAAATTGCCAACATCTGTTGGCATGATCCACTGGATCATAGAAAAAGCGAGAGAATTCCAGAAAAACATCTACTTCTGCTTTATTAACTATGCTAAAACCTTTGATTGGTCATAATAAACTGTGGAAAATTCTTAAAGAGATAAGGATACCAGACCACTTTACTTGCCTCCTGAGAAACTTATATGCAGGTCAAGAAGCAACAGTTAGAACTGGTCGTGGAACAATGGACTGGTTCCAAACTGGGAAAGGAGTACATCAAGGCTGTATATATTGTCACCCTGCTTATTTTACCTTCTATGCAGAGTAGATCATGCGAAATACCAGGCTGGATAAAGCACAAGCTGGAATCAAGATTGCTGGGAGAAATATCAACAACCTCAGATATGCAGATGATATCACACTTATGGCAGAAAGCAAAGAGGAACTAAAGAGCCTCTTGATGAAGCTGAAAAAGGAGAGTGTAAAAGCTGACTTAAAACTCAGCAATCAAAAAACTAAGATCATGGCATCTGGTCCCATCACTTCATGGCAAATAGATAGGGAAACAATGGAAACAGTGAGAGACTTTATTTTCTTGGGCTCCAAAATCACTGCAGATGGTGACTGCAGCCATGAAATTAAAATATGCTTGCTCCTTGGAAGAAAAGCTGTGACAAACCTAGACAGTGTATTGAAAAGCAGAGACATTACTTTGCTGACATAGGTCCATATAGTCAAAGCTATGGTTTTTCCAGGATTCATGTATGGATGTAAGAGTTGGACCATAAAGAAGGCTGAGCGTTAAAGAACTGATGCTTTCGAACTATAGTGCCAGAGAAGACTCTTGAGAGTCCCTTGGACTGCAAGGAGATAAAACCAGTCAATCCTAAAGGAAATCAGTCCTAAATACTCATTGGAAGGACTGATGCTGAAGCTCTAATACTTTGGCCACCTGATGCAAAGATCTGGCTCATTGGAAAAGACACTGATGCTGGGAAAGAGTGAGGGCAGGAAGAGAAGGGGACGACAGAGGACGAGATGATTGGATGGCATCACTGACTCAATGGACATGAGTTTGTGCAAACTCCAGGAGATGGTGAAGGACAGGTAAGCCTGGCATGTTGCAGTCCATGGGGTTTCAGAGTTGGACACAACTGAGCGACTGAGCAACCAGCCTCTGCCTCCCCAATTTGGCCTTCCGCCCACTAGGTGGCACTGTTAGGGCCACTCCAGCCCTGAACCCCTCCAAGCACAGGGAGACAAGTTCTCTCCATAGTCTGGCTCCAGCCTCAGCAAAGCGCTTTGCATCGAGTAGATCCTCACAGAATAGATATTAGTAAGTCACGTCTAACTCTTGTGAGCCCATGGACTGTAGCCCACAAGGCTCCTCGGTCCCTAGGATTTACATGCTACATAAATCTGAACAACAAAACATTTGAAAACAATTTTGCATTCGTGCCTAGTTTGACCCCAAAAGGCAAACCACAGTCATTGCCTTAATGCTCTGTAAATGGGCCTCATTTCTAGGCAGCCCCGAGTTAGCAGACGCTGGCTTATTTGCACAGCAGAATTGATTCAACTCCACCTTGCCTCCCTGGTTGCAGGCCAACCAATTTAGAGTGAAATGAAATCAAATTGTGTGCAGCCTATAATTTAGGAGCGAGAACCCCCAGGCAGCCAGGTGGAAGGGTACGTCAGTGGGTTTTCCGCTTAGTGCCTGCCACACACTCGGCTTCCAAGAAAGGCCCCGTGCGCCTGCCAGCTGATGCCTGAAATTCCACTGTGACTATTTCAAACCCTTGGTGTTTCCAGCTATTGAACTGCAAATCACCTGGGGAAAATAATCGAACCTGGCTAGCGGTAAGTAAGAGTGGATTTTGATGGCAAAGCGGAGAAGCTGCCAGAGTGGGGTTATCAGGCCACAGGCCTGCATTTTTTGTAATAATCTGCATTTTCTGTCTAGATCTCACTGAATCCTCACGGCCTAATGAGGGACAGTTTTTTCCTGTCCCCATTTCACAGAAAAGGAAACTAAGGTCCAGGGAGGTGAAGGCATTTATACAAGATCCCAGAATTAGTGGGGGCAAAGCTGAAACATTAGACTTTGTATCCTGGTCTTTCATACGATCCTCCCTGGAGGACTCACTGGAGATGAAGCTTTCCCCTCTCAGCCTGCAGTGTGATTGTAGACAGTCACACACTTCTCTGAACCTTAGTTGTTTCTCTTTAAAGTGGTGTCATTGTTCTGAATTGTATCTCCAATAACACTAGACAGTGTTGAAAAGCAGAGATATTACTCTGCCGACAAAGGTCCATATAATCGAGGCTATGGTCTTCCCAGTGGTCATGTATGGTTGTGATAGCTGGACCATAAAGAAGGTAGCAAGCCAAAGAATTGATGCCTTTGAACTGTGGTGCTGGAGAAGACTTCTGAAAGTCCCTTGGATGGCAAAGAAATCAAACCAGTCAATCTTAATGGAAATAGACCCTGAATAGTCACTGGAAGGACTGATGCTGAAGCTGAAGCTCCAGTAATTTGGTCATCTGATGGGAACAGATGACTCATCAGAAAAGTCCCTGATGCTGGGAAAGATTGAGGGCAGAAGGAGAAGAGGGCATCAGAGGATGAGACAGTTGGATGGCATCTCCAATGCAAAGAACACGAACTTGAGCAAGTGTCAGGAGATGGTGAGGGGCAGGGAGGCCTGGCGTGCTGCAGTCCATGGGGTCGCAAAGAGTCAGACAGAACTGAGTGAGCAACAGCAACAACAAAATTCATATACTGAAGCCCTAACCTCCAGCACCTCAGAATGTAACTGTATTTGGAGATAGTGTTTTTAAATATATATTTTTATTTATTTGGCTGCACCAGGTCTTAGTTGCAGAATACAGACTTATTTGTGGCATGTGGGATCTAGTTCCCTCCCCACCAGGTATCAAACCCATGTCCCTGCATAGCAAGGCAGATTCTTAACTGCTGGACCACCATGGAAGTCCCATGGGGAT